>NC_132925.1:100896696-101198127 GCF_047675955.1 Chlorocebus sabaeus | reverse complement strand
CATAGCCCTCTATGGGCTTCTAAATATTCCTTTGCCAATTCCACATGAACAGCCTTAGCGAAAGGCTTCTTGAAGCGAAAGATGTAACTCTGTGAGATGAATTAACAGAACACAGAGCAGTTTCTCAGAAACCTTCTTTCCGGTTTTGAACGGAAGATATGTCTTTTTTCACCATAGCCCTCTATGGGCTTCCTAATATCCCTTTGCCAATTCCACAACAACAGCCTTAGCGAAAGGTTTCTTGAAGTGAAAGATGTAAGTCTCAGGGATGAATTAAGAGAACACAGAGCAGTTTCTCAGAAAGCTTCTTTCCAGTTTTGAACTGAAGATATGTCCTTTTTCACCATAGCCCTCTATGGGCTTCCCAATATCCCTTTGCCAATTCCACAATAACAGCCTTAGCGAAAGGCTTCTTGAAGGGAAAGATGTAACTCTGTGAGATGAATTAACAGAACACAGAGCAGTTTCTCAGAAAGCTTCTTTCCAGTTTTGAACGGAACCTATTACCTTTTTCACCATAGGCCTCTAGGGTCTTCCAAATATCCCTTTGCCAATTCCACAAGAACAGCCTTAGCGAAAGGCTTCTTGAAGGGAAAGATGTAACTCTGTGAGATGAATTAACAGAACACAGAGCAGTTTCTCTGAAAGCTTGTTTCCAGTTTTGAACGGAAGATATTTCCTTTTTCAAAATAGCCCTCTATGGGCTTCCAAATATCCCTTTGCCAATTCCACAAGAACAGCCTTAGCGAAAGGCTTCTTGAAGGGAAAGATGTAACTCTGTGAGATGAATTAACAGAACACAGAGCAGTTTCTCTGAAAGCTTCTTTCCAGTTTTGAACGGAAGATATTTCCTTTTTCACCATAGCACTCTATGGGCTTCAAAATATCAGTTTGTCAATTCCACAAGAACAGCCTTAGCGAAAGGAATCTTGAAGGGAAAGATGTAACTCTGAGAGATGAATTAAGAGAACACAGAGCAGTTTCTCAGAAAGCTTCTTTCCAGTTTTGAACTGAAGATATGTCCTTTTTCACCATAGCCCTCTATGGGCTTCCAAATATCCCTTTGCCAATTCCAAAAGAACAGCCTTTGCGAAAGGCTTCTTGAAGGGAAAGATGTAACTCTGTGACATGAATTAACAGAACACAAAGCAGGTTCTCAGAAAGCTTCTTTCCAGTTTTGAACGGAAGATATTTCCTTTTTCACCATAGCCCTCTGGGGGCTTACAAATATCCCTTTGCCAATTCGACAAGAACAGCCTTAGCGAAAGGCTTCTTGAAGGGAAAGATGTAACTCTGTGAGATGAATTAACAGAACACAGAGCAGTTTCTCAGAAAGATTCTTTCCGGTTTTAAACGGAGGATATTTCCATTTTCACGATAGCCCACTATGGGTTTCCAAATATCTCTTTGCCAATTCCACAAGAACAGCCTTAGCGAAAGGCTTCTTGAAGGGAAAGATGTAACTCTGTGAGATGAATTAACGGAACACAGAGCAGTTTCTCAGAAAGCTTCTTTCCGGTTTTGAACGGAAGATATGTCCTTTTTCAGCATAGCCCTCTATGGGCTTCCAAATATCCCTTTGCCAATTCCACATGAAGAGCCTTAGCGAAAGGCTTCTTGAAGGGAAAGATGTAACTCTGTGAGATGATTTAAGAGAACACAGAGCAGTTTCTCAGAAAGCTTCTTTCCGGTTTTGAACGGAAGATATGTCCTTTTTCACCAAAGCCCTCTATGGTCTTCCAAATATTGCTTTGCCAATTCCAAAAAAACAGCCTTTGTGAAAGGCTTCTTGAAGGGAAAGATGTAACTCTGTGAGATGAATTAACAGAAAACAGAGCAGTTTCTCAGAAAGCTTCTTTCCGGTTTTGAACGGAAGATATGTCGTTTTTCACCATAGCCCTCTATGGGCTTCCAAATATCAGTTTGCCAATTCCACAAGAACAGCCTTAGCGAAAGGCTTCTTGAAGGGAAAGATGTAACTCTGTGAGAAAAATTAAGAGAACACAGAGCAGTTTCTCAGAAAGCTTCTTTCCAGTTTTGAACGGAAGATAGTTCCTTTTTCACCATAGCCCTCTATGGGCTTCCAAATATCCCTTTGCCAATTCCACAAGAAGAGCTTTAGAGAAAGACTTCTTGAAGGGAAAGATGTAGCTCTATGAGAAGAATTAACAGAACACAGAGCAGTTTCTCAGAAAGCTTCTTTCCAGTTTTGAAGGGAAGATATTTCCTTTTTCACCATAGCCCTCTATGGGCTTCCAAATATCCCTTTGTAAATTTCACAAGAACAGCCTTAGCGAAAGGCTACTTGAAAGGAAAGTTGTAACTCTGTGAGATGAATTAACAAAACACAGAGCAGTTTCTCAGAAAGCTTCTTTCCGGTTTTGAACGGAAGATATTTCCTTATTCAGCATAGCCCTCTATGGGCTCCAAATATCAGTTTGCCAATTCCACAAGAACAGCCTTAGCGAAAGGCTTCTTGAAGGGAAAGATGTAACTCTGTGAGAAAAATTAAGAGAACACAGAGCAGTTTCTCAGAAAGCTTCTTTCCAATTTTGAACGGAAGATATTCCTTTTTCACCATAGCCCTCTATGGGCTTCCAAATATCCCTTTGCCAATTCCACAAGAACAGCCTTAGCGAAAGGCTTCTTGAAGGGAAAGATGTAACTCTGTGAGATGAATTAACAGAACACAGAGCAGTTTCTCAGAAAGCTTCTTTCCAGTTTTGTACGGAAGATATGTCCTTTTTCATCATAGTCCTCTATGGGCTTCCAAATATCCCTTTGCCAATTCCAAAAGAACAGCCTTTGGAGAGGCTTCTTGAAGGGAAAGATGTAACTCTGTGAGATGAATTAACAGAACACAGAGCAATTTCTCAGAAAGCTTCTTTCCAGTTTTGAACGGAAGATATGTCTTTTTTCACCATAGCCCTCTATGGGCTTCCGAATATCCCTTTGCCAATTCCACAACAACAGCCTTAGCGAAGGGTTTCTTGAAGTGAAAGATGTAACTCTCAGAGACGAATTAAGAGAACACAGAGCAGTTTCTCAGAAAGCTTCTTTCCAGTTTTGAACGGAAGCTATTTCCTTTTTCACGATAGCCCTCTATGTGCTTCCAAATATCCCTTTGCCAATTCCACATTAACAGCCTTAGCGAAAGGCTTCTTGAAGGGAAAGATGTAACACTGTGAGATGAATTAACAGAACACCGAGCAGTTTCTCAGAAAGCTTCTTTCCGGTTTTGAACGGAAGCTATTTCCTTTTTCACCATAGCCCTCTAAGGGCTTCCAAATATCCCTTTGCCAATTCCACAAGAACAGCCTTAGCGACAGGCTTCTTGAAGGGAAAGATGTAACTCTGTGAGATGAATTAACAGAATACAGAGCAGTTTCTCAGAAAGCTTCTTTCCGGTTTTGAACAGAAGATATTTCCTTATTCAGCATAGCCCTCTATGGGCTTCCTAATATCCCTTTGCCAATTCCACAAGAACAGCCTTAGCGTAAGGCTTCTTGAAGGGAAAGATGTAACTCTGTGAGATGAATTAACAGAACACAGAGCAGTTTCTCAGAAAGCTTCCTTCCGGTTTTAAACGGAGGATATTTCCATTTTCACCATAGCCCACAATGGGTTTCGAAATATCTCTTTGCCAATTCCACAAGAACAGCCTTAGCGAAAGGCTTCTTGAAGGGAAAGATGTAACTCTGTGAGATGAATTAACAGAACACAGAGCAGATTCTCAGAAAGCTTCTTTCCGGTTTTGATCGGAAGATATGTCCTTTTTCAGCATAGCCCTCTATGGGCTTCCAAATATCCCTTTGCCAATTCCACATGAACAGCCTTAGCGAAAGGCTTCTTGAAGGGAAAGATGTAACCCTGTGAGATGAATTAACAGAACACAGAGCAGTTTCTCCGAAAGATTCTTTCCAGTTTTGAACGGAAGCTATTTCCTTTTTCACGATAGCACTCTATGGGCTTCCAAATATCCCTTTGCCAATTCCACAATAACAGCCTTAGCGAAAGCCTTCTTAAAGGGAAAGATGTAACTCTGCGAGATGAATTAACAGAACACAGAGCAGTTTCTCAGAAAGCTTCTTCCCAGTTTTCAACGGAAGATATTTCCTTTTTCACCATAGCCCTCCAATGGCTTCCGAATACCCTTTGCCAATTCCACAAGAACTGACTTAGCCAAAGGCTTCTTGAAGGGAAAGATGTAACTCTGTGAGATGAATTAACAGAACACAGAGCAGTTTCTCAGAAAGCTTCTTTCCAGTTTTGAACGGAAGATAGTTCCTTTTTCACCATAGCCCTCTATGGGCTTCTAAATATTCCTTTGCCAATTCCACATGAACAGCCTTAGCGAAAGGCTTCTTGAAGCGAAAGATGTAACTCTGTGAGATGAATTAACAGAACACAGAGCAGTTTCTCAGAAACCTTCTTTCCGGTTTTGAACGGAAGATATGTCTTTTTTCACCATAGCCCTCTATGGGCTTCCTAATATCCCTTTGCCAATTCCACAACAACAGCCTTAGCGAAAGGTTTCTTGAAGTGAAAGATGTAAGTCTCAGGGATGAATTAAGAGAACACAGAGCAGTTTCTCAGAAAGCTTCTTTCCAGTTTTGAACTGAAGATATGTCCTTTTTCACCATAGCCCTCTATGGGCTTCCCAATATCCCTTTGCCAATTCCACAATAACAGCCTTAGCGAAAGGCTTCTTGAAGGGAAAGATGTAACTCTGTGAGATGAATTAACAGAACACAGAGCAGTTTCTCAGAAAGCTTCTTTCCAGTTTTGAACGGAACCTATTACCTTTTTCACCATAGGCCTCTAGGGTCTTCCAAATATCCCTTTGCCAATTCCACAAGAACAGCCTTAGCGAAAGGCTTCTTGAAGGGAAAGATGTAACTCTGTGAGATGAATTAACAGAACACAGAGCAGTTTCTCTGAAAGCTTGTTTCCAGTTTTGAACGGAAGATATTTCCTTTTTCAAAATAGCCCTCTATGGGCTTCCAAATATCCCTTTGCCAATTCCACAAGAACAGCCTTAGCGAAAGGCTTCTTGAAGGGAAAGATGTAACTCTGTGAGATGAATTAACAGAACACAGAGCAGTTTCTCTGAAAGCTTCTTTCCAGTTTTGAACGGAAGATATTTCCTTTTTCACCATAGCACTCTATGGGCTTCAAAATATCAGTTTGTCAATTCCACAAGAACAGCCTTAGCGAAAGGAATCTTGAAGGGAAAGATGTAACTCTGAGAGATGAATTAAGAGAACACAGAGCAGTTTCTCAGAAAGCTTCTTTCCAGTTTTGAACTGAAGATATGTCCTTTTTCACCATAGCCCTCTATGGGCTTCCAAATATCCCTTTGCCAATTCCAAAAGAACAGCCTTTGCGAAAGGCTTCTTGAAGGGAAAGATGTAACTCTGTGACATGAATTAACAGAACACAAAGCAGGTTCTCAGAAAGCTTCTTTCCAGTTTTGAACGGAAGATATTTCCTTTTTCACCATAGCCCTCTGGGGGCTTACAAATATCCCTTTGCCAATTCGACAAGAACAGCCTTAACGAAAGGCTTCTTGAAGGGAAAGATGTAACTCTGTGAGATGAATTAACAGAACACAGAGCAGTTTCTCAGAAAGCTTCTTTCCAGTTTTGAACGGAAGATAGTTCCTTTTTCACCATAGCCCTCTATGGGCTTCCAAATATTCCTTTGCCAATTCCACATGAACAGCCTTAGCGAAAGGCTTCTTGAAGGGAAAGATGTAACTCTGTGAGATGAATTAACAGAACACAGAGCAGTTTCTCAGAAAGATTCTTTCCGGTTTTAAACGGAGGATATTTCCATTTTCAGGATAGCCCACTATGGGTTTCCAAATATCTCTTTGCCAATTCCACAAGAACAGCCTTAGCGAAAGGCTTCTTGAAGGGAAAGATGTAACTCTGTGAGATGAATTAACGGAACACAGAGCAGTTTCTCAGAAAGCTTCTTTCCGGTTTTGAACGGAAGATATGTCCTTTTTCAGCATAGCCCTCTATGAGCTTCCAAATATCCCTTTGCCAATTCCACATGAACAGCCTTAGCGAAAGGCTTCTTGAAGGGAAAGATGTAACTCTGTGAGATGATTTAAGAGAACACAGAGCAGTTTCTCAGAAAGCTTCTTTCCGGTTTTGAACGGAAGATATGTCCTTTTTCACCAAAGCCCTCTATGGTCTTCCAAATATTGCTTTGCCAATTCCAAAAAAACAGCCTTTGTGAAAGGCTTCTTGAAGGGAAAGATGTAACTCTGTGAGATGAATTAACAGAAAACAGAGCAGTTTTTCAGAAAGCTTCTTTCCGGTTTTGAACGGAAGATATGTCGTTTTTCACCATAGCCCTCTATGGGCTTCCAAATATCAGTTTGCCAATTCCACAAGAACAGCCTTAGCGAAAGGCTTCTTGAAGGGAAAGATGTAACTCTGTGAGAAAAATTAAGAGAACACAGAGCAGTTTCTCAGAAAGCTTCTTTCCAGTTTTGAACGGAAGATATTTCCTTTTTCACCATAGCCCTCTATGGGCTTCCAAATATCCCTTTGCCAATTCCACAAGAAGAGCTTTAGAGAAAGACTTCTTGAAGGGAAAGATGTAGCTCTATGAGAAGAATTAACAGAACACAGAGCAGTTTCTCAGAAAGCTTCTTTCCAGTTTTGAACGGAAGATATTTCCTTTTTCACCATAGCCCTCATTGGGCTTCCAAATATCCCTTTGCCAATTTCACAAGAACAGCCTTAGCGAAAGGCTACTTGAAAGGAAAGTTGTAACTCTGTGAGATGAATTAACAAAACACAGAGCAGTTTCTCAGAAAGCTTCTTTCCGGTTTTGAACGGAAGATATTTCCTTATTCAGCATAGCCCTCTATGGGCTCCAAATATCAGTTTGCCAATTCCACAAGAACAGCCTTAGCGAAAGGCTTCTTGAAGGGAAAGATGTAACTCCGTGAGAAAAATTAAGAGAACACAGAGCAGTTTCTCAGAAAGCTTCTTTCCAATTTTGAACGGAAGATATTCCTTTTTCACCATAGCCCTCTATGGGCTTCCAAATATCCCTTTGCCAATTCCACAAGAACAGCCTTAGCGAAAGGCTTCTTGAAGGGAAAGATGTAACTCTGTGAGATGAATTAACAGAACACAGAGCAGTTTCTCAGAAAGCTTCTTTCCAGTTTTGAACGGAAGATATGTACTTTTTCATCATAGTCCTCTATGGGCTTCCAAATATCCCTTTGCCAATTCCAAAAGAACAGCCTTTGGAGAGGCTTCTTGAAGGGAAAGATGTAACTCTGTGAGATGAATTAACAGAACACAGAGCAATTTCTCAGAAAGCTTCTTTCCAGTTTTGAACGGAAGATATGTCTTTTTTCACCATAGCCCTCTATGGGCTTCCGAATATCCCTTTGCCGATTCCACAACAACAGCCTTAGCGAAAGGTTTCTTGAAGTGAAAGATGTAACTCTCAGAGACGAATTAAGAGAACACAGAGCAGTTTCTCAGAAAGCTTCTTTCCAGTTTTGAACGGAAGCTATTTCCTTTTTCACGATAGCCCTCTATGTGCTTCCAAATATCCCTTTGCCAATTCCACATTAACAGCCTTAGCGAAAGGCTTCTTGAAGGGAAAGATGTAACACTGTGAGATGAATTAACAGAACACCGAGCAGTTTCTCAGAAAGCTTCTTTCCGGTTTTGAACGGAAGCTATTTCCTTTTTCACCATAGCCCTCTAAGGGCTTCCAAATATCCCTTTGCCAATTCCACAAGAACAGCCTTAGCAACAGGCTTCTTGAAGGGAAAGATGTAACTCTGTGAGATGAATTAACAGAATACAGAGCAGTTTCTCAGAAAGCTTCTTTCCGGTTTTGAACAGAAGATATTTCCTTATTCAGCATAGCCCTCTATGGGCTTCCTAATATCCCTTTGCCAATTCCACAAGAACAGCCTTAGCGTAAGGCTTCTTGAAGGGAAAGATGTAACTCTGTGAGATGAATTAACAGAACACAGAGCAGTTTCTCAGAAAGCTTCCTTCCGGTTTTAAACGGAGGATATTTCCATTTTCACCATAGCCCACAATGGGTTTCGAAATATCTCTTTGCCAATTCCCCAAGAACAGCCTTAGCGAAAGGCTTCTTGAAGGGAAAGATGTAACTCTGTGAGATGAATTAACAGAACACAGAGCAGATTCTCAGAAAGCTTCTTTCCGGTTTTGATCGGAAGATATGTCCTTTTTCAGCATAGCCCTCTATGGGCTTCCAAATATCCCTTTGCCAATTCCACATGAACAGCCTTAGCGAAAGGCTTCTTGAAGGGAAAGATGTAACCCTGTGAGATGAATTAACAGAACACAGAGCAGTTTCTCCGAAAGATTCTTTCCAGTTTTGAACGGAAGCTATTTCCTTTTTCACGATAGCACTCTATGGGCTTCCAAATATCCCTTTGCCAATTCCACAATAACAGCCTTAGCGAAAGCCTTCTTAAAGGGAAAGATGTAACTCTGCGAGATGAATTAACAGACCACAGAGCAGTTTCTCAGAAAGCTTCTTCCCAGTTTTCAACGGAAGATATTTCCTTTTTCACCATAGCCCTCCAATGGCTTCCGAATACCCTTTGCCAATTCCACAAGAACTGACTTAGCCAAAGGCTTCTTGAAGGGAAAGATGTAACTCTGTGAGATGAATTAACAGAACACAGAGCAGTTTCTCAGAAAGCTTCTTTCCAGTTTTGAACGGAAGATAGTTCCTTTTTCACCATAGCCCTCTATGGGCTTCTAAATATTCCTTTGCCAATTCCACATGAACAGCCTTAGCGAAAGGCTTCTTGAAGCGAAAGATGTAACTCTGTGAGATGAATTAACAGAACACAGAGCAGTTTCTCAGAAAGCTTCTTTCCGGTTTTGAACGGAAGATATGTCTTTTTTCACCATAGCCCTCTATGGGCTTCCTAATATCCCTTTGCCAATTCCACAACAACAGCCTTAGCGAAAGGTTTCTTGAAGTGAAAGATGTAAGTTTCAGGGATGAATTAAGAGAACACAGAGCAGTTTCTCAGAAAGCTTCTTTCCAGTTTTGAACTGAAGATATGTCCTTTTTCACCATAGCCCTCTATGGGCTTCCCAATATCCCTTTGCCAATTCCACAATAACAGCCTTAGCGAAAGGCTTCTTGAAGGGAAAGATGTAACTCTGTGAGATGAATTAACAGAACACAGAGCAGTTTCTCAGAAAGCTTCTTTCCAGTTTTGAACGGAACCTATTACCTTTTTCACCATAGCCCTCTAGGGTCTTCCAAATATCCCTTTGCCAATTCCACAAGAACAGCCTTAGCGAAAGGCTTCTTGAAGGGAAAGATGTAACTCTGTGAGATGAATTAACAGAACACAGAGCAGTTTCTCTGAAAGTTTCTTTCCAGTTTTGAACGGAAGATATTTCCTTTTTCAAAATAGCCCTCTATGGGCTTCCAAATATCCCTTTGCCAATTCCACAAGAACAGCCTTAGCGAAAGGCTTCTTGAAGGGAAAGATGTAACTCTGTGAGATGAATTAACAGAACACAGAGCAGTTTCTCTGAAAGCTTCTTTCCAGTTTTGAACGGAAGATATTTCCTTTTTCACCATAGCCCTCTATGGGCTTCAAAATATCAGTTTGTCAATTCCACAAGAACAGCCTTAGCGAAAGGAATCTTGAAGGGAAAGATGTAACTCTGAGAGATGAATTAAGAGAACACAGAGCAGTTTCTCAGAAAGATTCTTTCCAGTTTTGAACGGAAGATATGTCCTTTTTCACCATAGTCCTCTATGGGCTTCCAAATATCCCTTTGCCAATTCCAAAAGAACAGCCTTTGGAAAGGCTTCTTGAAGGGAAAGATGTAACTCTGTGAGATGAATTATCAGAACACAGAGCAGTTTCTCCGAAAGCTTCTTTCCAGTTTTGAACGGAAGATATTTCCTTTTTCACCATAGCCCTCTGGGGGCTTCCAAATATCAATTTGCCAATTCGACAAGAACAGCCTTAACGAAAGGCTTCTTGAACGGAAAGATGTAACTCTGTGAGATGAATTAACAGAACACAGAGCAGTTTCTCAGAAAGCTTCTTTCCAGTTTTGAACGGAAGATATTTTATTTTTCACCATAGACCTCTATGGGCTTCAAAATATCACTTTGCCTATGCCACAACAACAGCCTTAGCGAAAGGATTCTTGAAAGGAAAGATGTAACTCTGTGAGATGAATTAACAGAACACAGAGCAGTTTCTCAGAAAGCTTCTTTCCAGTTTTGAAAGGAAGATATTTCCTTTTTCACCGTAGCCCTCTATGGGCTTCCAAATATCCCTTTGCCAATTCCACAAGAACAGTCTTAGCGAAAGGCGTCCTGAAGGGAAAGATGTAACTCTGTGAGATGAATTAACAGAACACAGAGCAGTTTCTCAGAAAGCTTCTTTCCAGTTTTGAAGGGAAGATATTTCCTTTTTCACCATAGCCCTCTAATGGCTTCCGAATACCCTTTGCCAATTCCACAAGAACTGCCTTAGCCAAAGGCTTCTTGAAGGGAAAGATGTAACTCTGTGAGATGAATTAACAGAACACAGAGCAGTTTCTCAGAAAGCTTCTTTCCAGTTTTGAAAGGAAGATATTTCCTTTTTCACCGTAGCCCTCTATGGGCTTCCAAATATCCCTTTGCCAATTCCACAAGAACAGTCTTAGCGAAAGGCGTCCTGAAGGGAAAGATGTAACTCTGTGAGATGAATTAACAGAACACAGAGCAGTTTCTCAGAAAGCTTCTTTCCAGTTTTGAAGGGAAGATATTTCCTTTTTCACCATAGCCCTCTAATGGCTTCCGAATACCCTTTGCCAATTCCACAAGAACTGCCTTAGCCAAAGGCTTCTTGAAGGGAAAGATGTAACTCTGTGAGATGAATTAACAGAACACAGAGCAGTTTCTCAGAAAGCTTCTTTCCAGTTTTGAACGGAAGAGAGCTCCTTTTTCCCTATAGCCCTCTATGGGCTTCCAAATATTCCTTTGCCAATTCCACATGAACAGCCTTAGCGAAAGGCTTCTTGAAGGGAAAGATGCAACTCTGTGAGATGAATTAACAGAACACAGAGCAGTTTCTCAGAAAGTTTCTTTCCAGTTTTGAAGGGAAGATATTTACTTTTTCAATATAGCCATCTATGGCCTTCCAAATATCCCTTTGCCAATTCCACAAAAACAGCCTTAGCGTAAGGCTTCTTGAAGGGAAAGATGTAACTCTCTGAGATGAATTAACAGAACACAGAGCGGTTTCTCAGAAAGCTTCTTTCCGGTTTTGAACGGAAGATATTTCCTTTTCAACATAGCCCTCTATTGGCTTCCAAATATCCCTTTGTTAATTCCACAAGAACAGCCTTAGCAAAAGGCTTCTTGAAGTGAAAGATGTAAGTCTCAGAGATGAATTAAGAGAACACAGAGCAGTTTCTCAGAAAGCTTCTTTCCAGTTTTGAACTGAAGATATGTCCTTTTTCACCATAGCCCTCTATGGGCTTCCAAATATCCCTTTGCCAATTCCAAAAGAACAGCCTTTGCGAAAGGCTTTTTGAAGGGAAACATGTAACGCTGTGAGATGAATTAACAGAACACAGAGCAGTTTCTCAGAAAGCTTCTTTCCAGTTTTGAACGGAAGCTATTACCTTTTTCACCATAGCCCTCTATGGGCTTCCAAATATCCCTTTGCCATTTCCAGAAGACCAGCCTTAGCGAAAGGCTTCTTGAAGGGAAAGATGTAACTCTGTGAGATGAATTAACAGAACACAGAGCAGTTTCTCAGAAAGCTTCTTTCCAGTTTTGAACGGAAGATATTTCCCTTTTCAAAACAGCCCTCTAAGGGCTTCCAAATATCCCTTTGCCAATTCCACAAGAACAGCCTTAGCGAAAGGCTTCTTGAAGGGAAAGATGAAACTCTGTGAGATGAATTAACAGAACACAGAGCAGTTTCTCCGAAAGTTTCTTTCCGGTTTTGAATGGAAGATATGTCCTTTTTCACCATAGCCCTCTAAGTGCTTCCAAATATCCCTTTGCCAATTCCACAAGAACAGCCTTAGCGACAGGCTTCTTGAAGGGAAAGATGTAACTCTGTGAGATGAATTAACAGAATACAGAGCAGTTTCTCAGAAAGCTTCTTTCCGGTTTTGAACGGAAGATATTTCCTTATTCAGCAGAGCCCTCTATGGACTTCCAAATATCCCTTTGCCAATTCCACAAGAACAGCCTTAGCGAAAGGCTTCTTGAAGGGAAAGATGTAACTCTGTGAGATGAATTAACAGAACACAGAGCAGTTTCTCAGAAAGCTTATTTCCAGTTTTGAACGGAAGATATTTCCTTTTTCACCATAGCCCTCTATGGGTTTCCAAATATCCCTTTGCCAATTCCACTAGAACAGCCTTAGCGAAAGGATTCTTGAAGGCAAAGATGTAACTCTGTGAGATGAATTAACAGAACACAGAGCAGTTTCTCAGAAAGCTTCTTTCCGGTTTTCAACGGAAGATATGTCCTTTTTCACCATAGCCCTCTATTGGCTTCCTAATATCCCTTTGCCAATTCTACAAGAACAGCCTTAGCGAAAGGTTTCTTGAAGGGAAAGATGTAACTCTGAGAGATGAATTAAGAGAACACAGAGCAGTTTCTCAGAAAGATTCTTTCCAGTTTTGAACGGAAGATATGTCGTTTTTCACCATAGTCCTCTATGGCCTTCCAAATATCCCTTTGCCAATTCCAAAAGAACAGCCTTTGGAAAGGCTTCTTGAAGGGAAAGATGTAACTCTGTGAGACGAATTAACAGAACACAGAGCAGTTTCTCAGAAAGCTTCTTTCCAGTTTTGAACGGAAGATATTTCCTTTTTCACCATAGCCCTCAGGGGGCTTCCAAATATCCCTTTGCCAATTCGACAAGAACAGCCTTAACGAAAGGCTTCTTGAAGGGAAACATGTAACTCTGTGAGATGAATTAACAGAACACAGAGCAGTTTCTCAGAAAGCTTCTTTCCAGTTTTGAACGGAAGATAGTTCCTTTTTCACCAAAGCCCTCTATGGGCTTCCAAATATTGCTTTGCCAATTCCAAAAAAACAGCCTTTGCGAAAGGCTTCTTGAAGGGAAAGATGTAACTCTGTGAGATGAATTAACAGAACACAGAGCAGTTTCTCAGAAAGCTTCTTTCCAGTTTTGAACGAAAGATATTTCCTTTTTCACCACAGCCCTCTATGGGCTTCCAAATATCCCGTTGCCAATTCCAAAAGAACAGTCTTAGCGAAAGGCTTCCTGAAGGGAAAGATGTAACTCTGTGAGATGAATTTACAGAACACAGAGCAGTTTCTCAGAAAGCTTCTTTCCACTTTTGAAGGGAAGATGTTTCCTTTTTCACCATAGCCCTCTATGGGCTTCCGAATACCCTTTGCCAATTCCACAAGTACTGCCTTACCCAAAGGCTTCTTGAAGGGAAAGATGTAACTCTGTGAGATGAATTAACAGAACACAGAGTAGTTTCTCAGAAAGCTTATTTCCAGTTTGGAACGGAAGATAGTTCCTTTTTCACCATAGCCCTCTATGGGCTTCCAAATATCCCTTTGCCAATTCCACATGAACAGCTTTAGCGAAAGGCTTCTTGAAGGGAAAGATGTAACTCTGTGAGATGAATTAACAAAACACAGAGCAGTTTCTCAGAAAGGTTCTTTCCAGTTTTGAAGGGAAGATATTTACTTTTTCAAAATAGCCATCGATGGGCTTCCAAATATCCCTTTGCCAATTCCACAAGAACAGCCTTTGCGAAAGGCTTCTTGAAGGGAAAGATGTAACTCTGTTACATGAATTAACAGAACACGGAGCAGTTTCTCAGAAAGCTTCTTTCCAGTTTTGAACCGAATATATTTCCTTTTTCAAAATAGCCCTCTATGGGCTACCAAATATCCCTTTGCCAATTCCACAAGAACAGCCTTAGCAAAAGGCTTCCGGAAGGGAAAGATGTAACTCTGTGAGATGAATTAACAGAACACAGAGTAGTTTCTCAGAAAGCTTCTTTCCAGTTTTCAACGGAAGATAGTTCCTTTTTCACCATAGCCCTCTATGGGCTTCCAAATATCCCTTTGCCAATTCCACAAGAACAGCCTTCGCGAAAGGCTTCTTGAAGGGAAAGATGTAACTCTGTGAGATGAATTAACAGAACACAGAGCAGTTTCTCAGAAAGCTTCTTTCCAGTTTTGAACGGAAGATATTTCCTTTTTCACCATAGCCCTCTATGGGCTTCCAAATATCCCTTTGCCAATTCCACAAGAACAGCCTTAGCGAAACGCTTCTTGAAGGGAAACATGTAACTCAGTGAGACGAATTAACAGAACACAGAGCAGTTTCTCAGAAAGCTTCTTTCCAGTTTTGAACGGAAGATATTTCCTTTTTCACCCTAGCCCTCTATGGGCTTCAAAATATCAGTTTGCCAATTCCACAAGAACAGCCTTAGCGAAAGGCTTCTTGAAGGGAAAGATGTAACTCTGTGAGAAAAATTAAGAGAACACAGAGCAGTTTCTCAGAAAGCTTCTTTCCAGTTTTGAACGGAAGATACTTCCTTTTACACCATAGCCCTCTATGGGCTTCCAAATATCCCTTTGCCAATTCCACAAGAACAGCCTTACCGAAAGGATTCTTGAAGGGAAAGATGTAACTCTGTGAGATGAATTAACAGAACACAGAGCAGTTTCTCAGAAAGCATCTCCCCGGTTTTGAACGGAAGATATGTCCTTTTTCACCATAGCCCTCTATTTGCTTCCTAATATCCCTTTGCCAATTCCACAAGAACAGCCTTAGCGAAAGGTTTCTTGAAGGGAAAGATGTAACTCTGAGAGATGAATTAAGAGAACACAGAGCAGTTTCTCCGAAAGATTCTTTCCAGTTTTGAACGGAAGATATGTCCTTTTTCATCATAGTCCTCTATGGGCTTCCAAATATCCCTTTGCCAATTCCAAAAGAACAGCCTTTGGAAAGGCTTCTTGAAGGGAAAGATGTAACTCTGTGAGATGAATTATCAGAACACAGAGCAGTTTCTCAGAAAGCTTCTTTCCAGTTTTGAACGGAAGCTATTACCTTTTTCACCATAGCCCTCTATGGGCTTCCAAATATCCCTTTGCCATTTCCAGAAGACAAGCCTTAGCGAAAGGCTTCTTGAAGGGAAAGATGTAACTCTGTGAGATGAATTAACAGAACACAGAGCAGTTTCTCAGAAAGCTTCTTTCCAGTTTTGAACGGAAGATATTTCCCTTTTCAAAACAGCCCTCTAAGGACTTCCAAATATCCCTTTGCCAATTCCACAAGAACAGCCTTAGCCAAAGGCTTCTTGAAGGGAAAGATGAAACTCTGTGAGATGAATTAACAGAACACAGAGCAGTTTCTCCGAAAGTTTCTTTCCGGTTTTGAATGGAAGATATGTCCTTTTTCACCATAGCCCTCTATGGGCTTCCAAATATCCCTTTGCCAATTCCACAAGAACAGCCTTAGCGACAGGCTTCTTGAAGGGAAAGATGTAACTCTGTGAGATGAATTAACAGAATACAGAGCAGTTTCTCAGAAAGCTTCTTTCCGGTTTTGAACGGAAGATATTTCCTTATTCAGCAGAGCCCTCTATGGAGTTCCAAATATCCCTTTGCCAATTCCACAAGAACAGCCTTAGCGAAAGGCTTCTTGAAGGGAAAGATGTAACTCTGTGAGATGAATTAACAGAACACAGAGCAGTTTCTCAGAAAGCTTATTTCCAGTTTTGAACGGAAGATATTTCCTTTTTCACCATAGCCCTCTATGGGTTTCCAAATATCCCTTTGCCAATTCCACAAGAACAGCCTTAGCGAAAGGATTCTTGAAGGGAAAGATGTAACTCTGTGAGATGAATTAACAGAACACAGAGCAGTTTCTCAGAAAGCTTCTTTCCGGTTTTCAACGGAAGATATGTCCTTTTTCACCATAGCCCTCTATTGGCTTCCTAATATCCCTTTGCCAATTCCACAAGAACAGCCTTAGCGAAAGGTTTCTTGAAGGGAAAGATGTAACTCTGAGAGATGAATTAAGAGAACACAGAGCAGTTTCTCAGAAAGATTCTTTCCAGTTTTGAATGGAAGATATGTCGTTTTTCACCATAGTCCTCTATGGCCTTCCAAATATCCCTTTGCCAATTCCAAAAGAACAGCCTTTGGAAAGGCTTCTTGAAGGGAAAGATGTAACTCTGTGAGACGAATTAACAGAACACAGAGCAGTTTATCAGAAAGCTTCTTTCCAGTTTTGAACGGAAGATATTTCCTTTTTCAACATAGCCCTCAGGGGGCTTCCAAATATCCCTTTGCCAATTCGACAAGAACAGCCTTAACGAAAGGCTTCTTGAAGGGAAACATGTAACTCTGTGAGATGAATTAACAGAACACAGAGCAGTTTCTCAGAAAGCTTCTTTCCAGTTTTGAACGGAAGATAGTTCCTTTTTCACCAAAGCCCTCTATGGGCTTCCAAATATTGCTTTGCCAATTCCAAAAAAACAGCCTTTGCGAAAGGATTCTTGAAGGGAAAGATGTAACTCTGTGAGATGAATTAACAGAACACAGAGCAGTTTCTCAGAAAGCTTCTTTCCAGTTTTGAACGGAAGATATTTCCTTTTTCACCATAGCCCTATGGGGGCTTCGAAATATCCCTTTGCCAATTCGAAAACAACAGCCTTAACGAAAGGCTTCTTGAAGGGAAAGATGTAACTCTGTGAGATGAATTAACAGAACACAGAGCAGTTTCTCAGAAAGCTTCTTTCCAGTTTTGAAAGGAAGATATTTCCTTTTTCACCATAGCTCTCTATGGGCTTCCAAATATCCCTTTGCCAATTCCACAAGAACAGTCTTAGCGAAAGGCTTCCTGAAGGGAAAGATGTAACTCTGTGAGATGAATTAACAGAACACAGAGCAGTTTCTCAGAAAGCTTCTTTCCAGTTTTGAAGGGAAGATATTTACTTTTTCAAAATAGCCCTCTATGGGCTTCCAAATATCCCTTTGCCAATTCCACAACAACAGCCTTAGCGAAAGGTTTCTTGAAGTGAAAGATGTAAGTCTCAGAGATGAATTAAGAGAACACAGAGGAGTTTCTCAGAAAGCTTCTTTCCAGTTTTGAACTGAAGATATGTCCTTTTTCACCATAGCCCTCTATGGGCTTCCAAATATCCCTTTGCCAATTCCAAAAGAACAGCCTTTGCGAAAGGCTTTTTGAAGGGAAAGATGTAACGCTGTGAGATGAATTAACAGAACACAGAGCAGTTTCTCAGAAAACTTCTTTCCAGTTTTGAACGGAAGATATTTCCTTTTTCACCATAGCCCTCTATGGGCTTCAAAATATCACTTTGCCTATTCCACAAGAACAGCCTTAGCGAAAGGCTTCTTGAAGGGAAAGATGTAACTCTGTGAGATGAATTAACAGAACACAGAGCAGTTTCTCAGAAAGCTTCTTTCCAGTTTTGAACGGAAGATATTTCCTTTTTAACCATAGAACTCTATGGGCTTCAAAATATCACTTTGCCTATTCCACAACAACAGACTTAGCGAAAGGCTTCTTGAAAGGAAAGATGTAACTCTGTGAGATGAATTAACAGAACACAGAGCAGTTTCTCAGAAAGCTTCTTTCCAGTTTTGAACGAAAGATATTTCCTTTTTCACCACAGCCCTCTATGGGCTTCCAAATATCCCGTTGCCAATTCCACAAGAACAGTCTTAGCGAAAGGCTTCCTGAAGGGAAAGATGTAACTCTGTGAGATGAATTAACAGAACACAGAGCAGTTTCTCAGAAAGCTTCTTTCCACTTTTGAAGGGAAGATGTTTCCTTTTTCACCATAGCCCTCTATGGGCTTCCGAATACCCTTTGCCAATTCCACAAGTACTGCCTTACCCAAAGGCTTCTTGAAGGGAAAGATGTAACTCTGTGAGATGAATTAACAGAACACAGAGTAGTTTCTCAGAAAGCTTCTTTCCAGTTTGGAACGGAAGATAGTTCCTTTTTCACCATAGCCCTCTATGGGCTTCCAAATATCCCTTTGCCAATTCCACATGAACAGCCTTAGCGAAAGGCTTCTTGAAGGGAAAGATGTAACTCTGTGAGATGAATTAACAAAACACAGAGCAGTTTCTCAGAAAGGTTCTTTCCAGTTTTGAAGGGAAGATATTTACTTTTTCAAAATAGCCATCGATGGGCTTCCAAATATCCCTTTGCCAATTCCACAAGAACAGCCTTAGCGAAAGGCTTCTTGAAGGGAAAGATGTAACTCTGTGAGAGGAATTAACAGAACACAGAGCGGTTTCTCAGAAAGCTCCTTTCCGCTTTTGAACGGAAGATATGTCTTTTTTCACCATAGCCCTCTATGGGCTTCCTAATATCCCTTTGCCAATTCCACAACAACAGCCTTAGCGAAAGGTTTCTTGAAGTAAAAGATGTAACTCTCAGAGATGAATTAAGAGAACACAGAGCAGTTTCTCAGAAAGCTTCTTTCCAGTTTTGAACGGAAGCTATTTCCTTTTTCACGATAGCCCTCTATGGGCTTCCAAATATACCTTTGCAAATTCCACATTAACAGCCTTAGCGAAAGGCTTCTTGAAAGGAAAGATGTAACTCTGTGAGATGAATTGACAGAACACAGAGCAGTTTCTCAGAAAGCTTCTTTCCAGTTTTGAACGGAAGCTATTACCTTTTTCACCATAGCCCTCTAGGGGCCTCCAAATATCCCTTTGCCAATTCCACAAGAACAGCCTTAGCGAAAGGCTTCTTGAAGGGAAAGATGTAACTCTGTTACATGAATTAACAGAACACGGAGCAGTTTCTCAGAAAGCTTCTTTCCAGTTTTGAACCGAATATATTTCCTTTTTCAAAATAGCCCTCTATGGGCTACCAAATATCCCTTTGCCAATTCCACAAGAACAGCCTTAGCAAAAGGCTTCCGGAAGGGAAAGATGTAACTCTGTGAGATGAATTAACAGAACACAGAGTAGTTTCTCAGAAAGCTTCTTTCCAGTTTTCAACGGAAGATAGTTCCTTTTTCACCATAGCCCTCTATGGGCTTCCAAATATCCCTTTGCCAATTCCACAAGAACAGCCTTCCCGAAAGGCTTCTTGAAGGGAAAGATGCAACTCTGTGAGATGAATTAACAGAACACAGAGCAGTTTCTCAGAAAGCTTCTTTCCAGTTTTGAACGGAAGATATTTCCTTTTTCACCATAGCCCTCTATTGGCTTCCAAATATCCCTTTGCCAATTCCACAAGAACAGCCTTAGCGAAACGCTTCTTGAAGGGAAACATGTAACTCAGTGAGACGAATTAACAGAACACAGAGCAGTTTCTCAGAAAGCTTCTTTCCAGTTTTGAACGGAAGATATTTCGTTTTTCACCCTAGCCCTCTATGGGCTTCAAAATATCAGTTTGCCAATTCCACAAGAACAGCCTTAGCGAAAGGCTTCTTGAAGGGAAAGATGTAACTCTGTGAGAAAAATTAAGAGAACACAGAGCAGTTTCTCAGAAAGCTTCTTTCCAGTTTTGAACGGAAGATACTTCCTTTTACACCATAGCCCTCTATGGGCTTCCAAATATCCCTTTGCCAATTCCACAAGAACAGCCTTAGCGAAAGGATTCTTGAAGGGAAAGATGTAACTCTGTGAGATGAATTAACAGAACACAGAGCAGTTTCTCAGAAAGCATCTCCCCGGTTTTGAACGGAAGATATGTCCTTTTTCACCATAGCCCTCTATTTGCTTCCTAATATCCCTTTGCCAATTCCACAAGAACAGCCTTAGCGAAAGGTTTCTTGAAGGGAAAGATGTAACTCTGAGAGATGAATTAAGAGAACACAGAGCAGTTTCTCCGAAAGATTCTTTCCAGTTTTGAACGGAAGATATGTCCTTTTTCATCATAGTCCTCTATGGGCTTCCAAATATCCCTTTGCCAATTCCAAAAGAACAGCCTTTGGAAAGGCTTCTTGAAGGGGAAGATGTAACTCTGTGAGATGAATTATCAGAACACAGAGCAGTTTCTCAGAAAGCTTCTTTCCAGTTTTGAACGGAAGATATTTCCTTTTTCACCATAGCCCTCTGGGGGCTTCCAAATATCAATTTGCCAATTCGATAAGAACAGCCTTAACGAAAGGCTTCTTGAACGGAAAGATGTAACTCTGTGAGATGAATTAACAGAACACAGAGCAGTTTCTCAGAAAGCTTCTTTCCAGTTTTGAAGGGAAGATATTTCCTTTTTCACCATAGCCCTCTAATGGCTTCCGAATACCCTTTGCCAATTCCACAAGAACTGCCTTAGCCAAAGGCTTCTTGAAGGGAAAGATGTAACTCTGTGAGATGAATTAACAGAACACAGAGCAGTTTCTCAGAAAGCTTCTTTCCAGTTTTGAACGGAAGATAGTTCCGTTTTCCCCATAGCCCTCTATGGGCTTCCAAATATTCCTTTGCCAATTCCACATGAACAGCCTTAGAGAAAGGCTTCTTGAAGGGAAAGATGCAACTCTGTGAGATGAATTAACAGAACACAGAGCAGTTTCTCAGAAAGTTTCTTTCCAGTTTTGAAGGGAAGATATTTACTTTTTCAATATAGCCATCTATGGGCTTCCAAATATCCCTTTGGCAATTCCACAAAAACAGCCTTAGGGTAAGGCTTCTTGAAGGGAAAGATGTAACTCTGTGAGATGAATTAACAGAACACAGAGCGGTTTCTCAGAAAGCTTCTTTCCGCTTTTGAACGGAAGATATTTCCTTTTCAACATAGCCCTCTATGGGCTTCCAAATACCCCTTTGTTAATTCCACAAGAACAGCCTTAGCAAAAGGCTTCTTGAAGGGAAAGATGGAACTCTGTGAGATGAATTAACAGAACACAGAGCAGTTTCCCAGAAGCTTCTTTCCGGTTTTGAACGGAAGATATGTCTTTTTTCACCATAGCCCTCTATGGGCTTCCTAATATCCCTTTGCCAATTCCACAACAACAGCCTTAGCGAAAGGTTTCTTGAAGTGAAAGATGTAAGTCTCACAGATCAATTAAGAGAACACAGAGCAGTTTCTCAGAAAGCTTCTTTCCAGTTTTGAACTGAAGATATGTCCTTTTTCACCATAGCCCTCTATGGGCTTCCAAATATCCCTTTGCCAATTCCAAAAGAACAGCCTTTGCGAAAGGCTCTTTGAAGGGAAAGATGTAACGCTGTGAGATGAATTAAGAGAACACAGAGCAGTTTCTCAGAAAGCTTCTTTCCAGTTTTGAACGGAAGCTATTACCTTTTTCACCATAGCCCTCTAGGGGCTTCCAAATATCCCTTTGCCAATTCCAGAAGAACAGCCTTAGCGAAAGGCTTCTTGAAGGGAAAGATGTAACTCTGTGAGATGAATTAACAGAACACAGAGCAGTTTCTCAGAAAGCTTCTTTCCAGTTTTGAACGGAAGATATTTCCCTTTTCAAAACAGCCCTCTAAGGGCTTCCAAATATCCCTTTGCCAATTCCACAAGAACAGCCTTAGCGAAAGGCTTCTTTAAGGGAAAGATGAAACTCTGTGAGATGAATTAACAGAACACAGAGCAGTTTCTCCGAAAGTTTCTTTCCGGTTTTGAATGGAAGATATGTCCTTTTTCACCATAGCCCTCTAAGTGCTTCCAAATATCCCTTTGCCAATTCCACAAGAACAGCCTTAGCGACAGGCTTCTTGAAGGGAAAGATGTAACTCTGTGAGATGAATTAACAGAATACAGAGCAGTTTCTCAGAAAGCTTCTTTCCGGTTTTGAACGGAAGATATTTCCTTATTCAGCAGAGCCCTCTATGGACTTCCAAATATCCCTTTGCCAATTCCACAAGAACAGCCTTAGCGAAAGGCTTCTTGAAGGGAAAGATGTAACTCTGTGAGATGAATTAACAGAACACAGAGCAGTTTCTCAGAAAGCTTATTTCCAGTTTTGAACGGAAGATATTTCCTTTTTCACCATAGCCCTCTATGGGTTTCCAAATATCCCTTTGCCAATTCCACAAGAACAGCCTTAGCGAAAGGATTCTTGAAGGGAAAGATGTAACTCTGTGAGATGAATTAACAGAACACAGAGCAGTTTCTCAGAAAGCTTCTTTCCGGTTTTCAACGGAAGATATGTCCTTTTTCACCATAGCCCTCTATGGGTTTCCAAATATCCCTTTGCCAATTCCACAAGAACAGCCTTAGCGAAAGGCTTCTTGAAGGGAAAGATGTAACTCTGTGAGAAAAATTAAGAGAACACAGAGCAGTTTCTCAGAAAGCTTCTTTCCAGTTTTGAACGGAAGATAGTTCCTTTTTCACCATAGCCCTCTATGGGCTTCCAAATATCCCTTTGCCAATTCCACAAGAAGAGCTTTAGAGAAAGACTTCTTGAAGGGAAAGATGTAGCTCTATGAGAAGAATTAACAGAACACAGAGCAGTTTCTCAGAAAGCTTCTTTCCAGTTTTGAACGGAAGATATTTCCTTTTTCACCATAGCCCTCTATGGGCTTCCAAATATCCCTTTGCCAATTACACAAGAACAGCCTTAGCGAAAGGCTACTTGAAAGGAAAGTTGTAACTCTGTGAGATGAATTAACAAAACACAGAGCAGTTTCTCAGAAAGCTTCTTTCCGGTTTTGAACGGAAGATATTTCCTTATTAAGCATAGCCCTCTATGGGCTTCCAAATATCAGTTTGCCAATTCCACAAGAACAGCCTTAGCGAAAGGCTTCTTGAAGGGAAAGATGTAACTCTGTGAGAAAAATTAAGAGAACACAGAGCAGTTTCTCAGAAAGCTTCTTTCCAATTTTGAACGGAAGATATTCCTTTTTCACCATAGCCCTCTATGGGCTTCCAAATATCCCTTTGCCAATTCCACAAGAACAGCCTTAGCGAAAGGCTTCTTGAAGGGAAAGATGTAACTCTGTGAGATGAATTAACATAACACAGAGCAGTTTCTCAGAAAGCTTCTTTCCAGTTTTGAACGGAAGATATGTCCTTTTTCATCATAGACCTCTATGGGCTTCCAAATATCCCTTTGCCAATTCCAAAAGAACAGCCTTTGGAGAGGCTTCTTGAAGGGAAAGATGTAACTCTGTGAGATGAATTAACAGAACACAGAGCAATTTCTAAGAAAGCTTCTTTCCAGTTTTGAACGGAAGATATGCCTTTTTTCACCATAGCCCTCTATGGGCTTCCGAATATCCCTTTGCCAATTCCACAACAACAGCCTTAGCGAAAGGTTTCTTGAAGTGAAAGATGTAACTCTCAGAGACGAATTAAGAGAACACAGAGCAGTTTCTCAGAAAGCTTCTTTCCAGTTTTGAACGGAAGCTATTTCCTTTTTCACGATAGCCCTCTATGTGCTTCCAAATATCCCTTTGCCAATTCCACATTAACAGCCTTAGCGAAAGGCTTCTTGAAGGGAAAGATGTAACACTGTGGGATGAATTAACAGAACACCGAGCAGTTTCTCAGAAAGCTTCCTTCCGGTTTTAAACGGAGGATATTTCCATTTTCACCATAGCCCACAATGGGTTTCGAAATATCTCTTTGCCAATTCCACAAGAACAGCCTTAGCGAAAGGCTTCTTGAAGGGAAAGATGTAACTCTGTGAGATGAATTAACAGAACACAGAGCAGTTTCTCAGAAAGCATCTTTCCGGTTTTGATCGGAAGATATGTCCTTTTTCAGCATAGCCCTCTATGGGCTTCCAAATATCCCTTTGCCAATTCCACATGAACAGCCTTAGCGAAAGGCTTCTTGAAGGGAAAGATGTAACCCTGTGAGATGAATTAACAGAACACAGAGCAGTTTCTCCGAAAGATTCTTTCCAGTTTTGAACGGAAGCTATTTCCTTTTTCACGATAGCACTCTATGGGCTTCCAAATATCCCTTTGCCAATTAAACAATAACAGCCTTAGCGAAAGCCTTCTTAAAGGGAAAGATGTAACTCTGCGAGATGAATTAACAGAACACAGAGCAGTTTCTCAGAAAGCTTCTTCCCAGTTTTCAACGGAAGATATTTCCTTTTTCACCATAGCCCTCCAATGGCTTCCGAATACCCTTTGCCAATTCCACAAGAACTGACTTAGCCAAAGGCTTCTTGAAGGGAAAGATGTAACTCTGTGAGATGAATTAACAGAACACAGAGCAGTTTCTCAGAAAGCTTCTTTCCAGTTTTGAACGGAAGATAGTTCCTTTTTCACCATAGCCCTCTATGGGCTTCTAAATATTCCTTTGCCAATTCCACATGAACAGCCTTAGCGAAAGGCTTCTTGAAGCGAAAGATGTAACTCTGTGAGATGAATTAACAGAACACAGAGCAGTTTCTCAGAAAGCTTCTTTCCGGTTTTGAACGGAAGATAGGTCTTTTTTCACCATAGCCCTCTATGGGCTTCCTAATATCCCTTTGCCAATTCCACAACAACAGCCTTAGCGAAAGGTTTCTTGAAGTGAAAGATGTAAGTCTCAGGGATGAATTAAGAGAACACAGAGCAGTTTCTCAGAAAGCTTCTTTCCAGTTTTGAACTGAAGATATGTCCTTTTTCACCATAGCCCTCTATGGGCTTCCCAATATCCCTTTGCCAATTCCACAATAACAGCCTTAGCGAAAGGCTTCTTGAAGGGAAAGATGTAACTCTGTGAGATGAATTAAAAAAACACAGAGCAGTTTCTCAGAAAGCTTCTTTCCAGTTTTGAACGGAACCTATTACCTTTTTCACCATAGCCCTCTAGGGTCTTCCAAATATCCCTTTGCCAATTCCACAAGAACAGCCTTAGCGAAAGGCTTCTTGAAGGGAAAGATGTAACTCTGTGAGATGAATTAACAGAACACAGAGCAGTTTCTCTGAAAGCTTCTTTCCAGTTTTGAACGGAAGATATTTCCTTTTTCAAAATAGCCCTCTATGGGCTTCCAAATATCCCTTTGCCAATTCCACAAGAACAGCCTTAGCGAAAGGCTTCTTGAAGGGAAAGATGTAACTCTGTGAGATGAATTAACAGAACACAGAGCAGTTTCTCAGAAAGTTTCTTTCCGGTTTTGAATGGAAGATATGTCCTTTTTCACCATAGCCCTCTAAGTGCTTCCAAATATCCCTTTGCCAATTCCACAAGAACGGCCTTAGCGACAGGCTTCTTGAAGGGAAAGATGTAACACTGTGAGATGAATTAACAGAATACAGAGCAGTTTCTCAGAAAGCTTCTTTCCGGTTTTGAACGGAAGATATTTCCTTATTCAGCAGAGCCCTCTATGGACTTCCAAATATCCCTTTGCCAATTCCACAAGGACAGCCTTAGCGAAAGGCTTGTTGAAGGGAAAGATGTAACTCTGTGAGATGAATTAACAGAACACAGAGCAGTTTCTCAGAAAGATTCTTTCCGGTTTTAAACGGAGGATATTTCCATTTTCACGATAGCCCACTATGGATTCCAAATATCTCTTTGCCAATTCCACAAGAACAGCCTTAGCGAAAGGCTTCTTGAAGGGAAAGATGTAACTCTGTGAGATGAATTAACGGAACACAGAGCAGTTTCTCAGAAAGCTTCTTTCCGGTTTTGAACGGAAGATATGTCCTTTTTCAGCATAGCCCTCTATGGGCTTCCAAATATCCCTTTGCCTATTCCACATGAACAGCCTTAGCGAAAGGCTTCTTGAAGGGAAAGATGTAACTCTGTGGGATGATTTAAGAGAACACAGAGCAGTTTCTCAGAAAGCTTCTTTCCGGTTTTGAACGGAAGATATGTCCTTTTTCACCAACGCCCTCTATGGTCTTCCAAATATTGCTTTGCCAATTCCAAAAAAACAGCCTTTGTGAAAGGCTTCTTGAAGGGAAAGATGTAACTCTGTCAGATGAATTAACAGAAAACAGAGCAGTTTCTCAGAAAGCTTCTTTCCAGTTTTGAACGGAAGATATGTCGTTTTTCACCATAGCCCTCTATGGGCTTCCAAATATCAGTTTGCCAATTCCACAAGAACAGCCTTAGCGAAAGGCTTCTTGAAGGGAAAGATGTAACTCTGTGAGAAAAATTAAGAGAACACAGAGCAGTTTCTCAGAAAGCTTCTTTCCAGTTTTGAATGGAAGATAGTTCCTTTTTCACCATAGCCCTCTTTGGGCTTCCAAATATCCCTTTGCCAATTCCACAAGAAGAGCTTTAGAGAAAGACTTCTTGAAGGGAAAGATGTAGCTCTATGAGAAGAATTAACAGAACACAGAGCAGTTTCTCAGAAAGCTTCTTTCCAGTTTTGAACGGAAGATATTTCCTTTTTCACCATAGCCCTCTATGGGCTTCCAAATATCCCTTTGCCAATTCCACAAGAACAGCCTTAGCGAAAGGCTTCTTGAAGGGAAAGATGTAACTCTGTGAGATGAATTAACAGAACACAGAGCAGTTTCTCAGAAAGCTTCTTTCCAGTTTTGAACGGAAGATATGTCCTTTTTCATCATAGTCCTCTATGGGCTTCCAAATATCCCTTTACCAATTCCAAAAGAACAGCCTTTGGAGAGGCTTCTTGAAGGGAAAGATGTAACTCTGTGAGATGAATTAACAGAACACAGAGCAATTTCTCAGAAAGCTTCTTTGCAGTTTTGAACGGAAGATATGTCTTTTTTCACCATAGCCCTCTATGGGCTTCCTAATATCCCTTTGCCAATTCCACAACAACAGCCTTAGCGAAAGGTTTCTTGAAGTGAAAGATGTAACTCTCAGAGATGAATTAAGAGAACACAGAGCAGTTTCTCAGAAAGCTTCTTTCCAGTTTTGAACGGAAGCTATTTCCTTTTTCACCATAGCCCTCTATGGGCTTCCAAATATCCCTTTGACAATTCCACAAGAACAGCCTTAGCGAAAGGCTTCTTGAAGGGAAAGATGTAACTCTGTGAGATGAATTAACAGAACCCAGAGCAGTTTCTCAGAAAGCTTCTTTCCAGTTTTGAACGGAACCTATTACCTTTTTCACCATAGCCCTCTAGGGTCTTCCAAATATCCCTTTGCCAATTCCACAAGAACAGCCTTAGCGAAAGGCTTCTTGAAGGGAAAGATGTAACTCTGTGAGATGAATTAACAGAACACATAGCAGTTTCTCAGAAAGCTTCTTTCCAGTTTTGAACGGAAGATATTTCCTTTTTCACCATAGCCCTCTATGGGCTTCCAAATATCCCTTTGCCAATTCCACAAGAACAGCCTTAGCGAAAGGCTTCTTGAAGGGAAAGATGTAACTCTGTGAGATGAATTAACAGAACACAGAGCAGTTTCTCAGAAAGTTTCTTTCCGGTTTTGAATGGAAGATATGTCCTTTTTCACCATAGCCCTCTAAGTGCTTCCAAATATCCCTTTGCCAATTCCACAAGAACGGCCTTAGCGACAGGCTTCTTGAAGGGAAAGATGTAACACTGTGAGATGAATTAACAGAATACAGAGCAGTTTCTCAGAAAGCTTCTTTCCGGTTTTGAACGGAAGATATTTCCTTATTCAGCAGAGCCCTCTATGGACTTCCAAATATCCCTTTGCCAATTCCACAAGGACAGCCTTAGCGAAAGGCTTCTTGAAGGGAAAGATGTAACTCTGTGAGATGAATTAACAGAACACAGAGCAGTTTCTCAGAAAGATTCTTTCCGGTTTTAAACGGAGGATATTTCCATTTTCACGATAGCCCACTATGGGTTTCCAAATATCCCTTTGCCAATTCCACAAGAAGAGCTTTAGAGAAAGACTTCTTGAAGGGAAAGATGTAGCTCTATGAGAAGAATTAACAGAACACAGAGCAGTTTCTCAGAAAGCTTCTTTCCAGTTTTGAACGGAAGATATTTCCTTTTTCACCATAGCCCTCTATGGGCTTCCAAATATCCCTTTGCCAATTCCACAAGAACAGCCTTAGCGAAAGGCTTCTTGAAGGGAAAGATGTAACTCTGTGAGATGAATTAACAGAACACAGAGCAGTTTCTCAGAAAGCTTCTTTCCAGTTTTGAACGGAAGATATGTCCTTTTTCATCATAGTCCTCTATGGGCTTCCAAATATCCCTTTGCCAATTCCAAAAGAACAGCCTTTGGAGAGGCTTCTTGAAGGGAAAGATGTAACTCTGTGAGATGAATTAACAGAACACAGAGCAATTTCTCAGAAAGCTTCTTTCCAGTTTTGAACGGAAGATATGTCTTTTTTCACCATAGCCCTCTATGGGCTTCCTAATATCCCTTTGCCAATTCCACAACAACAGCCTTAGCGAAAGGTTTCTTGAAGTGAAAGATGTAACTCTCAGAGATGAATTAAGAGAACACAGAGCAGTTTCTCAGAAAGCTTCTTTCCAGTTTTGAACGGAAGCTATTTCCTTTTTCACCATAGCCCTCTATGGGCTTCCAAATATCCCTTTGACAATTCCACAAGAACAGCCTTAGCGAAAGGCTTCTTGAAGGGAAAGATGTAACTCTGTGAGATGAATTAACAGAACACAGAGCAGTTTCTCAGAAAGCTTCTTTCCAGTTTTGAACGGAAGCTATTTCCTTTTTCACCATAGCCCTCTATGGGCTTCCAAATATCCCTTTGCCAATTCCACAAGAACAGCCTTAGCGAGAGGCTTCTTGACGGGAAAGATGTAACTCTGTGAGATGAATTATGAGAACACAGAGCAGTTTCTCAGAAAGCTTCTCTCCAGTTTTGAACGGAAGATATTTCCTTTTTCACCATAGCCCTCTGTGGGCTTCCAAATATCCCTTTGCCAATTCCACAAGTACAGCCTTAGCGAAAGGCTTCTTGAAGGGAAAGATGTAACTCTGTGAGATGAATTAACAGAACACAGAGCAGTTTCTCAGAGAGCTTCTTTCCAGTTTTGAACGGAAGCTATTTCCTTTTTCACCATAGCCCTCTATGGGCTTCCAAATATCCCTTTGCCAATTCCACAAGAACAGCCTTAGCGACAGGCTTCTTGAAGGGAAAGATGTAACTCTGTGAGATGAATTAACAGAACACAGAGCAGTTTCTCAGAAAGCTTCTTTCCAGTTTTGAACCGAAGATATTTCCTTTTTCAAAATAGCCCTCTATGGGCTTCCAAATATCCCTTTGCCAATTCCACAAGAACAGCCTTAGCAAAAGGATTCTTGAAGGGAAAGATTTAACTCTGTGATATGAATTAACAGAACACAGAGCAGTTTCTCAGAAAGTTTCTTTCCGGTTTTGAATGGAAGATATGTCCTTTTTCACCATAGCCCTCTAAGTGCTTCCAAATATCCCTTTGCCAATTCCACGAGAACAGCCTTAGCGACAGGCTCCTTGAAGGGAAAGATGTAACTCTGTGAGATGAATTAACAGAATACAGAGCAGTTTCTCAGAAAGATTCTTTCCGGTTTTAAGCGGAGGATATTTCCATTTTCACCATAGCCCACTATGGGTTTCCAAATATCTCTTTGCCAATTCCACAAGAACAGCCTTAGCGAAAGGCTTCTTGAAGGGAAAGATGTAACACTTTGAGATGAATTAACAGAACACAGAGCAGTTTCTCAGAAAGCTTCTTTCCAGTTTTGAACCGAAGATATTTCCTTTTTCACCATAGCCCTGTATGGGCTTCCAAATATCCCTTTGACAATTCCAAAAGAACAGCCTTAGCGAAAGGCTTCTTGAAGGGAAAGATGTAACTCTGTGAGATGAATTAACAGAACACGGAGCAGTTTCTCAGAAAGCTTCTTTCCAGTTTTGAACGGAAGCTATTTCCTTTTTCACCATAGCCCTCTATGGGCTTCCAAATATCCCTTTGCCAATTCCACAAGAAGAGCCTTAGCGAAAGGCTTCTTGAAGGGAAAGATGTAACTCTGTGAGATGAATTAACAGAACACAGAGCAGTTTCTCAGAAAGCTTCTTTCCAGTTTTGAACGGAAGATATTTCCTTTTTCACCATAGCCCTCCAATGGCTTCCGAATACCCTTTTCCAATTCCACAAGAACTGACTTAGCCAAAGGCTTCTTGAAGGGAAAGATGTAACTCTGTGAGATGAATTATCAGAACACAGAGCAGTTTCTCAGAAAGCTTCTTTCCGGTTTTGAACGGAAGGTATTTCCTTATTCAGCATAGCCGTCTATGGGCTTCCAAATATTGCTTTGCCAATTCCAAAAAAACAGCCTTTATGAAAGGCTTCTTGAAGGGAAAGATGTAACTCTGTGAGATGAATTAAGAGAACACAGAGCAGTTTCTCAGAAAGCTTCTTTCCAGTTTTGAACGGAAGATATTTACTTTTTCACCATAGCCCTCTATGGGCTTCCAAATATCCCTTTGCCAATTCCACAAGAACAGCCTTAGCTTAAGGCTTCTTGAAGAGAAAGATGTAACTCTGTGAGATGAATTAACAGAACACAGAGCAGTTTCTCAGAAAGCTTCTTTCCAGTTTTGAACGGAAGATATTTCTTTTTTCACCATAGCCCTCTATGGGCTTCCAAATATCCCTTTGCCAATTCCACAAGAACAGCCTTAGCGAAAGGCTTCTTGAAGGGAAAGATGTAACTCTGTGAGACGAATTAACAGAACACAGAGCAGTTTATCAGAAAGCTTCTTTCCAGTTTTGAACGGAAGATATTTCCTTTTTCACCATAGCCCTCTGGGGGCTTCCAAATATCCCTTTGCCATTTCGACAAGAATAGCCTTAACGAAAGGCTTCTTGAAGGGAAAGATGTAACTCTGTGAGATGAATTAACAGAACACAGAGCAGTTTCTCAGAAAGCTTCTTTCCAGTTTTGAACGGAAGATAGTTCCTTTTTCACCAAAGACCTCTATGGGCTTCCAAATATTGCTTTGCCAATTCCAAAAAAACAGCCTTTGCGAAAGGCTTCTTGAAGGGAAAGATGTAACTCTGTGAGATAAATTAACAGAACACAGAGCAGTTTCTCAGAAAGCTTCTTTCCAGTTTTGAACGGAAGATATTTCCTTTTTCACCAAAGCCCTCTATGGGCTTCCAAATATCCCTTTGCCAATTCCAAAAGAACAGCCTTAACGAAAGGCTTCTTGAAGGGAAAGATGTAACTCTGTGAGATGAATTAACAGAACACAGAGCAGTTTCTCAGAAAGCTTCTTTCCAGTTTTGAACGGAAGATATTTCCTTTTTCACCTAGCCCTCTATGGGCTTCAAAATATCACTTTGCCTATTCCACAACAACAGCCTTAGCGAAAGGCTTCTTGAAAGGAAAGATGTAACTCTGTGAGATGAATTAACAGAACAGTTTCTGAATTAACAGTTTCTCAGAAAGCTTCTTTCCAGTTTTGAAAGGAAGATATATCCTTTTTCACCATAGCCCTCTATGGGCTTCCAAATATCCCTTTGCCAATTCCACAAGAACAGTCTTAGCGAAAGGCTTCCTGAAGGGAAAGATGTAACTCTGTGAGATGAATTAACAGAACACACAGCAGTTTCTCAGAAAGCTTCTTTCCAGTTTTGAACGGAAGATATTTCCTTTTTCACCATAGCCCTCCAATGGCTTCCGAATACCCTTTGCCAATTCCACAAGAACTGACTTAGCCAAAGGCTTCCTGAAGGGAAAGATGTAACTCTGTGAGATGAATTATCAGAACACAGAGCAGTTTCTCAGAAAGCTTCTTTCCAGTTTTGAACGGAAGATAGTTCCTTTTTCACCATAGCCCTCTATGGGCTTCCAAATATTCCTTTGCCAATTCCACATGAACAGCCTTAGCGAAAGGCTTCTTGAAGGGAAAGATGTAACTCTGTGAGATGAATTAACAGAACACAGAGCAGTTTCTCAGAAAGCTTCTTTCCGGTTTTGAACGGAAGATATGTCTTTTTTCACCATAGCCCTCTATGGGCTTCCTAATATCCCTTTGCCAATTCCAGAACAACAGCCTTAGCGAAAGGTTTCTTGAAGTGAAAGATGTAAGTCTCAGAGATGAATTAAGAGAACACAGAGCAGTTTCTCAGAAAGCTTCTTTCCAGTTTTGAACGGAAGATATGTCATTTTTCACCATAGCCCTCTATGGGCTTCCTAATATCCCTTTGCCAATTCCACAAGAACAGCTTTAGCGAAAGGCTTCTTGACGGGAAAGATGTAACTCTGTGAGATGAATTAACAGAAAACAGAGCAGTTTCTAGCAAGCTTCGTTCCAGTTTTGAACGGAAGATATTTCCTTTTGCACCATAGCCCTCTATGGGCTTCCAAATATCCCTTTGCCAATTCCACAAGAACAGCCTTAGCGAAAGGCTTCTTGAAGGGAGAGATGTAACTCTGTGAGATGAATTAACAGAACACAGAACAGTTTCTCAGAAAGCTTCTTTCCAGTTTTGAACGGAAGATAGTTCCTTTTTCACCATAGCCCTCTATGGGCTTCCAAATATCCCTTTGCCAATTCCACAAGAAGAGCCTTAGCGAAAGACTTCTTGAAGGGAAAGATGTAGCTCTGTGAGAAGAATTAACAGAACACAGAGCAGTTTCTCAGAAAGCTTCTTTCCAGTTTTGAACGGAAGATATTTCCTTTTTCACCATAGCCCTCTATGGGCTTCCAAATATCCCTTTGCCAATTCCACAAGAACAGCCTTAGCGAAAGGCTTCTTGAAAGGAAAGTTGTAACTCTGTGAGATGAATTAACAAAACACAGAGCAGTTTCTCAGAAAGCTTCCTTCCAGCTTTGAATTTAAGATATGTCCATTTTCACCATAGCCCTCTATGGGCTTCCAAATATCCCTTTGCCAATTCCACAAGAACAGCCTTAGCGAAAGGCTTCTTGAAGGGAAAGATGTAACTCTGTGAGATGAATTAAGAGAACTCAGAGCAGTTTCTCAAAAACCTTCTTTCCAGTTTTGAGCGGAAGATATTTCCTTTTTCACCACAGCCCTCTATGGGCTTCAAAATATCACTTTGCCTATTGCACATAAACAGCCTTAGCGAAAGGCTTCTTGAAGGGAAAGATGTAACTCTGTGAGATGAATTAACAGAACACAGAGCAGTTTCTCAGAAAGCTTCTTTCCGGTTTTGAACGGAAGATATTTCCTTATTCAGCATAGCCGTCTATGGGCTTCCAAATATCCCTTTGCCAATTCTACAAGAACAGCCTTAGCGAAAGGCTTCTTGAAGGGAAAGATGTAACTCTGTGAGATGAATTAACAGAACACAGAGCAGTTTCTCAGAAAGCTTCTTTCCAGTTTTGAACGGAAGATATTTCCTTTTTCACCATAGCCCTCTATGGGCTTCCAAATATCAGTTTGCCAATTCCACAATAACAGCCTTAGCGAAAGGCTTCTTGAAGGGAAAGATGTAACTCTGTGAGAAAAATTAAGAGAACACAGAGCAGTTTCTCAGAAAGCTTCTTTCCAATTTTGAACGGAAGATACTTCCTTTTTCACCATAGCCCTCTATGGGCTTCCAAATATTCCTTTGCCAATTCCACAAGAACAGCCTTAGCGAAAGGCTTCTTGAAGGGAAAGATGTAACTCTGTGAGATGAATTAACAGAACACAGAGCAGTTTCTCAGAAAGCTTCTATCCAGTTTTGAACGGAAGATATGTCCTTTTTCACCATAGCCCTCTATGGGCTTCCAAATATTCCTTTGCCAATTCCACAACAACAGACTTAGCGACAGGCTTCTTGAAGGGAATGATGTAATTCTGTGAATTGAATAAACAGAACACAGAGCAGTTTCTCATAAAGCTTCTTTCCAGTTTTGAATGGAAGATATTTCCTTTTTCACCATAGCTCTCTATGGGCTTCCAAATATCCCTTTGCCAATTCCACAAGAACAGCCTTAGCGAAAGGCTTCTTAAAGGGAAAGATGTAACTCTGTGAGATGAATTAACAAAACAGAGAGCAGTTTCTCAGAAAGCTTCTTCCAGTTTTGAACGGAAGATATTTCCTTTTTCACCATAGCCCTCTATGGGCTTCCAAATATCCCTTTGCCAACTCCACAAGAACAGCCTTAGCGAAAGGCGTGTTGTAGGGAAAGATGTAGCTCTGTGAGATGAATTAACAGAACACAGAGCAATTTCTCAGAAAGCTTCTTTCCAGTTTTGAACGGAAGATAATTCCTTATTCAGCATAGCCCTCTATGGCTTCCAAGTATCCCTTTGCCAATTCCACAACAACAGCCTTAGCGAAAGGCGTGTTGTAGGGAAAGATGTAACTCTGTGAGATGAATTAACAGAACACAGAGCAATTTCTCAAAAATCTTCTTTCCAGTTTTGAACGGAAGATATTTCCTTATTCAGCATTGCCCTCTATGGGCTTCCAAGTATCCCTTTGCAATTCCACAAGAACAGCCTTAGCGAAACGCTTCTTGAAGGGAAAGATGTAACTCTCTGAGATGAATTAACAGAACACAGAGCTGTTTCTCAGAAAGCTTCTTTCCAGTTTTGAACGGAAGATATGTCCTTTTTCAACATAGCCCTCTATGGGCTTCCAACTATCCCTTTGCCAATTCCACAAGAACAGCCTTTGCGAAAGGCATCTTGAAGGGAAAGATGTAACTCTGTGAGATGAATTAAGAGAACACAGAGCAGTTTCTCAGAAAGATTCTTTCCAGTTTTGAACGGAAGATATTTCCTTTTTCACCATAGCCCTCTATGGGCTTCCAAATATCACTTTGCCTCTTCCACAACAACAGCCTTAGCGAAAGGCTTCTTGAAGGGAAACATGTAACTCTGTGAGATGAATTAACAGAACACAGAGCAGTTTCTCAGAAAGCTTCTTTCCAGCTTTCAACGGAAGATAATTCCTTTTTCACCGTAGTCCTCTACGGGCTTCCAAATATCCCTTTGCCAATTCCACAAGAACAGCCTTAGCGCAAGGCTTCTTGAAGGGAAAGATGTAACTTTGTGAGATGAATTTACAGAACACAGAGCAGTTTCTCAGAAAGCTTCCTTCCGGTTTGAACGGAAGATATATCCTTTTTCACCATAGCCCTCTATGGGCTTCCAAATATCCCTTTGCCAATTCCACAAGAACAGCCTTATCGAAAGGCCTCTTGATGGGAAAGATGTAACTCTGTGAGGTGAATTAAGAGAACACAGAGCAGTTTCTCAGAAACCTTCTTTCCGGTAATGAACGGAAGATATGTCCTTTTTCACCATAGCCCTCTATGGGCTTCCAAATATGCCTTTGCCAATTCCACAAGGACAGCCTTAGCGAAAGGTTTCTTGAAGGGAAAGATGTAATTCTTTGAGATGAATTAAGAGAACACAGAGCAGTTTCTCAGAAAGCTTCTTTCCGGTTTTGAACGGAAGATAATTCCTTTTTCAGCCTAGCCCTCTGTGGGCTTCCAAATATCCGTTTGCCAATTCCACTAGAACAGCCTTAGCGAAAGGCTTCTTGAAGGGAAAGATGTAACTCTGTGAGATGATTTAACAGAACACAGAGCAGTTTCTCAGAGAGCTTCTTTCCAGTTTTGAACGGAAGATATTTAATTTTTCACCATAGCCCTCTATGGGCTTCCAAATAACCCTTTGCCAATACCACAAGAACAGCCTCAGCGAAAGGCTTCTTGAAGGGAAAGATGTAACTATGTGAGACGAATTAACAGAACACAGAGCAGTTTCTGAGAAAGCTTCTTTCCAGTTTTGAACGGAAGATATTTCCTTTTTCACCATAGCCCTCTATGGGCTTCCAAATATCCCTTGGCCAATTCCACAAGAACAGACTTAGCGAAAGGCTTCTTGAAGGGAAAGATGTAACTCTGTGAATTGAATAAACAGAACACAGAGCAGTTTTTCAGAAAGCTTCTTTCCGGTTTTGAACGGAAGATATTTCCTATTTCACCTTAGCCCTCTATTGGCTTACAAATATCCCTCTGTCAATTCCACAAGAACAGCCTTAGCGAAAGACTTCTTGGAGGGAAAGATGTAACTCTGTGAGATGAATTAAGAGAACACAGAGCAGTTTTTCAGAAAGCTTCTTTCCGGTTTTGAACGGAAGATATGTCCTTTTTCACCATAGCATTCTATGGGCTTCCTAATATCCCTTTGCCAATTGCACAAGAACAGCCTTAGCGAAAGGTTTCTTGAAGGGAAAGATGTAACTCGGAGAGATGAATTAAGAGAACACAGAGCAGTTTCTCAGAAAGCTTCCTTCCAGTTTTGAACGGAAGATATTTCCTTTTTCACCATGGCCCTCTATGGGCTTCCAAATATCCCGTTACCAATTCCACAGGAACACCCTTAGCGAAACGCTTCTTGAAGGGAAAGATGTAACTCTGTGAGATGAATTAACAGAACACAGAGCAGTTTCCCATAAAGCTTCTTTCCTGTTTTGAACGGAAGATATTTCCTTTTTCACCATAGTCCTCTATGGGCTTCCAAATATCCCGTTGCCAATACCACAGGAACAGCCTTAGCGAAACGCTTCTTGAAGGGAAAGATGTAACTCTGTGAGATGAATTAACAGAACACAGAGCAGTTTCTCAAAAAGCTTCTTTCCAGTTTTGAACGGAAGATATGTCCTATTTCACCATAGCCCACTATGGGCTTCCAACTATCCCTATGCCAATTCCACAAGAACAGCCTTTGTTAAAAGCTTCTTGAATGGAAAGATGTAACTCTGTGAGATGAATTAACAGAATACAGAGCAGTTTCTCAGAAAACTTCTTTCCAGTTTTGATCGGAAGATATTTCCTTTTTCACCATAGCGCTCTATGGGCTTCCAAATATCCCTTTGCCAATTCCACAAGAACAGACTTAGCGAAAGGCTTCTTGAAGGGAAAGATGTAACTCTGTGAATTGAATAAACAGAACACAGAGCAGTTTCTCATAAAGCTTTTTTCCAGTTTTGAACGGAAGATATTTCCTTTTTCACCATAGCTCTCTAATGGCTTCCAAATATCCCTTTGCCAATTCCACAAGAACAGCCTTAACAAAAGGCTTCTTGAAGGGAAAGATGTAACTCTTTGAGATGAATTAACAGAAAACAGAGCTGTTCTCTCAGAAAGCTTCTTTCCAGTTTTGAACGGAAGATATATCCTTTTTCACCATAGCCCTCTATGGGCTTCCAAATATCCCTTTGCCAATACCACAAGAACAGCCTTAGCGAAAGGCTACTTGTAAGGAAAGATGTAATTCTGTGAGTTGAATTAACAGAACACAGAGCAGTTTCTCAGAAAGCTTCTTTCCAGCTTTCAAGGGAAGATATTTCCTTTTTCACCATAGCCCTCTATGGGATTCCAAATATCCCTTTGCCAATTCGACAAGAACAGCCTTAGCGAAAGTCTTCTTGAAGGTAAAGATGTAACTCTGTGAGATGAATTGAGGGAACACAAAGCAGTTTCTCAGAAAGCTTCTTTCCAGTTTTGAACGGAGGATATTTCCTTTTTCACCATACCCCTCTATGGGCTTCCAAATATCCCGTTGCCAATTCCACAAGAACAGCCTTAGCGAAAGGCTTCTTGAAGGGAAAGATGTAACTCTGTGAGATGAATTAACAGAACACAGAGCAGTTTCCCATAAAGCTTCTTTCCAGTTTTGAACGGAAGCTATGTCCTTTTTCACCATAGCCCTCTATGGGCTTCCAACTATCCCTTTGCCAATTCCACAAGAACAGCCTTAGCGAAAGGCTTCTTGAAGGGAAAGATGTAACTCTTTAAGATGAATTAACAGAACACAGAGCAGTTTCTCAGAAAGCTTCATTCCAGTTTTGAACGGAAGTTATTTCCTTTTTCACCATAGCCCTCTAAGGGCTTCCAAATATCCCTTTGCCAATTCCACAAGAATAGCCTTAGCGAAAGGCTTCTTGAAGGGAAAGATGTAACTCTGTGAGATGAATTAAGAGAACACAGAGCAGTTTCTCAGATAGCTTCTTTCCAGTTTTGAACGGAAGATATTTCCTTTTTCACCATAGCCCTCTATGGGCTTCCAAATATCCCTTTGCCAATTCCACAAGAACAGCCTTAGCGAAAGGCTGCTTGAAGGGAAAGATGTAACTCTGCGAGATGCATTAACAGAACACAGAGCAGTTTCTCAGAAAGCTTCTTTCCGGTTTTGAACGGAAGATATTTATTTATTCAGCAAGGCCCTCTATGGGCTTCCAAATATCCCTTTGCCAATTCCAGTAGAACAGCCTTAGCGAAAGGCTTCTTGAAGGGAAAGATGTAACTCTGTGAGATGAATTAACAGAACACAGAGCAGTTTCTCAGAAAGCTACTTTCCAGTTTTGAACGGAAGATATGTCCTTTTTCAACATAGCCCTCTATGGGCTTCCAAATATCCCTTTGCCAATTCCACATTAACAGCCTTAGCGAAAGGCTTCTTGAAGGGAAAGATGTAACTCTGTGAGATGAATTGAGAGAACACAGAGCAGTTTCTAAGAAAGCTTCTTTCCAGTATGGAACGGAAGATACTTCCTTTTTCACCATAGCCCTCTATGGGCTTCCAAATATCCCTTTGCCAATTCCCCAAGAACAGCCTTAGCGGAAGGCTTCTTGCAGGGAAAGATGTAACTCTGTGAGATGAATTAACAGAACACAGAGCAGTGTCTGAGAAAGCTTCTTCCCAGTTTTTAACGGAAGATATGTCCTTTTTCACCATAGCCCCCTATGGGCTTCCTAATATCCCTTTGACAATTGCACAAGAATAGCCTTAGCGAAAACTTTCTTGAAGGGAAAGATGTAACTCTGGGAGATGAATTAAGAGAACACAGAGCCGTTTCTCAGAAAGCTTCTTTCCAGTTTTGAACGGAAGATATTTCCTTTTTCACCATAGCTCTCTATGGGCTTCCAAATATCCCTTTGCCAATTCCGCAATAACAGCCTTAGCGAAAGGCTTCTTGAAGGGAAAGATGTAACTCTGTGAGATGAATTAACAGTACACAGAGCAGTTTTTCAGAAAGCTTCTTTCCAGTTTTGAACGGAAGATATTTCCTTTTTCACCATAGCCCTCTATGGGCTTCCAAATATCCCTTTGCCAATTCCACAAGAACAGCCTTAGCGAAAGGCTTCTTGAAGGGAAAGATGTAACCTGTGAGATGAATTAACAGAACACAGAGCAGTTTCTTAGAAAACTTCTTTCCAGTTTTGAACGGAAGATATTTCCTTTTTCACCATAGCCCCCTATAGGCTTCCAAATATCCCTTTGCCAATTCCAAAAGAACAGCCTTAGCGAAAGGCTTCTGGAAGGGAAAGATGTAACTCTGTGAGATGAATTAACAGAACACAGAGCAGTTTCTCAGAAAGCTTCTTTCCAGTGTTGAACGGAAGATATTTCCTTTTTCACCATAGCCCTCTTTGGGCTTCCAAATATCCCTTTCCAATTCCACAAGAACAGCCTTAGCGAAAGACTTCTTGAAGGGAAAGATTTAACTCTGTGAGAAGAATTAACAGAACACAGAGCAGTTTCTCAGATAGCTTCTTTCCAGTTTTGAACGGAAGATATTTCCTTTTTCAGCATAGCCATCTATGGGCTTCCAAATATCCCTTTGCCAATTACACAAGAACAGCCTTAGCGAAAGGCTTCCTGAAGGGAAAAACGTAACTCTGTGAGATGAATTAACAGAACACACAGCAGTTTCTCAGAAAGCTTCTTTCCAGTTTTGAAAGGAAGATATGTCCTTTTTCACCGTAGCCCTCTAAGGGCTTCCAAATATCACTTTGCCAATTCCACAAGAACAGCCTTAGCGAAAGGCTTCTTGAAGGGAAAGATGTAACTCTGTGAGATAAATTAAGAGAACACAGAGCAGTTTCTAAGATACCTTCTTTCCAGTATGGAACGGAAGATATTTCCTTTTTCTCCATAGCCCACTATGGGCTTCCAAATATCCCTTTGCCAATTCCACAAGAACAAACTTAGCGAAACGCTTCTTGAAGGGAAAGATGTAACTCGGTGAGATGAATTAACAGAACACAGAGCAGTTTCTCAGAAAGCTTCTTTCCAGTTTTGAACGGAAGATATTTCCTTTTTCAGCATATCCCTCCATGGACTTCCAAATATCCCTTTGCAAATTCCACAAGAACAGACTTTTTGAAAGGCATCTTGAAGGGAAAGATGTATCTCTGTGAGATGAATTAACAGAACACAGAGCAGTTTCTCAGAAGGCTTCTTTCCAGTTTTGAACGGAAGATATTTCCTTTTTCACCATAGCTCTCTATGGGCTTCCAAATATCCCTTTGACAATTCCACAAGAACAGACTTAGCGAAAGGCTTCTTGAAGGGAAAGATGTAACTCTGTCAGATGAATTAACAGAACACAGAGCAGTTTCTCAGAAAGCTTCGTTCCAGTTTTGAACGGATAATATTTCTTTTTTCACCATAGCTATCTATGGGCTTCCAAATATCCCTTTGCCAATTCCACAAGAACAGCCTTTGCGAAAGGATTCTTGAAGGGAAAGATGTAACTCTGTGAGATCAATTAAGAGAACAAAGAGCAGTTTCTCAGAAAGCTTCTTTCCAGTTTTGAACGGAAGATATTTCCTTTTACACCAAAGCCCTCTCAGGGCTTCAAAATATCACTTTGCCTTTGCCAATTCCACAAAAACAACCTTAGCGAAAGGCTTCTTGAAGTGAATGATGTAACTCTGTGAGGTGAATTAACAAAACACAGAGCAGTTTCTCAGAAAGCTTCTTTCCAGTTTTGAACGGAAGATATTTCCTTTTTCAACATAGCCCTCTATGGGCTTCTAAATATCCCTTTGCCAATTCCAAAAGAACAGCCATAGCGAAAGGCTTCTTGAAGGAAAAGATGTAACTCTGTGAGATGAATTATCAGAACACAGAGCAGTTTCTCAGAAAGCTTCTTTCTAGTTTTGAACGGAAGTTATTTCGTTTTTCACCATAGCCCTCTATGGGCTTCCAAATATCCCTTTGCCAATTCCACAAGAACAGCCTTAGCGAAGGCCTTCTTGAAGGGAAAGATGTCACCCTGTAAGATGAATTAACATAACACAGAGCAGTTTCTCAGAAAGCTTCTTTCCAGTTTTGAACGGAAGATATTTCCTTTTTCACCATAGCCCTCTATGGGCTTCCAAATATCCCTTTGCCAATTCCACAAGAACAGCCTTAGCGAAAGGCTTCTTGAAGGGAAAGATGTAACTCTGTGAGATGAATTAACAGAACACAGAGCAGTTTTTTAGAAAGCTTCTTTCCAGTTTTGAACGGAAGTTATTTCCTTTTTCACCATAGCCTTCTATCGGCTTCCAAATATCAATTTGCCATTTCCACAAGAAGAGCCTTAGCGAAAGACTTCTTGAAGGGAAAGATGTAACTCTGTGAGATGAATTAACAGAACAGAGAGCAGTTTCTCAGAAAGCTTATTTCCAATTTTGAACGGAAGATATATCCTTTTTCACCATAGCCCTCTCTGGGCTTCCAAATATCCCTTTGCCAATTCCACAAGAACAGCCTTAGCGAAAGGCTTCTTGAAGGGAAAGATGTAACTCTGTGAGATGAATTAGCAGAACACAGAGCAGGTTCTGAGAAAGCTTCTTTCCAGTTTTGAACGGAAGATATTTCCTTTTTCACCATAGCCCTCTTTGGGCTACCAAATATCCCTTTGCCAATTCGACAGGAATAGCCTTAGCGAAAGTCTTCTTGAAGGGAAAAATGTAACTCAGTGAGATGAATTAACAGTACACAGAGCAGTTTTTCAGAAAGCTTCTTTCCGGTTTTGAACGGAAGATACTTCCTTTTTCAGCCTAGCCCTCTATGGGCTTCCAAATATCCCTTTGCCAATTCCACAAGAAGAGCCTTAGCGAAAGGCATCTTGAAGGGAAAGATGTAACTCTGTGAGATGAATTAAGAGAACACAGAGCAGTTTCTCAGAAAGCTTCTTTCCGGTTTTGCACGGAAGATATGTCCTTTTTCACTATAGCCCTCTACGGACTCCCAAATATCCCTTTGCCAATTCCACAAGAACAGCCTTAGCGAAAGGCTTCTTGGAGGGAAAGATGTAACTCAGTGAGATGAATTAACAGAACACAGAGCAGTTTCTCAGAACGCTTCTTTCTAGTTTTGAACGGAAGATATATCCTTTTTCACCATAGCCCTCTATGGGCTTCCAAATATCCCTTTGCCAATTCCACAACAGCAGCCATAGCGAAAGGTTTCTTGAAGGGAAAGATGTAACTCTGTGAGATGAATTAAGAGAACACAGAGCAGTTTCTCAGAAAGCTTGTTTCCAGTTTTGAACGGAAGATATGTCCTTTTTCACCATAGCCCTCTATGGACTTCCAAATATCCCTTTGCCAATTCCACAAGAACAGCCTTAGCGAAAGACTTCTTGAAGGGAATGTTGTAACTCTGCGAGATGAATTAAGAGAACACAGAGCAGTTTCTCAGGAAGCTTCTTTCCAGTTTTGTACAGAAGATATGTCCTTTTTCACCATAGTCCACTAAGGGCTTCCAAATATCCCTTTGCCAATTCCTCAAGAACAGCCTTAGCGAAAGGTCTCTTTAAGGGAAAGGTGTAACACTGTCAGATGAATTAAGAGAACACAGAGCAGTTTCTCAGGAAGCTTCTTTCCAGTTTGGAACGGAAGATATTTCCTTTTTCACCATAGCCCTCTATAGGCTTCCAAATATCCCTTTGCCAATTGCAAAAAACAGCCTTTTCGAAAGTCTTCTTGAACGGAAAGATGTAACTCTGTGAGATGAATTAACAAAACACAGAGCAGTTTCTCAGAAAACTTCTTTCCAGTTTTGAACGGAAGATATTTCCTTTTTCACCATAGCCCTCTGGGCTTCCAAATATCCCCTTGCCAATTCCACAAGAACAGCCTTAGCGTAAGGCTTCTTGAAGGGAAAAATGTAACTCTGTGAGATGAATTAACAGAACTCAGAGCAGTTTCTCAGAAAGCTTCTTTCCGGTTTTGAACGGAAGATATTTCCTTTTACAGCCTAGCCCTCTAAGGGCTTCCAAATATCCCTTTGCCAATTCCACAAGAAGAGCCTTAGCGAAAGGCTTCTTGAAGGGAAAGATGTAACCCTGTGAGATGAATTAAGAGAACACAGAGGAGTTTCTCAGAAAGCTTCTTTGCGGTTTTGAACGGGAGATATGTCCTTTTTCACCATAGCCCCCTATGGGCTTCCTAATATCCCTTTGACAATTGCACAAGAACAGCCTTAGCGAAAACTTTCTTGAAGGGAAAGATGTAACTCTGGGAGATGAATTAAGGGAACACAGAGCAGTTTCTCAGAAAACTTCTTTCCAGTTTTGAACGGAAGATATTTCCTTTTTCACCATAGCCCTCTTTTGGCTTCCAAATATCCCTTTCCAATTCCACAAGAACAGCCTTAGCGAAAGGCTTCTTGAAGGGAAAGATGTAACTCTGTCAGATGAATTAACAGAACAAAGAGCAGTTTCTCAGAAAGCTTCTTTAAAGTTTTGAACGGAAGATATTTCCTTATTCAGCATAGCCCTCTATGGGTTTCCAAATATCCCTTTGCCAATTCCACAAAAACAGCCTTAGCGAAAGGCTTCTTGAAGGGAAAGATGTATCTCTGTGAGATGAATTAACAGAACACAGAGCAAGTTCTGAGAAAGCTTCTTTCCAGTTTTGAACGGAAGATATTTCCTTTTTCACCATAGCCCTCTATGGGCTTCCAAATATCCCTTTGCAAATTCCACAAGAACAGCCTTAGCGAAAGGCATCTTCAAGGGAAAAATGTAACTCTGTGAGATGAATTAACAGAACTCAGAGCAGTTTCTCAGAAAGCTTCTTTCCGGTTTTGAACGGAAGATATTTCCTTTTTCACCATAGTCCTCTATGGACTTCCAAATATCCCTTTGCCAATTCCACAAGAACAGACTTAGCGAAAGGCTTCTTGGAGTTAAAGATGTAACTCTGTGAGATGAATTAAGAGAACACAGAGCAGTTTCTCAGAAAGCTTCTTTCCAGTTTTGAACGGAAGATATATCCTTTTTCACCATAGCCCTCTATGGGCTTCCAAATATCCCTTTGCCAATTCCACAAGAACAGCCTTAGCGAAAGGCATCTTGACGGGAAAGATGTAACTCTGTGAGATGAATTAACAGAACACAGAGCAGTTTCTCAGAAAGCTTCTTTACGGTTTTGAACGGAAGATAATTTCGTTTTCAGCCTAGCCCTCTATGGGCTTCCAAATATCCCTTTGCCTATTCCACAAGAACAGCCTCAGCGAAAGGCTTCTTGAAGTGAAAGACGTAACTCTGTGAGATGACTTAACAGAACACAGAGCAGTTTCTCAGAAAGCTTCTTTCCAGTTTTGAACGGAAGATATTTCCTTTTTCACCATAGCCCTCTATGGGCTTCCAAATATCCTTTTGCCAATTCCACAAGAACAGCCTCATCGAAAGGCTTCTTGAAGGGAAAGATGTATCTCTGTGAGATGAATTAACAGAACACAGAGCAGTTTCTCAAAACGCTTCTTTCCAGTTTTCAACGGGAGATATTTCCTTTTTCAGCATATCCCTCCATGGACTTCCAAATATCCCTTTGCAAATTCCACAAGAACAGACTTTGGGAGAGGCATCTTGAAGGGAAAGATGTAACTCTGTGAGATGAATTAACAGAACACAGAGCAGTTTCTCAGAAGGCTTCTTTCCAGTTTTGAACGGAAGATATTTCCTTTTTCACCATAGCTCTCTATGGGCTTCCAAATATCCCTTTGACAATTCCACAAGAACAGACTTAGCGAAAGGCTTCTTGAAGGGAAAGATGTAACTCCGTGAGATGAATTAACAGAACACAGAGCAGTTTATCAGAAAGCTTCGTTCCAGTTTTGAACGGATAATATTTCTTTTTTCACCATAGCCCTCTATGGGCTTCCAAATATCCCTTTGCCAATTCCACAAGAACAGCCTTTGCGAAAGGATTCTTGAAGGGAAAGATGTAACTCTGTGAGATCAATTAAGAGAACACCGAGCAGTTTCTCAGAAAGCTTCTTTCCAGTTTTGAACGGAAGATATTTCCTTTTACACCATAGCCCTCTCTGGGCTTCAAAATATCCCTTTGCCTTTGCCAATTCCACAAGAACAACCTTAGCGAAAGGCTTCTTGAAGTGAATGATGTAACTATGTGAGGTGAATTAACAAAACACAGAGCAGTTTCTCAGAAAGCTTCTTTCCAGTTTTGAACGGAAGATATTTCCTTTTTCAACATAGCCCTCTATGGGCTTCTAAATATCCCTTTGCCAATTCCAAAAGAACAGCCATAGCGAAAGGCTTCTTGAAGGGAAAGTTGTAACTCTGCGAGATGAATTAAGAGAACACAGAGCAGTTTCTCAGAAAGCTTCTTTCCAGTTTTGAACGGAAGATATTTCCTTTTTCACCGTAGCCCTCTATGGGCTTCCAAATATCCCTTTGCAAATTCCACAAAACAGCCTTAGCGAAAGGCGTCTTGTAGGGAAAAATGTAACTCTGTGAGATGATTTAACAGAACACAGAGCAGATTCTCAGAAAGCTTCTTTCCAGTTTTGAACGGAAGATAATTCCTTTTTCACCGTAGCCCTCTACGGGCTTCCAAATATCCCTTTGCCAATTCCACAAGAACATCCTTAGCGAAACGCTTCTTGAAGGGAAAGATGTATCTCTGTGAGATGAAATAACAGAACACAGAGCAGTTTCTCAGAAAGCTTCTTTCCAGTTTTGAACGGAAGATATTTCCTTTCTCACCGTAGCCCTCTATGGGCTTCCAAATATCACTTTGCCTATTCCACAACAACAGCCATAGCGAAAGGCTTCTTGAAGGGAAACATGTAACTCTGTGAGATGAATTAACAGAACACAGAGCAGTTTCTCAGAAAGCTTCTTTCCAGTTTTGAACGGAAGATAATTCCTTTTTCACCGTAGTCCTCTATGGGATTCCAAATATCCCTTTGCCAATTCCACAAGAACAGCCTTAGCGAAAGTCTTCTTGAAGGGAAAGATGTAACTCTGTGAGATGAATTAACAGAACACAGAGCAGTTTCACAGAAAGCTTCTTTCCAGTTTTGAACGGAGGATATTTCCTTTTTCACCATAGCCCTCTATGGGCTTCAAAATATCCCTTTGAAAATTCCAGAAGAACAGCCTTAGCGAAAGGCTTCTTGAAGGGAAAGATGTAATTCTGTGAGATGAATTAAGAGAACACAGAGCCGTTTCTCAGAAAGCTTCTTTCCAGTTTTGAACGGAAGATATTCCCTTTTTCACCAAAGCCCTCTATGGGCTTTCAAATATCCCTTTGTCAATTCCACAAGAACAGCCTTAGCGAAAGGCTTCTTGAAGGGAAAGTAGTAACTCTGTGAGATGAATTAACAGAACACAGTGCAGTTTCTCAGAAAGCTTCTTTCCGGTTTTAAACGGAAGATATTTCCTATTTCACCATAGCCCACTATGGGCTTACAAATATCCCTTTGTCAATTCCACAAGAACAGCCTTAGCGAAAGACTTCTTGGAGGGAAAGATGTAACTCTGTGAGATGAATTAAGAGAACACAGAGCAGTTTTTCAGAAAGCTTCTTTCCGGTTTTGAACGGAAGATATGTCCTTTTTCACCATAGCCTTCTATGGGCTTCCTAATATCCCTTTGCCAATTGCACAAGATCAGCCTTAGCGAAAGGTTTCTTGAAGGGAAAGATGTAACTCTGTCAGATGAATTAACAGAACACAGAGCAGTTTCTCAGAAAGCTTCGTTCCAGTTTTGAACGGATAATATTTCTTTCTTCACCATAGCTATCTATGGGCTTCCAAATATCCCTTTGCCAATTCCACAAGAACAGCCTTTGCGAAAGGATTCTTGAAGGGAAAGATGTAACTCTGTGAGATCAATTAAGAGAACACAGAGCAGTTTCTCAGAAAGCTTCTTTCCAGTTTTGAACGAAAGATATTTCCTTTTACACCATAGCCCTCTCTGGGCTTCAAAATATCCCTTTGCCTTTGCCAATTCCACAAGAACAACCTTAGCGAAAGGCTTCTTGAAGTGAATGATGTAACTCTGTGAGGTGAATTAACAAAACACAGAGCAGTTTCTCAGAAAGCTTCTTTCCAGTTTTGAACGGAAGATATTTCCTTTTTCAACATAGCCCTCTATGGGCTTCTAAATATCCCTTTGCCAATTCCAAAAGAACAGCCATAGCGAAAGGCTTCTTGAAGGAAAAGATGTAACTCTGTGAGATGAATTATCAGAACACAGAGCAGTTTCTCAGAAAGCTTCTTTCTAGTTTTGAACGGAAGATATTTCGTTTTTCACCATAGCCCTCTATGGGCTTCCAAATATCCCTTTGCCAATTCCACAAGAACAGCCTTAGCGAAGGCCTTCTTGAAGGGAAAGATGTCACTCTGTAAGATGAATTAACATAACACAGAGCAGTTTCTCAGAAAGCTTCTTTCCAGTTTTGAACGGAAGATATTTCCTTTTTCACCATAGCCCTCTATGGGCTTCCAAATATCCCTTTGCCAATTCCACAAGAACAGCCTTAGCGAAAGGCTTCTTGAAGGGAAAGATGTAACTCTGTGAGATGAATTAACAGAACAGAGAGCAGTATCTCAGAAAGCTTATTTCCAATTTTGAACGGAAGATATATCCTTTTTCACCATAGCCCTCTCTGGGCTTCCAAATATCCCTTTGCCAATTCCACAAGAACAGCCTTAGCGAAAGGCTTCTTGAAGGGAAAGATGTAACTCTGTGAGATGAATTAGCAGAACACAGAGCAGGTTCTGAGAAAGCTTCTTTCCAGTTTTGAACGGAAGATATTTCCTTTTTCACCATAGCCCTCTTTGGGCTACCAAATATCCCTTTGCCAATTCCACAGGAATAGCCTTAGCGAAAGTCTTCTTGAAGGGAAAAATGTAACTCTGTGAGATGAATTAACAGAACACAGAGCAGTTTTTCAGAAAGCTTCTTTCCGGTTTTGAACGGAAGATACTTCCTTTTTCAGCCTAGCCCTCTATGGGCTTCCAAATATCCCTTTGCCAATTCCACAAGAAGAGCCTTAGCGAAAGGCTTCTTGAAGGGAAAGATGTAACTCTGTGAGATGAATTAAGAGAACACAGAGCAGTTTCTCAGAAAGCTTCTTTCCGGTTTTGCACGGAAGATATGTCCTTTTTCACCATAGCCCTCTACGGACTTCCAAATATCCCTTTGCCAATTCCACAAGAACAGCCTTAGCGAAAGGCTTCTTGGAGGGAAAGATGTAACTCAGTGGGATGAATTAACAGAACACAGAGCAGTTTCTCAGAACGCTTCTTTCTAGTTTTGAACGGAAGATATATCCTTTTTCACCATAGCCCTCTATGGGCTTCCAAATATCCCTTTGCCAATTCCACAACAGCAGCCTTAGCGAAAGGTTTCTTGAAGGGAAAGATGTAACTCTGTGAGATGAATTAAGAGAACACAGAGCAGTTTCTCAGAAAGCTTGTTTCCAGTTTTGAACGGAAGATATGTCCTTTTTCACCATAGCCCTCTATGGACTTCCAAATATCCCTTTGCCAATTCCACAAGAACAGCCTTAGCGAAAGACTTCTTGAAGGGAAAGTTGTAACTCTGCGAGATGAATTAAGAGAACACAGAGCAGTTTCTCAGGAAGCTTCTTTCCAGTTTTGTACAGAAGATATGTAATTTTTCACCATAGTCCACTATGGGCTTCCAAATATCCCTTTGCCAATTCCTCAAGAACAGCCTTAGCGAAAGGTCTCTTTAAGGGAAAGGTGTAACTCTGTCAGATGAATTAAGAGAACACAGAGCAGTTTCTCAGGAAGCTTCTTTCCAGTTTGGAACGGAAGATATTTCCTTTTTCACCATAGCCCTCTATAGGCTTCCAAATATCCCTTTGCCAATTGCAAAAAACAGCCTTTTCGAAAGTCTTCTTGAAGGGAAAGATGTAACTCTGTGAGATGAATTAACAGAACACAGAGCAGTTTCTCAGAAAGCTTCTTTCCAGTTTTGAACGCAAGATATTTCCTTTTTCACCATAGCCCTCTATGGGCTTCCAAATATCCCTTTGCCAATTCCACAAGAACAGCCTTAGCGAAAGGCTTCTTGAAGGGAAAGATGTAACTCTGTGAGATGAATTAACAGAACACAGAGCAGTTTCTCAGAAAGCTTGTTTCCAGTTTTGAACTGAAGATATTTCCTTTTTCACAATAGCCCTCTATGGGCTTCCTAATATCCCTTTGCCAATTCCACAACAACAGCCTTAGCGAAAGGTTTCTTGAAGTGAAAGATGTAACTCTCAGAGATGAATTAAGAGAACACAGAGCAGTTTCTCAGAAAGCTTCCTTCCAGTTTTGAACGGAAGCTATTTCCTTTTTCACGATAGCCCTCTATGTGCTTCCAAATATCCCTTTGCCAATTCCACATTAACAGCCTAAGCGAAAGGCTTCTTGAAGGGAAAGATGTAACTCTGTGAGATGAATTAACAGAACACAGAGCAGTTTCTCAGAAAGCTTCTTTCCAGTTTTGAACGGAAGCTATTACCTTTTTCACCATAGCCCACTATGGGCTTCCAAATATCCCTTTGCCAATTCCACAAGTACAGCCTTAGCGAAAGGCTTCTTGAAGGGAAACATGTAACTCTGAGAGATGAATTAACAGAACACAGAGCAGTTTCTCAGAAAGCTTCCTTCCGGTTTGAACGGAAGATATTTCCTTTTTCACCATAGCCCTCTATGGGCTTCCAAATATCCCTTTGCCAATTCCACAAGAACAGCCTTATCGAAAGGCCTCTTGATGGGAAAGATGTAACTCTGTGAGTTGAATTAACAGAACACAGAGCAGTATCTCAGAAACCTTCTTTCCGGTTATGAACGGAAGATATGTCCTTTTTCACCATAGCCCTCTATGGGCTTCCAAATATCCCTTTGCCAATTCCACAAGGACAGCCTTAGCGAAAGGTTTCTTGAAGGGAAAGATGTAATTCTGTGAGATGAAATAAGAGAACACAGAGCAGTTTCTCAGAAAGCTTCTTTCCAGTTTTGAACGGAAGATATGTCCTTTTTCACCATAGCCCTCTATGGGCTTCCAAATATCCCTTTGCCAATTCCAAAAGAACAGCCTTTGCGAAAGGCATCTTGACGGGAAAGATGTAACTCTGTGAGATGAATTAAGAGAACACAGAGCAGTTTCTCACAAAGCTTCTTTCCAGTTTTGAACGGAAGATATTTCCTTTTTCAGCCTAGCCCTCTATGGGCTTCCAAATATCCCTTTGCCAATTCCACAAGAAGAGCCTTAGCGAAAGGCTTCTTGAAGGGAAAGATGTAACTCTGTGAGATGAATAAAGAGAACACAGAGCAGTTTCTCAGAAAGGTTCTTTCCGGTTTTGAACGGAAGATATGTCCTTTTTCACCATAGCCCTCTATGGGCTTCCAAATATCCCTTTGCCAATTCCAAAAGAACACCCGTTGCGAAAGGCATCTTGACGGGAAAGATGTAACTCTGTGAGATGAATTAACAGAACACAGAGCAGTTTCTCAGAAAGCTTCTTTCCAGTTTTGAAATGAAGATATGTCCTTTTTCACCGTAGCCCCCTATGGGCTTCCAAATATCCCTTTGCCAATTCCACAAGAACAGCCTTAGCGAAAGACTTCTTGAAGGGAAATATGTAACTCTGTGAGATGAATTAACAGAACACAGAGCAGTTTCTCAGAAAGCTTTTTCCAGTTTTGAACGGAAGATATTTCCTTTTTCACCATAGCCATCTATGGGCTTCAAAATATCCCTTTGCCAATTCCACAAGAACAGCCTTAGCGAAAGGCTTCTTGAAGGGAAAGATGTAACTCTGTGAGATGAATTAACAGAACACAGAGCAGTTTCTCAGAAAGCTTCTTTCCAGTTTTGAACGGAAGATATTTCCTTTTTCACCATAGCCCTGTATGGGCTTCCAAATATCCCTTTGCCAATTCCACAAGAACAGCCTTAGCGAAAGGCCTCTTGATGGGAAAGATGTAACTCTGTGAGGTTAATTAACAGACCACAGAGCAGTTTCTCAGAAAGCTTCTGTCCAGTTTTGAACGGAAGATATGTCCTTTTTCACCGTAGCCGTCTATGGGCTTCCAAATATCCCTTTGCCAAATCCACAAGAACAGCCTTAGCGAAAGGCTTCTTAAAAGGAAAGATGTAACTCTGTGAGATGAATTAACAGAACAGAGAGCAGTTTCTCAGAAAGCTTCTTTCCAGTTTTCAACGGAAGATATTTCCTTTTTCACCATAGCCCTCTATGGGCTTCCAAATATCCCTTTGCCAATTCCACAAGAACAGCCTTAGCGAAAGGCTTCTTAAAGGGAAAGATGTAACTCTGTGAGATGAATTAACAGAACAGAGAGCAGTTTCTCAGAAAGCTTCTTCCAGTTTTGAACGGAAGATATTTCCTTTTTCAGCATAGCCCTCTATGGGCTTCCAAATATCCCTTTGCCAACTCCACAAGAACAGCCTTAGCGAAAGGCGTGTTGTAGGGAAAGATGTAGCTCTGTGAGATGAATTAACAGAACACAGAGTAATACTCAGAAAGCTTCTTTCCAGTTTTGAACGGAAGATAATTCCTTATTCAGCATAGCCCTCTATGGCTTCCAAGTATCCCTTTGCCAATTCCACAACAACAGCCTTAGCGAAAGGCGTGTTGTAGGGAAAGATGTAACTCTGTGAGATGAATTAACAGAACACAGAGCAATTTCTCAGAAATCTTCTTTCCAGTTTTGAACGGAAGATATTTCCTTATTCAGCATAGCCCTCTATGGGCTTCCAAGTATCCCTTTGCAATTCCACAAGAACAGCCTTAGCGAAACGCTTCTTGAAGGGAAAGATGTAACTCTCTGAGATGAATTAACAGAACACAGAGCAGTTTCTCAGAAAGCTTCTTTCCAGTTTTGAACGGAAGATATGTCCTTTTTCAACATAGCCCTCTATGGGCTTCCAACTATCCCTTTGCCAATTCCACAAGAACAGCCTTTGCGAAAGGCATCTTGAAGGGAAAGATGTAACTCTGTGAGATGAATTAAGAGAACACAGAGCAGTTTCTCAGAAAGCTTCTTTCCAGTTTTGAACGGAAGATATTTCCTTTTTCACCATAGCCCTCTATGGGCTTCCAAATATCACTTTGCCTCTTCCACAACAACAGCCTTAGCGAAAGGCTTCTTGAAGGGAAACATGTAACTCTGTGAGATGAATTAACAGAACACAGAGCAGTTTCTCAGAAAGCTTCTTTCCAGCTTTCAACGGAAGGTAATTCCTTCTTCACCGTAGTCCTCTACGGGCTTCCAAATATCCCTTTGCCAATTCCACAAGAACAGCCTTAGCGAAAGGCTTCTTGAAGGGAAAGATGTAACTTTGTGAGATGAATTTACAGAACACAGAGCAGTTTCTCAGAAAGCTTCCTTCCGGTTTGAACGGAAGATATTTCCTTTTTCACCATAGCCCTCTATGGGCTTCCAAATATCCCTTTGCCATTTCCACAAGAACAGCCTTATCGAAAGGCCTCTTGATGGGAAAGATGTAACTCTGTGAGGTGAATTAAGAGAACACAGAGCAGTTTCTCAGAAACCTTCTTTCCGGTTATGAACGGAAGATATGTCCTTTTTCACCATAGCCCTCTATGGGCTTCCAAATATGCCTTTGCCAATTCCACAAGGACAGCCTTAGCGAAAGGTTTCTTGAATGGAAAGATGTAATTCTTTGAGATGAATTAAGAGAACACAGAGCAGTTTCTCAGAAAGCTTCTTTCCGGTTTTGAACGGAAGATAATTCCTTTTTCAGCCTAGCCCTCTGTGGGCTTCCAAATATCCGTTTGCCAATTCCACTAGAACAGCCTTAGCGAAAGGCTTCTTAAAGGGAAAGATGTAACTCTGTGAGATGATTTAACAGAACACAGAGCAGTTTCTCAGAGAGCTTCTTTCCAGTTTTGAACGGAAGATATTTACTTTTTCACCATAGCCCTCTATGGGCTTCCAAATAACCCTTTGCCAATACCACAAGAACAGCCTCAGCGCAAGGCTTCTTGAAGGGAAAGATGTAACTATGTGAGATGAATTAACAGAACACAGAGCAGTTTCTGAGAAAGCTTCTTTCCAGTTTTGAACGGAAGATATTTCCTTTTTCACCATAGCCCTCTATGGGCTTCCAAATATCCCTTGGCCAATTCCACAAGAACAGACTTATCGTAAGGCTTCTTGAAGGGAAAGATGTAACTCTGTGAATTGAATAAACAGAACACAGAGCAGTTTTTCAGAAAGCTTCTTTCCGGTTTTGAACGGAAGATATTTCCTATTTCACCTTAGCCCTCTATGGGCTTACAAATATCCCTTTGTCAATTCCACAAGAACAGCCTTAGCGAAAGACTTCTTGGAGGGAAAGATGTAACTCTGTGAGATGAATTAAGAGAACACAGAGCAGTTTTTCAGAAAGCTTCTTTCCGGTTTTGAACGGAAGATATGTCCTTTTTCACCATAGCCTTCTATGGGCTTCCTAATATCCCTTTGCCAATTGCACAAGAACAGCCTTAGCGAAAGGTTTCTTGAAGGGAAAGATGTAACTCTGAGAGATGAATTAAGAGAACACAGAGCAGTTTCTCAGAAAGCTTCCTTCCAGTTTTTAAGGGAAGATATTTCCTTTTTCACCATAGCCCTCTATGGGCTTCCAAATATCCCGTTGCCAATTCCACAGGAACAGCCTTAGCGAAACGCTTCTTGAAGGGAAAGATGTAACTCTGTGAGATGAATTAACAGAACACAGAGCAGTTTCCCATAAAGCTTCTTTCCTGTTTTGAACGAAAGATATTTCCTTTTTCACCATAGCCCTCTATGGGCTTCCAAATATCCCGTTGCCAATACCACAGGAACAGCCTTAGCGAAACGCTTCTTGAAGGGAAAGATGTAACTCTGTGAGATGAATTAACAGAACACAGAGCAGTTTCTCAGAAAGCTTCTTTCCAGTTTTGAACGGAAGATATGTCCTTTTTCACCATAGCCCACTATGGGCTTCCAACTATCCCTATGCCAATTCCACAAGAACAGCCTTTGTTAAAGGCTTCTTGAATGGAAAGATGTAACTCTGTGAGATGAATTAACGGAATACAGAGCAGTTTCTCAGAAAACTTCTTTCCAGTTTTGATCGGAAGATATTTCGTTTTTCACCATAGCCCTCTATGGGCTTCCAAATATCCCTTTGCCAATTCAACAAGAACAGACTTAGCGAAAGGCTTCTTGAAGGGAAAGATGTAACTCTGTGAATTGAATAAACAGAACACAGAGCAGTTTCTCATAAAGCTTTTTTCCAGTTTTGAACGGAAGATATTTCCTTTTTCACCATAGCTCTCTAAGGGCTTCCAAATATCCCTTTGCCAATTCCACAAGAACAGCCTTAACAAAAGGCTTCTTGAAGGGAAAGATGTAACTCTGTGAGATGAATTAACAGAAAACAGAGCTGTTCTCTCAGAAAGCTTCTTTCCAGTTTTGAACGGAAGATATTTCCTTTTTCACCATAGCCCTCTATGGGCTTCCAAATATCCCATTCCCAATTCCACAAGAACAGACTTAGCGAAAGGCGTCTTGTAGGGAAAGATGTAACTCTGTGAGATGAATGAACAGAACACAGAACAATTTCTCAGAAAGCTTCTTTCCAGTTTTGAACGGAAGATATTTCCTTATTCAGCATAGCCCTCTATGGGCTTCCAAATATCCCTTTGCCAATTCCACAAGAACAGCCTTAGCGAAACGCTTCTTGAAGGGAAAGATGTAACTCTGTGAGAGGAATTAACAGAACACACAGCAGTTTCTCAGAAAGCTTCTTTCCAGTTTTGAACGGAAGATATTTCCTTTTTCACCATAGCCCTCTAAGGGCTTCCAAATATACCTTTGCCAATTTAACAAGAACTGCCTTAGCGAAAGGCTTCTTGAAGGGAAAGATGTAACTCTGTGAGATGAATTAACAGAACACAGAGCAGTTTTTCAGAAAGCTTCTATCCAGTTTTGAACGGAAGATATTTCCTTTCTCACCGTAGCCCTCTATGGGCTTCCAAATATCACTTTGCCTATTCCACAACAACAGCCTTAGCGAAAGGCTTCTTGAAGGGAAACATGTAACTCTGTGAGATGAATTAACAGAACACAGAGCAGTTTCTCAGAAAGCTTCTTTCCAGTTTTGAACGGAAGATAATTCCTTTTTCACCGTAGTCCTCTATGGGTTTCCAAATATCCCTTTGCGAATTCCACAAGAACAGCCTTAGCGAAAGGCTTCTTGAAGGGAAAGATGTAACTCTGTGAGATGAATTAACAGAACACAGAGAAGTTTCTCAGAAAGCTTCTTTCCAGTTTTGAACGGAAGATATTTCCTTTTTCACCATAGCCCTCTATGGGCTTCCAAATATCCCTTTGGCAATTCCACATGAACAGCCTTAGCGAAAGGCTTGTTGAAGGGAAAGATGTAACACTGTGAGATGAATTAACAGAACACCGAGCAGTTTCTGAGAAAGCTTCTTTCCAGTTTTGAACGGAAGATATTTCCTTTTTCACCATAGCCCTCTATGGGCTTCCAAATATCCCTTTGCCAATACCACAAGAACAGCCTTAGCGAAAGTCTTCTTGAAGGTAAAGATGTAACTCTGTGAGATGAATTGAGGGAACACAAAGCAGTTTCTCAGAAAGCTTCTTTCCAGTTTTGAACGGAGGATATTTCCTTTTTCACCATAGCCCTCTATGGGCTTCCAAATATCCTGTTGCCAATTCCACAAGAACAGCCTTAGCGAAAGGCTTCTTGAAGAGAAAGATGTAACTCTGTGAGATGAATTCACAGAACACAGAGCAGTTTCCCATAAAGCTTCTTTCCAGTTTTGAACGGAAGCTATGTCCTTTTTCACCATAGCCCTCTATGGGCTTCCAACTATCCCTTTGACAATTCCACAAGAACAGCCTTAGCGAAAGGCTTCTTGAAGGGAAAGATGTAACTCTGTGAGATGAATTAACAGAACACAGAGCAGTTTCTCAGAGAGCTTCTTTCCAGTTTTGAACGGAAGATATTTCCTTTTTCACCAAAGCCCTCTAAGGGCTTCCAAATATCCCTTTGCCAATTCCACAAGAATAGCCTTAGCGAAAGGCTTCTTGAAGGGAAAGATGTAACTCTGTGAGATGAATTAAGAGAACACAGAGCAGTTTCTCAGATAGCTTCTTTCCAGTTTTGAACGGAAGATATTTCCTTTTTCACCATAGCCCTCTATGGGCTTCCAAATATCGCTTTGCCAATTCCAAAAGAACAGCCTTAGCGAAAGGCTTCTTGAAGGGAAAGATGTAACTCGGTGAGATGAATTAACAGAACACAGAGCAGTTTCTCAGAAAGCTTCTTTCAAGTTTTGAACGGAAGATATTTCCTTTTTCAGCATATCCCTCCATGGACTTCCAAATATCCCTTTGCAAATTCCACAACAACAGACTTTGGGAAAGGCATCTTGAAGGGAAAGATGTATCTCTGTGAGATGAATTAACAGAACACAGAGCAGTTTCTCAGAAGGCTTCTTTCCAATTTTGAACGGAAGATATTTCCTTTTTCACCATAGCTCTCTATGGGCTTCCAAATATTCCTTTGACAATTCCACAAGAACAGACTTAGCGAAAGGCTTCTTGAAGGGAAAGATGTAACTCTGTCAGATGAATTAACAGAACACAGAGCAGTTTCTCAGAAAGCTTCGTTCCAGTTTTGAACGGATAATATTTCTTTTTTCACCATAGCTATCTATGGGCTTCCAAATATCCCTTTGCCAATTCCACAAGAACAGCCTTTGCGAAAGGATTCTTGAAGGGAAAGATGTAACTCTGTGAGATCAATTAAGAGAACACAGAGCAGTTTCTCAGAAAGCTTCTTTCCAGTTTTGAACGGAAGATATTTCCTTTTACACCATAGCCCTCTCTGGGCTTCAAAATATCCCTTTGCCTTTGCCAATTCCACAAGAACAACCTTAGCGAAAGGCTTCTTGAAGTGAATGATGTAACTCTGTGAGGTGAATTAACAAAACACAGAGCAGTTTCTCAGAAAGCTTCTTTCCAGTTTTGAACGGAAGATATTTCCTTTTTCAACATAGCCCTCTATGGGCTTCTAAATATCCCTTTGCCAATTCCAAAAGAACAGCCATAGCGAAAGGCTTCTTGAAGGAAAAGATGTAACTCTGTGAGATGAATTATCAGAACACAGAGCCGTTTCTCAGAAAGCTTCTTTCTAGTTTTGAACGGAAGATATTTCGTTTTTCACCATAGCCCTGTATGGGCTTCCAAATATCCCTTTGCCAATTCCACAAGAACAGCCTTAGCGAAGGCCTTCTTGAAGGGAAAGATGTCACTCTGTAAGATGAATTAACATAACACAGTGCAGTTTCTCAGAAAGCTTCTTTCCAGTTTTGAACGGAAGATATTTCCTTTTTCACCATAGCCCTCTATGGGCTTCCAAATATCCCTTTGCCAATTCCACAAGAAGAGCCTTAGCGAAAGGCTTCTTGAAGGGAAAGATGTAACTCTGTGAGATGAATTAACAGAACACAGAGCAGTTTTTTAGAAAGCTTCTTTCCAGTTTTGAACGGAAGTTATTTCCTTTTTCACCATAGCCTTCTATCGGCTTCCAAATATCCCTTTGCCATTTCCACAAGAAGAGCCTTAGCGAAAGACTTCTTGAAGGGAAAGATGTAACTCTGTGAGATGAATTAACAGAACAGAGAGCAGTTTCTCAGAAAGCTTATTTCCAATTTTGAACGGAAGATATATCCTTTTTCACCATAGCCCTCTCTGGGCTTCCAAATATCCCTTTGCCAATTCCACAAGAACAGCCTTAGCGAAAGGCTTCTTGAAGGGAAAGATGTAACTCTGTGAGATGAATTAGCAGAACACAGAGCAGGTTCTGAGAAAGCTTCTTTCCAGTTTTGAACGGAAGATATTTCCTTTTTCACCATAGCCCTCCTTGGGCTACCAAATATCCCTTTGCCAATTCCACAGGAATAGCCTTAGCGAAAGTCTTCTTCAAGGGAAAAATGTAACTCTGTGAGATGAATTAACAGAACACAGAGCAGTTTTTCAGAAAGCTTCTTTCCGGTTTTGAACGGAAGATACTTCCTTTTTCAGCCTAGCCCTCTATGGGCTTCCAAATAACCCTTTGCCAATTCCACAAGAAGAGCCTTAGCGAAAGGCTTCTTGAAGGGAAACATGTAACTCTGTGAGATGAATTAAGAGAACACAGAGCAGTTTCTCAGAAAGCTTCTTTCCGGTTTTGCACGGAAGATATGTCCTTTTTCACCGTAGCCCTCTACGGACTTCCAAATATCCCTTTCCAATTCCACAAGAACAGCCTTAGCGAAAGGCTTCTTGGAGGGAAAGATGTAACTCAGTGAGATGAATTAACAGAACACAGAGCAGTTTCTCAGAACGCTTCTTTCTAGTTTTGAACGGAAGATATATCCTTTTTCACCATAGCCCTTTATGGGCTTCCAAATATCCCTTTGCCAATTCCACAACAGCAGCCTTAGCGAAAGGTTTCTTGAAGGGAAAGATGTAACTCTGTGAGATGAATTAGGAGAACACAGAGCAGTTTCTCAGAAAGCTTGTTTCCAGTTTTGAACGGAAGATATGTCCTTTTTCACCATAGCCCTCTATGGACTTCCAAATATCCCTTTGCCAATTCCACAAGAACAGCCTTAGCGAAAGACTTCTTGAAGGGAAACATGTAACTCTGAGGGATGAATTAACAGAACACAGAGCAGTTTCTCAGAAAGCTTCCTTCCGGTTTGAACGGAAGATATTTCCTTTTTCACCATAGCCCTCTGTGGGCTTCCAAATATCCCTTTGCCAATTCCAAAAGAACAGCCTTTGCGAAAGGCATCTTGACGGGAAAGATGTAACTCTGTGAGATGAATTAAGAGAACACAGAGCAGTTTCTGACAAAGCTTCTTTCCAGTTTTGAACGGAAGATATTTCCTTTTTCAGCCTAGCCCTCTATGGGCTTCCAAATATCCCTTTGCCTATTCCACAAGAAGAGCCTTAGCGAAAGGCTTCTTGAAGGGAAAGATGTAACTCTGTGAGATGAATAAAGAGAACACAGAGCAGTTTCTCAGAAAGGTTCTTTCCGGTTTTGAACGGAAGATATGTCCTTTTTCACCATAGCCCTCTATGGGCTTCCAAATATCCCTTTGCCAATTCCAAAAGAACACCCGTTGCGAAAGGCATCTTGACGGGAAAGATGTAACTCTGTGAGATGAATTAACAGAACACAGAGCAGTTTCTCAGAAAGCTTCTTTCCAGTTTTGAAATGAAGATATGTCCTTTTTCACCGTAGCCCCCTATGGGCTTCCAAATATCCCTTTGCCAATTCCACAAGAACAGCCTTAGCGAAAGGCTTCTTGAAGGGAAATATGTAACTCTGTGAGATGAATTAACAGAACACAGAGCAGTTTCTCAGAAAGCTTTTTCCAGTTTTGAACGGAAGATATTTCCTTTTTCACCATAGCCATCTATGGGCTTCAAAATATCCCTTTGCCAATTCCACAAGAACAGCCTTAGCGAAAGGCTTCTTGAAGGGAAAGATGTAACTCTGTGAGATGAATTAACAGAACACAGAGCAGGTTCTCAGAAAGCTTCTTTCCAGTTTTGAACGGAAGATATTTCCTTTTTCACCATAGCCCTCTATGGGGTTCCAAATATCCCTTTTCCAATTCCACAAGAAGAGCCTTAGCGAAAGGCTTCTTGAAGGGAAAGATGTTACTCTGTGAGATGAATTAACAGAACATAGAGCAGTTTCTCAGAAAGCTTCTTTCCAGTTTTGAACGGAAGATATTTCCTTTTTCACCATAGCCCTCTATGGGCTTCCAAATATCCCTTTGCCAATTGCACAACACCTGCCTTAGCGAAAGGCTTCTTGAAGGGAAAGATGTAACTCTGTGAGATGAATTAACAGAACACAGAGCAGTTTCTCAGAAAGCTTCTTTCAAGTTTTGAACGGAGGATATTTCCTTTTTCACCATAGCCCTCTATGGGCTTCCAAATATCCCGTTGCCAATTCCACAAGAACAGCCTTAGCGAAAGGCTTCTTGAAGGGAAAGATGTAACTCTGTGAGATGAATTAAGAGAACACAGAGCAGTTTCTCAGAAAGCTTCTTTCCAGTTTTGAACGGAAGATATTTCCTTTTTCACCATAGCCCTCTAAGGGCTTCCAAATATCCCTTTGCCAATTCCACAAGAACAGCCTTAGCGAAAGGCTTCTTGAAGGGGAAGATGTAACTCTGTGAGATGAATTAACAGAACACAGAGCAGTTTCTCAGAAAGCTTCTTTCCAGTTTTGAACGGAAGATATGTCCTTTTTCACCATAGCCCTCTATGGGCTTCCAAATATCCCTTTGCCAATTCCACAACAACAGCCTTAGCGAAAGGCTTCTTGAAGGGAAACATGTAACTCTGTGAGGTGAATTAACAGAACACGGAGCAGTTTCTCAGAAAGATTGTTTCCAGTTTTGAACGGAAGATATTTCCTTTTTCACCATAGCGCACTATGGGCTTCCAAATATCCCTTTTCCAATTCCACAAAAACAGCCTTAGCGAAAGGCTTCTTGAAGGGAAAGATGTAACTCTGTGAGATGAATTAACAGAACACAGAGCAGTTTCTCAGAAAGCTTTTTTCCAGTTTTGAACGGAAGATATTTCCTTTTTCACCATAGCCCTCTATGGGCTTCCAAATATCCCTTTGCCAATTCCACAAGAACAGCCTTAGCGAAAGGCTTCTTGAAGGGAAAGATGTAACTCTGTGAGATGAATTAACAGTACACAGAGCAGTTTCTCAGAAAGCTTGTTTCCAGTTTTGAACGGAAGATATTTCCTTTTTCACCATAGCCCTCTATGGGCTTCCAAATATCCCTTTGCCAATTCCAAAAGAACAGCCTTAGCGAAAGGCTTCGTGAAGGGAAAGATGTAACTCTGTGAGATGAATTAACAGAACACAGAGCAGTTTCTCAGAAAGCTTCTTTCCAGTTTTGAACGGAAGATATTTCCTTTTTCACCATAGCCCTCTATGGGGTTCCAAATATCCCTTTTCCAATTCCACAAGAACAGCCTTAGCGAAAGGCTTCTTGAAGGGAAAGATGTTACTCTGTGAGATGAATTAACAGAACATAGAGCAGTTTCTCAGAAAGCTTCTTTCCAGTTTTGAACGGAAGATATTTCCTTTTTCACCATAGCCCTCTATGGGCTTCCAAATATCCCTTTGCCAATTGCACAACACCTGCCTTAGCGAAAGGCTTCTTGAAGGGAAAGATGTAACTCTGTGAGATGAATTAACAGAACACAGAGCAGTTTCTCAGAAAGCTTCTTTCCAGTTTTGAACGGAAGATATTTCCTTTTTCACCATAGCCCTCTATGGGCTTCCAAATATCCCTTTGCCAATTCCACAAGAACAGCCTTAGCGAAAGGCTGCTTGAAGGGAAAGATGTAACTCTGTGAGATGAATTAACAGAACACGGAGCAGTTTCTCAGAAAGCTTCTTTCCAGTTTTGAATGGAAGATATTTCCTTTTCCACCATAGCCCTCTATAAGCTTCCAAATATAACTTTGCCAATTCCACAAGAACAGCCTTAGCGAAAGGCTTCTTGAAGGGAAAAATGTAAATCTGTGAGATGAATTAACAGAACACAGAGCAGTTTCTCAGAAAGCTTCTTTCCAGTTTTGAACGGAAGATATTTCCTTTTTCACCATAGCCCTCTAAGGGCTTCCAAATATCCCTTTGCCAATTCCACAAGAACAGCCTTAGCTAAAGGCTTCTTGAAGGGAAAGATGTAACTCTGTGAGATGAATTAACAGAACACAGAGCAGTTTCTCAGAAAGTTTCTTTCCAGTTTTGAACGGAAGATATTTCCTTTTTCACAGTAGCCCTCTATGGGCTTCCAAATATCCCTTTGCCAATCCACAAGAACAGCATTAGGGAAAGGCTACTTGAAGGGAAAGATGTAACTCTGTGAGATGAATTAACAGAACACAGAGCAGTTTCTCAGAAAGCTTCTTTCCAGTTTTGAACGGAAGACATTTCCTTTTTCACCATAGCCCTCTATGGGCTTCCAAATATCCCTTTGCCAATTGCACAAGAACAGCCTTAGCGAAAGGCTTCTTGAAGGGGAAGATGTAACTCTGTGAGATGAATTAACAGAACACAGAGCAGTTTCTCAGAAAGCTTCTTTCCAGTTTTGAACGGAAGATATGTCCTTTTTCACCATAGCCCTCTATGGGCTTCCAAATATCCCTTTGCCAATTCCACAAGAACAGCCTTAGCGAAAGGCTTCTTGAAGGGAAACATGTAACTCTGTGAGGTGAATTAACAGAACACGGAGCAGTTTCTCGAAAGACTGTTTCCAGTTTTGAACGGAAGATATTTCCTTTTTCACCATAGCGCACTATGGGCTTCCAAATATCCCTTTTCCAATTCAACAAAAACAGCCTTAGCGAAAGGCTTCTTGAAGGGAAAGATGTAACTCTGTGAGATGAATTAACAGAACACAGAGCAGTTTCTCAGAAAGCTTCTTTCCAGTTTTGAACGGAAGATATTTCCTTTTTCACCATAGCCCTCTATGGGCTTCCAAATATCCCTTTGCCAATTCCACAAGAACAGCCTTAGCGAAAGGCTTCTTGAAGGGAAAGATGTAACTCTGTGAGATGAATTAACAGAACATAGAGCAGTTTCTCAGAAAGCTTCTATCCAATTTTGAACGGAAGATATTTCCTTTTTCACCATAGCCCTCTATGGGCTTCCAAATATCCCTTTGCCAATTGCACAACAACTGCCTTAGCGAAAGGCTTCTTGAAGGGAAAGATGTAACTCTGTGAGATGAATTAACAGAACACAGAGCAGTTTCTCAGAAAGCTTCTTTCCAGTTTTGAACGGAAGATATTTCCTTTTTCACCATAGCCCTCTAGGGGTTCAAAATATCCCTTTGCCAATTCCACAAGAACAGCCTTAGCGAAAGGCTGCTTGAAGGGAAAGATGTAACTCTGTGAGATGAATTAACAGAACACGGAGCAGTTTCTCAGAAAGCTTCTTTCCAGTTTTGAATGGAAGATATTTCCTTTTCCACCATAGCCCTCTATAAGCTTCCAAATATAACTTTGCCAATTCCACAAGAACAGCCTTAGCGAAAGGCTTCTTGAAGGGAAAGATGTAAATCTCTGAGATGAATTAACAGAACACAGAGCAGTTTCTCAGAAAGCTTCTTTCCAGTTTTGAACGGAAGATATTTCCTTTTTCACCATAGCCCTCTAAGGGCTTCCAAATATCCCTTTGCCAATTCCACAAGAACAGCCTTAGCTAAAGGCTTCTTGAAGGGAAAGATGTAACTCTGTGAGATGAATTAACAGAACACAGAGCAGTTTCTCAGAAAGCTTCTTTCCAGTTTTGAACGGAAGATATTTCCTTTTTCACAGTAGCCCTCTATGGGCTTCCAAATATCCCTTTGCCAATCCACAAGAACAGCATTAGCGAAAGGCTACTTGAAGGGAAAGATGTAACTCTGTGAGATGAATTAACAGAACACAGAGCAGTTTCTCAGAAAGCTTCTTTCCAGTTTTGAACGGAAGACATTTCCTTTTTCACCATAGCCCTCTATGGGCTTCCAAATATCCCTTTGCCAATTGCACAAGAACAGCCTTAGCGAAAGGCTTCTTGAAGGGATAGTTGTAACTCTGTGAGATGAATTAACAGAACACGGAGCAGTTTCTCAGAAATCTTCTTTCCAGTTTTGAACGGAAGATATTTCCTTTTTCACCATTGCCCTCTATGGGCTTCCAAATATCCCTTTGCCAATTCCACAAGAACAGCCCTAGCGAAAGGCTTCTTGAAGGGAAAGATGTAACTCTGTGAGACGAATTAACAGAACACAGAGCAGTTTCTCAGAAAGCTTCTTTCCAGTTTTGAATGGAAGATATTTCCTTTTTCCCATAGCCCTCTATGAGCTTCCAATTATAACTTTGCCAATTCCACAAGAACAGCCTTAGCGAAAGGCTTCATGAAGGGAAAGATGTAAATCTGTGAGATGAATTAACAGAACACAGAGCAGTTGCTCAGAAAGCTTCTTTCCAGTTTTGAACGGAAGATATTTCCTTTTTCACCATAGCCCTCTATGGGCTTCCAAATATCCCTTTGCCAATTCCACAAGAACAGCCTTAGCGAAAGGCTTCTTGAAGGGAAAGATGTAACTCTGTGAGATGAATTAACAGAACACAGAGCAGTTTCTCAGAAAGCTTCTTTCCAGTTTTGAACGGAAGATATTTCCTTTTTCACCATAGCCCTCTATGGGCTTCCAAATATCCCTTTGCCAATTCCACAAGAACAGCCTTAGCGAAAGGCTTCTTGAAGGGAAAGATGTAACTCTGTGAGATGAATTAACAGGACACAGAGCAGTTTCTCAGAAAGTTTCTTTCCAGTTTTGAACGGAAGATATTTCCTTTTTCACCATAGCCCTCTATGGGCTTCCAAATATCCCTTTGCCAATCCCACAAGAACAGCCTTAGCGAAAGGCTACTTGAAGGGAAACATGTAACTCTGTGAGATGAATTAACAGAACACGGAGCAGTTTCTCAGAAAGCTTGTTTCCAGTTTTGAACGGAAGATATTTTTTTTTTCACAATAGCCCTCTATGGGCTCCAAATATCCCTTTTCCAATTCCACAAGAACAGCCTTAGCGAAAGGCTTCTTGCAGGGAAAGATGTAACTCTGTGAGATGAATTAACAGAACACAGAGCAGTTTCTCAGAAAGCTTCTTTCCAGTTTTGAACGGAAGATATTTCCTTTTTCACCATAGCCCTCTATGGGCTTCCAAATATCCCTTTGCCAATTCCACAAGAACAGCCTTAGCGAAAATCTTCTTGAAGGGAAAGATGTAACTCTGTGAGATGAATTAACAGAACACAGAGCAGTTTCTCAGAAAGCTTCCTTCCAGTTTTGAACGGAAGATATTTCCTTTTTCACCATAGCCCTCTATGGGCTTCGAAATATCCCTTTGCCAATTCCACAAGAACAGCCTTACCGAAAGGCTTCTTGAAGGGAAAGATGTAACTCTGTGAGATGAATTAACAGAACACAGAGCAGTTTCTCAGAAAGCTTCTTTCCAGTTTTGAACTGAAGGTATTTCCTTTTTCACCATAGCCCTCTATGGGCTTCCAAATATCCCTTTGCCAATTGCACAAGAACAGCCTTAGCGAAAGGCTTCTTGAAGGGAAAGATGTAACTCTGTGAGATGAATTAACAGAATACAGAGCAGTTTCTCAGAAAGCTTCTTTCCAGTTTTGAACGGAAGATATTTCCTTTTTCACCGTAGCCCTCTATGGGCTTCCAAATATCCCTTTGCCAATTGCACAAGAACAGCCTTAGCGAAAGGCTTCTTGAAGGGAAAGATGTAATTCTGTGAGATGAATTAACAGAACACAGAGCAGTTTCTCAGAAAGCTTCTTTACAGTTTTGAACGGAAGATATTTCCTTTTTCACCATAGCCCTCTATGGGCTTCAAAATATCCCTTTGCCAATTGCACAAGAACAGCCTTAGCGAAAGGCTTCTTGAAGGGAAAGATGTAACTCTGTGAGATGAATTAACAGAATACAGAGCAGTTTCTCAGAAAGCTTCTTTCCAGTTTTGAACGGAAGATATTTCCTTTTTCACCATAGCCCTCCATGGGCTTCCAAATATCCCTTTGCCAATTCGACAAGAACAGCCTTAGCGAAAGGCTTCTTAAAGGGAAAGATGAAACTCTGTGGGATGAATTAACAGAACACAGAGCAGTTTCTCAGAAATCTTCTTTCCAGTTTTGAACGGAAGATATTTCCTTTTTCACCATAACCCTCTATGGGCTTCCAAATATCCCTTTTCCAATTCCAAAAGAACAGCCTGTGCGAAAGGCTTCTTGAAGGGAAAGATGTAACTCTGTGAGATGAATTAACAGAACACAGAGCAGTTTCTCACAAAGCTTCTTTCCAGTTTCGAACGGAAGATATTTCCTTTTTCACCATAGCCCTCTATGGGCTTCCAAATATCCCTTTGCCAATTCCACAAGAACAGCCTTACCGAAAGGCTTCTTGAAGGGACAGATGTAACTCTGTAAGATGAATTAACAGAACATAGAGCAGTTTCTCAGAAAGCTTCTTTCCAGTTTTGAACTGAAGATATTTCCTTTTTCACCATAGCCCTCTAGGGGCTTCCAAATATCCCTTTGCCAATTGCACAACAACTGCCTTAGCGAAAGGCTTCTTGAAGGGAAAGATGTAACTCTGTGAGATGAATTAACAGAACACAGAGCAGTTTCTCAGAAAGATTCTTTCCAGTTTTCAACGGAAGATATTTCCTTTTTCACCATAGCCCTCTATGGGCTTCCAAATATCCCTTTGCCAATTCCACAAGAACAGCCTTAGCGAAAGGCTTCTTGAAGGGAAACATGTAACTCTGTGAGATGAATTAACAGAACACGGAGCAGTTTCTCAGAAAGCTTGTTTCCAGTTTTGAACGGAAGATATTTCCTTTTTCACAATAGCCCTCTATGGGCTCCAAATATCCCTTTTCCAATTCCACAAGAACAGCCTTAGCGAAAGGCTTCTTGCAGGGAAAGATGTAAATCTGTGAGATGAATTAACAGAACACAGAGCAGTTGCTCAGAAAGCTTCTTTCCAGTTTTGAACGGAAGATATTTCCTTTTTCACCATAGCCCTCTATGGGCTTCCAAATATCCCTTTGCCAATTCCACAAGAACAGTCTTAGCGAAAGGCTTCTTGAAGGGAAAGATGTAACTCTGTGAGATGAATTAACAGAACACAGAGCAGTTTCTCAGAAAGCTTCTTTCCAGTTTTGAACGGAAGATATTTCCTTTTTCACCATAGCCCTCTATGGGCTTCCAAATATCCCTTTGCCAATTCCACAAGAACAGCCTTAACGAAAGGCTTCTTGAAGGGAAAGATGTAACTCTGTGAGATGAATTAACAGGACACAGAGCAGTTTCTCAGAAAGTTTCTTTCCAGTTTTGAACGGAAGATATTTCCTTTTTCACCATAGCCCTCTATGGGCTTCCAAATATCCCTTTGCCAATTCCACAAGAACAGCCTTAGCGAAAGGCTTCTTGAAGGGAAAGATGTAACTCTGTGAGATGAATTAACAGAACACGGAGCAGTTTCTCAGAAAGCTTGTTTCCAGTTTTGAACGGAAGATATTTCCTTTTTCACAATAGCCCTCTATGGGCTCCAAATATCCCTTTTCCAATTCCACAAGAACAGCCTTAGCGAAAGGCTTCTTGCAGGGAAAGATGTAACTCTGTGAGATGAATTAACAGAACACAGAGCAGTTTCTCAGAAAGCTTCTTTCCAGTTTTGAACGGAAGATATTTCCTTTTTCACCATAGCCCTCTATGGGCTTCCAAATATCCCTTTGCCAATTCCACAACAACAGCCTTAGCGAAAATCTTCTTGAAGGGAAAGATGTAACTCTGTGAGATGAATTAACAGAACACAGAGCAGTTTCTCAGAAAGCTTCTTTCCAGTTTTGAACGGAAGATATTTCCTTTTTCACCATAGACCTCTATGGGCTTCCAAATATCCCTTTGCCAATTCCACAAGAACAGCCTTACCAAAAGGCTTCTTGAAGGGAAAGATGTAACTCTGTGAGATGAATTAACAGAACACAGAGCAGTTTCTCATAAAGCTTCTTTCCAGTTTTGAACTGAAGATATTTCCTTTTTCACCATAGCCCTCTAGGGGCTTCCAAATATCCCTTTGCCAATTGCACAAGAACAGCCTTAGCGAAAGGCTTCTTGAAGGGAAAGATGTAACTCTGTGAGATGAATTAACAGAATACAGAGCAGTTTCTCAGAAAGCTTCTTTCCAGTTTTGAACGGAAGATATTTCCTTTTTCACCATAGCCCTCCATGGGCTTCCAAATATCCCTTTGCCAATTCGACAAGAACAGCCTTAGCGAAAGGCTTCTTGAAGGGAAAGATGAAACTCTGTGGGATGAATTAACAGAACACAGAGCAGTTTCTCAGAAATCTTCTTTCCAGTTTTGAACGGAAGATATTTTCTTTTTCACCATAACCCTCTATGGGCTTCCAAATATCCCTTTTCCAATTCTAAAAGAACAGCCTGAGCAAAAGGCTTCTTGAAGGGAAAGATGTAACTCTGTGAGATGAATTAACAGAACACAGAGCAGTTTCTCACAAAGCTTCTTTCAACTTTTGAACGGAAGATATTTCCTTTTTCACCATAGCCCTCTATGGGCTTCCAAATATCCCTTTTCCAATTCCACAAGAACAGCCTTAGCGAAAGGCTTCTTGAAGGGAAAGATGTAACTCTGTGAGATGAATTAACAGAACATAGAGCAGTTTCTCAGAAAGCTTCTTTCCAGTTTTGAACGTAAGATATTTCCTTTTTCACCATAGCCCTCTATGGGCTTCCAAATATCCCTTTGCCAATTGCACAACAACTGCCTTAGCGAAAGGCTTCTTGAAGGGAAAGATGTAACTCTGTGAGATGAATTAACAGAACACAGAGCAGTTTCTCAGAAAGCTTCTTTCCAGTTTTCAACGGAAGATATTTCCTTTTTCACCATAGCCCTCTATGGGCTTCCAAATATCCCTTTGCAATTCCACAAGAACAGCCTTAGCGAAAGGCTTCTTGAAGGGAAAGATGTAACTCTGTGAGATGAATTAACAGAACACGGAGCAGTTTCTCAGAAAGCTTCTTTCCAGTTTTGAACGGAAGATATTTCCTTTTTCACCATAGCCCTCTATGGGCTTCCAAATATCCCTTTGCCAATTCCACAAGAACAGCCTTAGCGAATCGCTTCTTGAAGGGAAAGATGTAACACTGTGAAATGAATTTACAGAACACAGAGCAGTTTCTCAGAAAGCTTCTTCCCAGTTTTGAACGGAAGATATTTCCTTTTTCACAATAGCCCTCTATGGGCTTCAAAATATCCCTTTGCAATTCCACAAGAACAGCCTTAGCGAAAGGCTTTTTGAAGGGAAAGATGTAACTCTGTGAGATGAATTAACAGAACACAGAGCAGTTTCTCAGAAAGCTTCTTTCCAGTTTTGAACGGAAGATATTTCCTTTTTCACCGTACCCTCTATGGGCTTCCAAATATCCCTTTGCCAATTGCACAAGAACAGCCTTAGCGAAAGGCTTCTTGAAGGGAAAGATGTAACTCTGTGAGATGAATTAACAGAACACAGAGCAGTTTCTCAGAAAGCTTCTTTACAGTTTTGAACGGAAGATATTTCCTTTTTCACCATAGCCCTCTATGGGCTTCAAAATATCCCTTTGCCAATTGCACAAGAACAGCCTTAGCGAAAGGCTTCTTGAAGGGAAAGATGTAACTCTGTGAGATGAATTAACAGAATACAGAGCAGTTTCTCAGAAAGCTTCTTTCCAGTTTTGAACGGAAGATATTTCCTTTTTCACCATAGCCCTCCATGGGCTTCCAAATATCCCTTTGCCAATTCGACAAGAACACCCTTAGCGAAAGTCTTCTTGAAGGGAAAGATGAAACTCTGTAGGATGAATTAACAGAACACAGAGCAGTTTCTCAGAAATCTTCTTTCCAGTTTTGAACGGAAGATATTTCCTTTTTCACCATAACCCTCTATGGGCTTCCAAATATCCCTTTTCCAATTCCAAAAGAACAGCCTGAGCGAAAGGCTTCTTGAAGGGAAAGATGTAACTCTGTGAGATGAATTAACAGAACACAGAGCAGTTTCTCACAAAGCTTCTTTCCAGTTTTGAACGGAAGATATTTCCTTTTTCACCATAGCCCTCTATGGGCTTCCAAATATCCCTTTTCCAATTCCACAAGAACAGCCTTAGCGAAAGGCTTCTTGAAGGGAAAGATGTAACTCTGTGAGATGAATTAACAGAACATAGAGCAGTTTCTCAGAAAGCTTCTTTCCAGTTTTGAACGGAAGATATTTCCTTTTTCACCATAGCCCTCTATGGGCTTCCAAATATCCCTTTGCCAATTGCACAACAACTGCCTTAGCGAAAGGCTTCTTGAAGGGAAAGATGTAACTCTGTGAGATGAATTAACAGAACACAGAGCAGTTTCTCAGAAAGCTTCTTTCCAGTTTTCAACGGAAGATATTTCCTTTTTCACCATAGCCCTCTATGGGCTTCCAAATATCCCTTTGCCAATTCCACAAGAACAGCCTTAGCGAAAGGCTCTTGAAGGGAAAGATGTAACTCTGTGAGATGAATTAACAGAACACGGAGCAGTTTCTCAGAAAGCTTCTTTCCAGTTTTGAACGGAAGATATTTCCTTTTTCACCATAGCCCTCTATGGGCTTCCAAATATCCCTTTGCCAATTCCACAAGAAAAGCCTTAGCGAATCGCTTCTTGAAGGGAAAGATGTAACACTGTGAGATGAATTTACAGAACACAGAGCAGTTTCTCAGAAAGCTTCTTCCCAGTTTTGAACGGAAGATATTTCCTTTTTCACAATAGCCCTCTATGGGCTTCAAAATATCCCTTTGCAATTCCACAAGAACAGCCTTAGCGAAAGGCTTCTTGAAGGGAAAGATGTAACTCTGTGAGGTGAATTAACAGAACACAGAGCAGTTTCTCAGAAAGCTTCTTTCCAGTTTTGAACGGAAGATATTTCCTTTTTCACCGTAGCCCTCTATGGGCTTCCAAATATCCCTTTGCCAATTGCACAAGAACAGCCTTAGCGAAAGGCTTCTTGAAGGGAAAGATGTAACTCTGTGAGATGAATTAACAGAACACAGAGCAGTTTCTCACAAAACTTCTTTACAGTTTTGAACGGAAGATATTTCCTTTTTCACCATAGCCCTCTATGGGCTTCCAAATATCCCTTTGCCAATTCTACAAGAACAGCCTTAGCGAAAGGCTTCTTGAAGAGAACGATGTAACTCTGTGAGATGAATTAACAGAACACAGAGCAGTTTCTCAGGAAGTTTCTTTCCAGTTTTGAACGGAAGATATTTCCTTTTTCACCATAGCCCTCTATGGGCTTCCAAATATCCCTTTGCCAATTCCACAAGAACAGCCTTAGCGAAAGGCTTCTTGAAGGGAAACATGTAACTCTGTGAGATGAATTAACAGAACACGGAGCAGTTTCTCAGAAAGCTTGTTTCCAGTTTTGAACGGAAGATATTTCCTTTTTCACCATAGCCCTCTATGGGCTTCCAAATATCCCTTTGCCAATTCCACAAGAACAGCCTTAGCGAAAGGCTTCTTGAAGGGATAGATGTAACTCTGTGAGATGAATTAACAGAACACGGAGCAGTTTCTCAGAAAGCTTCTTTCCAGTTTTGAACGGAAGATATTTCCTTTTTCACCATAGCCCTCTATGGGCTTCCAAATATCCCTTTGCCAATTCCACAAGAACAGCCTTAGCGAAAGGCTGCTTGAAGGGAAAGATGTAACTCTGTGAGATGAATTAACAGAACACGGAGCAGTTTCTCAGAAAGCTTCTTTCCAGTTTTGAACGGAAGATATTTCCTTTTTCACCATAGCCCTCTATGGGCTTCCAAATATCCCTTTGCCAATTCCACAAGAACAGCCTTAGCGAAAGGCTGCTTGAAGGGAAAGATGTAACTCTGTGAGATGAATTAACAGAACACGGAGCAGTTTCTCAGAAAGCTTCTTTCCAGTTTTGAATGGAAGATATTTCCTTTTCCACCCTAGCCCTCTATAAGCTTCCAAATATAACTTTGCCAATTCCCCAAGAACAGCCTTAGCGAAAGGCTTCTTGAAGGGAAAGATGTAAATCTGTGAGATGAATTAACAGAACACAGAGCAGTTTCTCAGAAAGCTTCTTTCCAGTTTTGAACGGAAGATATTTCCTTTTTCACCATAGCCCTCTATGGGCTTCCAAATATCCCTTTTCCAATTCCACAAGAACAGCCTTAGCGAAAGGCTTCTTGCAGGGAAAGATGTAACTCTGTGAGATGAATTAACAGAACACAGAGCAGTTTCTCAGAAAGCTTCTTTCCAGTTTTGAACGGAAGATATTTCCTTTTTCACCATAGCCCTCTATGGGCTTCCAAATATCCCTTTGCCAATTCCACAAGAACAGCCTTAGCGAAAATCTTCTTGAAGGAAAAGATGTAACTCTGTGAGATGAATTAACAGAACACAGAGCAGTTTCTCAGAAAGCTTCTTTCCAGTTTTGAAAGGAAGTTATTTCCTTTTTCACCATAGACCTCTATGGGCTTCCAAATATCCCTTTGCCAATTCCACAAGAACAGCCTTACCAAAAGGCTTCTTGAAGGGAAAGATGTAACTCTGTGAGATGAATTAACAGAACACAGAGCAGTTTCTCATAAAGCTTCTTTCCAGTTTTGAACTGAAGATATTTCCTTTTTCACCATAGCCCTCTAGGGGCTTCCAAATATCCCTTTGCCAATTGCACAAGAACAGCCTTAGCGAAAGGCTTCTTGAAGGGAAAGATGTAACTCTGTGAGATGAATTAACAGAATACAGAGCAGTTTCTCAGAAAGCTTCTTTCCAGTTTTGAACGGAAGATATTTCCTTTTTCACCATAGCCCTCCATGGGCTTCCAAATATCACTTTGCCAATTCGACAAGAACAGCCTTAGCGAAAGGCTTCTTGAAGGGAAAGATGAAACTCTGTGGGATGAATTAACAGAACACAGAGCAGTTTCTCAGAAATCTTCTTTCCAGTTTTGAACGGAAGATATTTTCTTTTTCACCATAACCCTCTATGGGCTTCCAAATATCCCTTTTCCAATTCCAAAAGAACAGCCTGAGCAAAAGGCTTCTTGAAGGGAAAGATGTAACTCTGTGAGATGAATTAACAGAACACAGAGCAGTTTCTCACAAAGCTTCTTTCAACTTTTGAACGGAAGATATTTCCTTTTTCACCATAGCCCTCTATGGGCTTCCAAATATCCCTTTTCCAATTCCACAAGAACAGCCTTAGCGAAAGGCTTCTTGAAGGGAAAGATGTAACTCTGTGAGATGAATTAACAGAACATAGAGCAGTTTCTCAGAAAGCTTGTTTCCAGTTTTGAACGGAAGATATTTCCTTTTTCACCATAGCCCTCTATGGGCTTCCAAATATCCCTTTGCCAATTGCACAACAACTGCCTTAGCGAAAGGCTTCTTGAAGGGAAAGATGTAACTCTGTGAGATGAATTAACAGAACACAGAGCAGTTTCTCAGAAAGCTTCTTTCCAGTTTTCAACGGAAGATATTTCCTTTTTCACCATAGCCCTCTATGGGCTTCCAAATATCCCTTTGCAATTCCACAAGAACAGCCTTAGCGAAAGGCTTCTTGAAGGGAAAGATGTAACTCTGTGAGATGAATTAACAGAACACGGAGCAGTTTCTCAGAAAGCTTCTTTCCAGTTTTGAACGGAAGATATTTCCTTTTTCACCATAGCCCTCTATGGGCTTCCAAATATCCCTTTGCCAATTCCACAAGAACAGCCTTAGCGAATCGCTTCTTGAAGGGAAAGATGTAACACTGTGAAATGAATTTACAGAACACAGAGCAGTTTCTCAGAAAGCTTCTTCCCAGTTTTGAACGGAAGATATTTCCTTTTTCACAATAGCCCTCTATGGGCTTCAAAATATCCCTTTGCAATTCCACAAGAACAGCCTTAGCGAAAGGCTTTTTGAAGGGAAAGATGTAACTCTGTGAGATGAATTAACAGAACACAGAGCAGTTTCTCAGAAAGCTTCTTTCCAGTTTTGAACGGAAGATATTTCCTTTTTCACCGTACCCTCTATGGGCTTCCAAATATCCCTTTGCCAATTGCACAAGAACAGCCTTAGCGAAAGGCTTCTTGAAGGGAAAGATGTAACTCTGTGAGATGAATTAACAGAACACAGAGCAGTTTCTCAGAAAGCTTCTTTACAGTTTTGAACGGAAGATATTTCCTTTTTCACCATAGCCCTCTATGGGCTTCAAAATATCCCTTTGCCAATTGCACAAGAACAGCCTTAGCGAAAGGCTTCTTGAAGGGAAAGATGTAACTCTGTGAGATGAATTAACAGAATACAGAGCAGTTTCTCAGAAAGCTTCTTTCCAGTTTTGAACGGAAGATATTTCCTTTTTCACCATAGCCCTCCATGGGCTTCCAAATATCCCTTTGCCAATTCGACAAGAACACCCTTAGCGAAAGTCTTCTTGAAGGGAAAGATGAAACTCTGTAGGATGAATTAACAGAACACAGAGCAGTTTCTCAGAAATCTTCTTTCCAGTTTTGAACGGAAGATATTTCCTTTTTCACCATAACCCTCTATGGGCTTCCAAATATCCCTTTTCCAATTCCAAAAGAACAGCCTGAGCGAAAGGCTTCTTGAAGGGAAAGATGTAACTCTGTGAGATGAATTAACAGAACACAGAGCAGTTTCTCACAAAGCTTCTTTCCAGTTTTGAACGGAAGATATTTCCTTTTTCACCATAGCCCTCTATGGGCTTCCAAATATCCCTTTTCCAATTCCACAAGAACAGCCTTAGCGAAAGGCTTCTTGAAGGGAAAGATGTAACTCTGTGAGATGAATTAACAGAACATAGAGCAGTTTCTCAGAAAGCTTCTTTCCAGTTTTGAACGGAAGATATTTCCTTTTTCACCATAGCCCTCTATGGGCTTCCAAATATCCCTTTGCCAATTGCACAACAACTGCCTTAGCGAAAGGCTTCTTGAAGGGAAAGATGTAACTCTGTGAGATGAATTAACAGAACACAGAGCAGTTTCTCAGAAAGCTTCTTTCCAGTTTTCAACGGAAGATATTTCCTTTTTCACCATAGCCCTCTATGGGCTTCCAAATATCCCTTTGCCAATTCCACAAGAACAGCCTTAGCGAAAGGCTCTTGAAGGGAAAGATGTAACTCTGTGAGATGAATTAACAGAAAACGGAGCAGTTTCTCAGAAAGCTTCTTTCCAGTTTTGAACGGAAGATATTTCCTTTTTCACCATAGCCCTCTATGGGCTTCCAAATATCCCTTTGCCAATTCCACAAGAAAAGCCTTAGCGAATCGCTTCTTGAAGGGAAAGATGTAACACTGTGAGATGAATTTACAGAACACAGAGCAGTTTCTCAGAAAGCTTCTTCCCAGTTTTGAACGGAAGATATTTCCTTTTTCACAATAGCCCTCTATGGGCTTCAAAATATCCCTTTGCAATTCCACAAGAACAGCCTTAGCGAAAGGCTTCTTGAAGGGAAAGATGTAACTCTGTGAGGTGAATTAACAGAACACAGAGCAGTTTCTCAGAAAGCTTCTTTCCAGTTTTGAACGGAAGATATTTCCTTTTTCACCGTAGCCCTCTATGGGCTTCCAAATATCCCTTTGCCAATTGCACAAGAACAGCCTTAGCGAAAGGCTTCTTGAAGGGAAAGATGTAACTCTGTGAGATGAATTAACAGAACACAGAGCAGTTTCTCACAAAACTTCTTTACAGTTTTGAACGGAAGATATTTCCTTTTTCACCATAGCCCTCTATGGGCTTCCAAATATCCCTTTGCCAATTCTACAGGAACAGCCTTAGCGAAAGGCTTCTTGAAGAGAAAGATGTAACTCTGTGAGATGAATTAACAGAACACAGAGCAGTTTCTCAGGAAGTTTCTTTCCAGTTTTGAACGGAAGATATTTCCTTTTTCACCATAGCCCTCTATGGGCTTCCAAATATCCCTTTGCCAATTCCACAAGAACAGCCTTAGCGAAAGGCTTCTTGAAGGGAAACATGTAACTCTGTGAGATGAATTAACAGAACACGGAGCAGTTTCTCAGAAAGCTTGTTTCCAGTTTTGAACGGAAGATATTTCCTTTTTCACCATAGCCCTCTATGGGCTTCCAAATATCCCTTTGCCAAATCCACAAGAACAGCCTTAGCGAAAGGCTTCTTGAAGGGATAGATGTAACTCTGTGAGATGAATTAACAGAACACGGAGCAGTTTCTCAGAAAGCTTCTTTCCAGTTTTGAACGGAAGATATTTCCTTTTTCACCATAGCCCTCTATGGGCTTCCAAATATCCCTTTGCCAATTCCACAAGAACAGCCTTAGCGAAAGGCTGCTTGAAGGGAAAGATGTAACTCTGTGAGATGAATTAACAGAACACGGAGCAGTTTCTCAGAAAGCTTCTTTCCAGTTTTGAACGGAAGATATTTCCTTTTTCACCATAGCCCTCTATGGGCTTCCAAATATCCCTTTGCCAATTCCACAAGAACAGCCTTAGCGAAAGGCTGCTTGAAGGGAAAGATGTAACTCTGTGAGATGAATTAACAGAACACGGAGCAGTTTCTCAGAAAGCTTCTTTCCAGTTTTGAATGGAAGATATTTCCTTTTCCACCATAGCCCTCTATAAGCTTCCAAATATAACTTTGCCAATTCCACAAGAACAGCCTTAGCGAAAGGCTTCTTGAAGGGAAAGATGTAAATCTGTGAGATGAATTAACAGAACACAGAGCAGTTTCTCAGAAAGCTTCTTTCCAGTTTTGAACGGAAGATATTTCCTTTTTCACCATAGCCCTCTATGGGCTACCAAATATCCCTTTTCCAATTCCACAAGAACAGCCTTAGCGAAAGGCTTCTTGCAGGGAAAGATGTAACTCTGTGAGATGAATTAACAGAACACAGAGCAGTTTCTCAGAAAGCTTCTTTCCAGTTTTGAACGGAAGATATTTCCTTTTTCACCATAGCCCTCTATGGGCTTCCAAATATCCCTTTGCCAATTCCACAAGAACAGCCTTAGCGAAAATCTTCTTGAAGGAAAAGATGTAACTCTGTGAGATGAATTAACAGAACACAGAGCAGTTTCTCAGAAAGCTTCTTTCCAGTTTTGAAAGGAAGATATTTCCTTTTTCACCATAGCCCTCTATGGGCTTCCAAATATCCCTTTGCCAATTCCACAAGAACAGCCTTACCGAAAGGCTTCTTGAAGGGAAAGATGTAACTCTGTGAGATGAATTAACAGAACACAGGGCAGTTTCTCAGAAAGCTTCTTTCCAGTTTTGTACTGAAGATATTTCCTTTTTCACCATAGCCCTCTATGGGCTTCCAAATATCCCTTTGCCAATTGCACAAGAACAGCCTTAGCGAAAGGCTTCTTGAAGGGAAAGATGTAACTCTGTGAGATGAATTAACAGAATACAGAGCAGTTTCTCAGAAAGCTTCTTCCCAGTTTTGAACGGAAGATATTTCCTTTTTCACCATAGCCCTCCATGGGCTTCCAAATATCCCTTTGCCAATTCGACAAGAACAGCCTTAGCGAAAGGCTTCTTGAAGGGAAAGATGAAACTCTGTGGGATGAATTAACAGAACACAGAGCAGTTTCTCAGAAATCTTCTTTCCAGTTTTGAACGGAAGATATTTTCTTTTTCACCATAACCCTCTATGGGCTTCCAAATATCCCTTTTCCAATTCCAAAAGAACAGCCTGAGCGAAAGGCTTTTTGAAGGGAAAGATGTAACTCTGTGAGATGAATTAAGAGAACACAGAGCAGTTTCTCAGAAAGCTTCTTTCCAGTTTTGAACGGAAGATATTTCCTTTTTCACCATAGCCCTCTATGGGCTTCCAAATATCCCTTTTCCAATTCCACAAGAACAGCCTTAGCGAAAGGCTTCTTGAAGGGAAAGATGTAACTCTGTGAGATGAATTAACAGAACATAGAGCAGTTTCTCAGAAAGCTTCTTTCCAGTTTTGAACGGAAGATATTTCCTTTTTCACCATAGCCCTCTAGGGGCTTCCAAATATCCCTTTGCCAATTGCACAACAACTGCCTTAGCGAAAGGCTTCTTGAAGGGAAAGATGTAACTCTGTGAGATGAATTAACAGAACACAGAGCAGTTTCTCAGAAAGCTTCTTTCCAGTTTTCAACGGAAGATATTTCCTTTTTCACCATAGCCCTCTATGGGCTTCCAAATATCCCTTTGCCAATTCCACAAGAACAGCCTTAGCGAAAGGCTTCTTGAAGGGAAAGATGTAACTCTATGAGATGAATTAACAGAACACGGAGCAGTTTCTCAGAAAGCTTCTTTCCAGTTTTGAACGGAAGATATTTCCTTTTTCACCATAGCCCTCTATGGGCTTCCAAATATCCCTTTGCCAATTCCACAAGAACAGCCTTAGCGAATCGCTTCTGGAAGGGAAAGATGTAACACTGTGAAATGAATTTACAGAACACAGAGCAGTTTCTCAGAAAGCTTCTTCCCAGTTTTGAACGGAAGATATTTCCTTTTTCACAATAGCCCTCTATGGGCTTCAAAATATCCCTTTGCAATTCCACATGAACAGAATTAGCGAAAGGCTTCTTGAAGGGAAAGATGTAACTCTGTGAGATGAATTAACAGAACACAGAGCAGTTTCTCAGAAAGCTTCTTTCCAGTTTTGAACGGAAGATATTTCCTTTTTCACCGTAGCCCTCTATGGGCTTCCAAATATCCCTTTGCCAATTGCACAATAACAGCCTTAGCGAAAGGCTTCTTGAAGGGAAAGATGTAACTCTGTGAGATGAATTAACAGAACACAGAGCAGATTCTCAGAAAGCTTCTTTACAGTTTTGAACGGAAGATATTTCCTTTTTCACCATAGCCCTCTATGGGCTTCAAAATATCCCTTTGCCAATTGCACAAGAACAGCCTTAGCGAAAGGCTTCTTGAAGGGAAAGATGTAACTCTGTGAGATGAATTAACAGAATACAGAGCAGTTTCTCAGAAAGCTTCTTTCCAGTTTTGAACGGAAGATATTTCCTTTTTCACCATAGCCCTCCATGGGCTCCCAAATATCCCTTTGCCAATTCGACAAGAACAGCCTTAGCGAAAGTCTTCTTGAAGGGAAAGATGAAACTCTGTGGGATGAATTAACAGAACACAGAGCAGTTTCTCAGAAATCTTCTTTCCAGTTTTGAACGGAAGATATTTCCTTTTTCACCATAACCCTCTATGGGCTTCCAAATATCCCTTTTCCAATTCCAAAAGAACAGCCTGAGCGAAAGGCTTCTTGAAGGGAAAGATGTAACTCTGTGAGATGAATTAACAGAACACAGAGCAGTTTCTCACAAAGCTTCTTTCCAGTTTTGAACGGAAGATATTTCCTTTTTCACCATAGCCCTCTATGGGCTTCCAATATCCCTTTTCCAATTCCACAAGAACAGCCTTAGCGAAAGGCTTCTTGAAGGGAAAGATGTAACTCTGTGAGATGAATTAACAGAACATAGAGCAGTTTCTCAGAAAGCTTCTTTCCAGTTTTGAACGGAAGATATTTCCTTTTTCACCATAGCCCTCTATGGGCTTCCAAATATCCCTTTGCCAATTGCACAACAACTGCCTTAGCGAAAGGCTTCTTGAAGGGAAAGATGTAACTCTGTGAGATGAATTAACAGAACACAGAGCAGTTTCTCAGAAAGCTTCTTTCCAGTTTTCAACGGAAGATATTTCCTTTTTCACCATAGCCCTCTATGGGCTTCCAAATATCCCTTTGCCAATTCCACAAGAACAGCCTTAGCGAAAGGCTCTTGAAGGGAAAGATGTAACTCTGTGAGATGAATTAACAGAACACGGAGCAGTTTCTCAGAAAGCTTCTTTCCAGTTTTGAACGGAAGATATTTCCTTTTTCACCATAGCACTCTATGGGCTTCCAAATATCCCTTTGCCAATTCCACAAGAACAGCCTTAGCGAATCGCTTCTTGAAGGGAAAGATGTAACACTGTGAGATGAATTTACAGAACACAGAGCAGTTTCTCAGAAAGCTTCTTCCCAGTTTTGAACGGAAGATATTTCCTTTTTCACAATAGCCCTCTATGGGCTTCAAAATATCCCTTTGCAATTCCACAAGAACAGCCTTAGCGAAAGGCTTCTTGAAGGGAAAGATGTAACTCTGTGAGATGAATTAACAGAACACAGAGCAGTTTCTCAGAAAGCTTCTTTCCAGTTTTGAACGGAAGATATTTCCTTTTTCACCATAGCCCTCTATGGGCTTCCAAATATCCCTTTCCCAATTGCACAAGAACAGCCTTAGCGAAAGGCTTCTTGAAGTGAAAGATGTAACTCTGTGAGATGAATTAACAGAACACAGAGCAGTTTCTCAGAAAGCTTCTTTACAGTTTTGAACGGAAGATATTTCCTTTTTCACCATAGCCCTCTATGGGCTTCCAAATATCCCTTTGCCAATTCCACAAGAACTGCCTTAGCGAAAGGCTTCTTGAAGAGAAAGATGTAACTCTGTGAGATGAATTAACAGAACACAGAGCAGTTTCTCAGAAGTTTCTTTCCAGTTTTGAACGGAAGATATTTCCTTTTTCACCATAGCCCTCTATGGGCTTCCAAATATCCCTTTGCCAATTCCACAAGAACAGCCTTAGCGAAAGGCTTCTTGAAGGGAAACATGTAACTCTGTGAGATGAATTAACAGAACACGGAGCAGTTTCTCAGAAAGCTTGTTTCCAGTTTTGAACGGAAGATATTTCCTTTTTCACCATAGCCCTCTATGGGCTTCCAAATATCCCTTTGCCAATTCCACAAGAACAGCCTTAGCGAAAGGCTTCTTGAAGGGAAAGATGTAACTCTGTGAGATGAATTAACAGAACACAGAGCAGTTTCTCAGAAAGCTTCTTTCCAGTTTTGAACGGAAGATATTTTCTTTTTCACCATAGCTCTTCATGGGCTTCCAAATATCCCTTTGCCAATTCCAGAAGAACAGCCTTAGCGAAAGGCTTCTTGAAGGGAAAGATGTAACTCTGTGAGATGAATTAACAGAACACAGAGCAGTTTCTCAGAAAGCTTCTTTCCTGTTTTGAACGGAAGATATTCCTTTTTCACAATAGACCTCTATGGGCTTCCAAATATCAATTTGCCAATTCCACAAGAACAGCCTTAGCGAAAGGCTTCTTGCAGGGAAAGATGTAACTCTGTGAGATGAATTAACAGAACATAGAACAGTTTCTCAGAAAGCTTCTTTCCAGTTTTGAAAGGAAGATATTTCCTTTTTCACTATAGCCCTCTAAGGGCTTCCAAATATCCATTTGCCAATTGGACAAGTACAGCCTTAGCGAAAGGCTTCTTGAAGGGAAAGATGTAACTCTGTGAGATGAATTAACAGAACACAGAAGTTTCTCAGAAAGTTTCTTTCCAGTTTTGAACAGAAGATATTTCCTTTTTCACCATAGCCCTCTATGGGCTTCCAAATATCCCTTTGCCAATTCCACATGAACTGCCTTAGCGAAAGGCTTCTTGAAGAGAAAGATGTAACTCTGTGAGATGAATTAACAGAACACAGAGCAGTTTCTCAGAAAGTTTCTTTCCAGTTTTGAACGGAAGATATTTCCTTTTTCACCATAGCCCTCTATGGGCTTCCAAATATCCCTTTGCCAATTCCACAAGAACAGCCTTATCGAAAGGCTTCTTGAAGGGAAACATGTAACTCTGTGAGATGAATTAACAGAACACGGAGCAATTTCTCAGAAAGCTTGTTTCCAGTTTTGAACGGAAGATATTTCCTTTTTCACCATAGCCCTCTATGGGCTTCCAAATATCCCTTTGCCAATTCCACAAGAACAGCCTTAGCGAAAGGCTTCTTGAAGGGAAACATGTAACTCTGTGAGATGAATTAACAGAACACGGAGCAGTTTCTCAGAAAGCTTGTTTCCAGTTTTGAACGGAAGATATTTCCTTTTTCACCATAGCCCTCTATGGGCTTCCAAATATCCCTTTGCCAATTCCACAAGAACAGCCTTAGCGAAAGGCTTCTTGAAGGGAAAGATGTAACTCTGTGAGATGAATTAACAGAACACAGAGCAGTTTCTCAGAAAGCTTCTTTCCAGTTTTGAACGGAAGATATTTTCTTTTTCACCATAGCTCTTCATGGGCTTCCAAATATCCCTTTGCCAATTCCAGAAGAACAGCCTTAGCGAAAGGCTTCTTGAAGGGAAAGATGTAACTCTGTGAGATGAATTAACAGAACACAGAGCAGTTTCTCAGAAAGCTTCTTTCCAGTTTTGAACGGAAGATATTCCTTTTTCACCATAGCCCTCTATGGGCTTCCAAATATCCCTTTGCCAATTCCACAAGAACAGCCTTAGCGAAAGGCTTCTTGAAGGGAAAGATGTAACTCTGTGAGATGAATTAACAGAACACAGAGCAGTTTCTCAGAAAGCTTCTTTCCAGTTTTGAACGGAAGATATTTCCTTTTTCACCATAGCCCTCTATGGGCTTCCAAATATCCCTTTGCCAATTCCACAAGAACAGCCTTAGCGAATCGCTTCTGGAAGGGAAAGATGTAACACTGTGAAATGAATTTACAGAACACAGAGCAGTTTCTCAGAAAGCTTCTTCCCAGTTTTGAAAGGAAGATATTTCCTTTTTCACAATAGCCCTCTATGGGCTTCAAAATATCCCTTTGCAATTCCACAAGAACAGAATTAGCGAAAGGCTTCTTGAAGGGAAAGATGTAACTCTGTGAGATGAATTAACAGAACACAGAGCAGTTTCTCAGAAAGCTTCTTTCCAGTTTTGAACGGAAGACATTTCCTTTTTCACCATAGCCCTCTATGGGCTTCCAAATATCCCTTTTCCTATTCCACAAGAACAGCCTTAGCGAAAGGCTTCTTGAAGGGAAAGATGTAACTCTGTGAGATGAATTAACAGAACATAGAGCAGTTTCTCAGAAAGCTTCTTTCCAGTTTTGAACGGAAGATATTTCCTTTTTCACCATAGCCCTCTATGGGCTTCCAAATATCCCTTAGCCAATTGCACAAGAACAGCCTTAGCGAAAGGCTTCTGGAAGGGAAAGATGTAACTCTGTGAGATGAATTAACAGAACACAGAGCAGTTTCTCAGAAAGATTCTTTCCAGTTTTGAACCGAAGATATTTCCTTTTTCACCATAGCCCTCTATGGGCTTCCAAATATCCCTTTGCCAATTGCACAAGAACAGCCTTAGCGAAAGAATTCTTGAAGGGATAGATGTAGCTCTGTGAGATGAATTAACAGAACACGGAGCAGTTTCTCAGAAATCTTCTTTCCAGTTTTGAACGGAAGATATTTCCTTTTTCACCATAGCCCTCTATGGGCTTCCAAATATCCCTTTGCCAATTCCACAAGAAGAGCCCTAGCGAAAGGCTTCTTGAAGGGAAAGATGTAACTCTGTGAGACGAATTAACAGAACACAGAGCAGTTTCTCAGAAAGCTTCTTTCCAGTTTTGAATGGAAGATATTTCCTTTTTCACCATAGCCCTCTATGAGCTTCCAAATATAACTTTGCCAATTCCACAAGAACAGCCTTAGCGAAAGGCTTCATGAAGGGAAAGATGTAACTCTGTGAGATGAATTAACAGAACACAGAGCAGTTGCTCAGAAAGCTTCTTTCCAGTTTTGAACGGAAGATATTTCCTTTTTCACCATAGCCCTCTATGGGCTTCCAAATATCCCTTTGCCAATTCCACAAGAACAGCCTTAGCGAAAGGCTTCTTGAAGGGAAAGATGTAACTCTGTGAGATGAATTAACAGAACACAGAGCAGTTTCTCAGAAAGCTTCTTTCCAGTTTTGAACGGAAGATATTTCCTTTTTCACCATAGCCCTCTATGGGCTTCCAAATATCCCTTTGCCAATTCCACAAGAACAGCCTTAGCGAAAGGCTTCTTGAAGGGAAAGATGTAACTCTGTGAGATGAATTAACAGGACACAGAGCAGTTTCTCAGAAAGTTTCTTTCCAGTTTTGAACGGAAGATATTTCCTTTTTCACCATAGCCCTCTATGGGCTTCCAAATATCCCTTTGCCAATTCCACAAGAACAGCCTTAGCGAAAGGCTTCTTGAAGGGAAACATGCAACTCTGTGAGATGAATTAACAGAACACGGAGCAGTTTCTCAGAAAGCTTGTTTCCAGTTTTGAACGGAAGATATTTCCTTTTTCACAATAGCACTCTATGGACTTCCAAATATCCCTTTTCCAATTCCACAAGAACAGCCTTAGCGAAAGGCTTCTTGCAGGGAAAGATGTAACTCTGTGAGATGAATTAACAGAACACAGAGCAGTTTCTCAGAAAGTTCCTTTCCAGTTTTGAACGGAAGATATTTCCTTTTTCACCATAGCCCTCTATGGGCTTCCAAATATCCCTTTGCCAATTCCACAAGAACAGCCTTAGCGAAAGTCTTCTTGAAGGGAAAGATGTAACTCTGTGAGATGAATTAACAGAACACAGAGCAGTTTCTCAGAAAGGTTCTTTCCAGTTTTGAACGGAAGATATTTCCTTTTTCACCATAGCCCTCTATGGGCTTCCAAATATCCCTTTGCCAATTCCACAAGAACAGCCTTACCGAAAGGCTTCTTGAAGGGAAAGATGTAACTCTGTGAGATGAATTAACAGAACACAGAGCAGTTTCTCAGAAAGCTTCTTTCCAGTTTTGAACTGAAGATATTTCCTTTTTCACCATAGCCCTCTATGGGCTTCCAAATATCCCTTTGCCAATTGCACAAGAACAGCCTTAGCGAAAGGCTTCTTGAAGGGAAAGATATAACTCTGTGAGATGAATTAACAGAATACAGAGCAGTTTCTCAGAAAGCTTCTTTCCAGTTTTGAACGGAAGATATTTCCTTTTTCACCATAGCCCTCCATGGGCTTCCAAATATCCCTTGGCCAATTCGACAAGAACAGCCTTAGCGAAAGGCTTCTTGAAGGGAAAGATGAAACTCTGTGGGATGAATTAACAGAACACAGAGCAGTTTCTCAGAAATCTTCTTTCCAGTTTTGAACGGAAGATATTTCCTTTTTCACCATAACCCTCTATGGGCTTCCAAATATCCCTTCTCCAAATCCAAAAGAACAGCCTGAGCGAAAGGCTTCTTGAAGGGAAAGATGTAACTCTGTGAGATGAATTTACAGAACACAGAGCAGTTTCTCAGAAAGCTTCTTCCCAGTTTTGAACGGAAGATATTTCCTTTTTCACAATAGCCCTCTATGGGCTTCAAAATATCCCTTTGCAATTCCACAAGAACAGCCTTAGCGAAAGGCTTCTTGAAGGGAAAGATGTAACTCTGTGAGATGAATTAACAGAACACAGAGCAGTTTCTCAGAAAGCTTCTTTCCAGTTTTGAACGGAAGATATTTCCTTTTTCACCGTAGCTCTTCATGGGCTTCCAAATATCCCTTTGCCAATTCCACAAGAACAGCCTTAGCGAAAGGCTTCTTGAAGGGAAAGATGTAACTCTGTGAGATGAATTAACAGAACACAGAGCAGTTTCTCAGAAAGCTTCTTTCCAGTTTTGAACGGAAGATATTCCTTTTTCACAATAGCCCTCTATGGGCTTCCAAATATCAATTTGCCAATTCCACAAGAACAGCCTTAGCGAAAGGCTTCTTGCAGGGAAAGATGTAACTCTGTGAGATGAATTAAAAGAACATAGAACAGTTTCTCAGAAAGCTTCTTTCCAGTTTTGAAAGGAAGATATTTCCTTTTTCACTGTAGCCCTCTAAGGGCTTCCAAATATCCATTTGCCAATTGGACAAGTACAGCCTTAGCGAAAGGCTTCTTGAAGGGAAAGATGTAACTCTGTGAGATGAATTAACAGAACACAGAGCAGTTTCTCAGAAAGCTTCTTTCCAGTTTTGAACGGAAGATATTTCCTTTTTCACCATAGCCCTCTATGGGCTTCCAAATATCCCTTTGCCAATTCCACAAGAACTGCCTTAGCGAAAGGCTTCTTGAAGAGAAAGATGTAACTCTGTGAGATGAATTAACAGAACACAGAGCAGTTTCTCAGAAAGCTTCTTTCCAGTTTTGAACGGAAGATATTTCCTTTTTCACCATAGCTCTTCATGGGCTTCCAAATATCCCTTTGCCAATTCCACAAGAACAGCCTTAGCGAAAGGCTTCTTGAAGGGAAAGATGTAACTCTGTGAGATGAATTAACAGAACACAGAGCAGTTTCTCAGAAAGCTTCTTTCCAGTTTTGAACGGAAGATATTCCTTTTTCACAATAGCCCTCTATGGGCTTCCAAATATCAATTTGCCAATTCCACAAGAACAGCCTTAGCGAAAGGCTTCTTGCAGGGAAAGATGTAACTCTGTGAGATGAATTAACAGAACATAGAACAGTTTCTCAGAAAGCTTCTTTCCAGTTTTGAAAGGAAGATATTTCCTTTTTCACTATAGCCCTCTAAGGGCTTCCAAATATCCATTTGCCAATTGGACAAGTACAGCCTTAGCGAAAGGCTTCTTGAAGGGAAAGATGTAACTCTGTGAGATGAATTAACAGAACACAGAGCAGTTTCTCAGAAAGCTTCTTTCCAGTTTTGAACGGAAGATATTTCCTTTTTCACCATAGCCCTCTATGGGCTTCCAAATATCCCTTTGCCAATTCCACAAGAACTGCCTTAGCGAAAGGCTTCTTGAAGAGAAAGATGTAACTCTGTGAGATGAATTAACAGAACACAGAGCAGTTTCTCAGAAAGTTTCTTTCCAGTTTTGAACGGAAGATATTTCCTTTTTCACCATAGCCCTCTATGGGCTTCCAAATATCCCTTTGCCAATTCCACAAGAACAGCCTTAGCGAAAGGCTTCTTGAAGGGAAAGATGTAACTCTGTGAGATGAATTAACAGAACACAGAGCAGTTTCTCAGAAAGCTTCTTTCCAGTTTTGAACGGAAGATATTTCCTTTTTCACCATAGCTCTTCATGGGCTTCCAAATATCCCTTTGCCAATTCCACAAGAACAGCCTTAGCGAAAGGCTTCTTGAAGGGAAAGATGTAACTCTGTGAGATGAATTAACAGAACACAGAGCAGTTTCTCAGAAAGCTTCTTTCCAGTTTTGAACGGAAGATATTCCTTTTTCACAATAGCCCTCTATGGGCTTCCAAATATCAATTTGCCAATTCCACAAGAACAGCCTTAGCGAAAGGCTTCTTGCAGGGAAAGATGTAACTCTGTGAGATGAATTAACAGAACATAGAACAGTTTCTCAGAAAGCTTCTTTCCAGTTTTGAAAGGAAGATATTTCCTTTTTCACTGTAGCCCTCTAAGGGCTTCCAAATATCCATTTGCCAATTGGACAAGTACAGCCTTAGCGAAAGGCTTCTTGAAGGGAAAGATGTAACTCTGTGAGATGAATTAACAGAACACAGAGCAGTTTCTCAGAAAGCTTCTTTCCAGTTTTGAACGGAAGATATTTCCTTTTTCACCATAGCCCTCTATGGGCTTCCAAATATCCCTTTGCCAATTCCACAAGAACTGCCTTAGCGAAAGGCTTCTTGAAGAGAAAGATGTAACTCTGTGAGATGAATTAACAGAACACAGAGCAGTTTCTCAGAAAGCTTCTTTCCAGTTTTGAACGGAAGATATTTCCTTTTTCACCGTAGCTCTTCATGGGCTTCCAAATATCCCTTTGCCAATTCCACAAGAACAGCCTTAGCGAAAGGCTTCTTGAAGGGAAAGATGTAACTCTGTGAGATGAATTAACAGAACACAGAGCAGTTTCTCAGAAAGCTTCTTTCCAGTTTTGAACGGAAGATATTCCTTTTTCACAATAGCCCTCTATGGGCTTCCAAATATCAATTTGCCAATTCCACAAGAACAGCCTTAGCGAAAGGCTTCTTGCAGGGAAAGATGTAACTCTGTGAGATGAATTAACAGAACATAGAACAGTTTCTCAGAAAGCTTCTTTCCAGTTTTGAAAGGAAGATATTTCCTTTTTCACTATAGCCCTCTAAGGGCTTCCAAATATCCATTTGCCAATTGGACAAGTACAGCCTTAGCGAAAGGCTTCTTGAAGGGAAAGATGTAACTCTGTGAGATGAATTAACAGAACACAGAGCAGTTTCTCAGAAAGCTTCTTTCCAGTTTTGAACGGAAGATATTTCCTTTTTCACCATAGCCCTCTATGGGCTTCCAAATATCCCTTTGCCAATTCCACAAGAACTGCCTTAGCGAAAGGCTTCTTGAAGAGAAAGATGTAACTCTGTGAGATGAATTAACAGAACACAGAGCAGTTTCTCAGAAAGTTTCTTTCCAGTTTTGAACGGAAGATATTTCCTTTTTCACCATAGCCCTCTATGGGCTTCCAAATATCCCTTTGCCAATTCCACAAGAACAGCCTTAGCGAAAGGCTTCTTGAAGGGAAACATGTAACTCTGTGAGATGAATTAAAAGAACACGGAGCAGTTTCTCAGAAAGCTTGTTTCCAGTTTTGAACGGAAGATATTTCCTTTTTCACCATAGCCCTCTATGGGCTTCCAAATATCCCTTTGCCAATTCCACAAGAACAGCCTTAGCGAAAGGCTTCTTGAAGGGAAAGATGTAACTCTGTGAGATGAATTAACAGAACACAGAGCAGTTTCTCAGAAAGCTTCTTTCCAGTTTTGAACGGAAGATATTTTCTTTTTCACCATAGCTCTTCATGGGATTCCAAATATCCCTTTGCCAATTCCACAAGAACAGCCTTAGCGAAAGGCTTCTTGAAGGGAAAGATGTAACTCTGTGAGATGAATTAACAGAACACAGAGCAGTTTCTCAGAAAGCTTCTTTCCAGTTTTGAACGGAAGATATTCCTTTTTCACAATAGACCTCTATGGGCTTCCAAATATCAATTTGCCAATTCCACAAGAACAGCCTTAGCGAAAGGCTTCTTGCAGGGAAAGATGTAACTCTGTGAGATGAATTAACAGAACATAGAACAGTTTCTCAGAAAGCTTCTTTCCAGTTTTGAAAGGAAGATATGTCCTTTTTCACTATAGCCCTCTAAGGGCTTCCAAATATCCATTTGCCAATTGGACAAGTACAGCCTTAGCGAAAGGCTTCTTGAAGGGAAAGATGTAACTCTGTGAGATGAATTAACAGAACACAGAAGTTTCTCAGAAAGCTTCTTTCCAGTTTTGAACGGAAGATATTTCCTTTTTCACCACAGCCCTCTATGGGCTTCCAAATATCCCTTTGCCAATTCCACAAGAACTGCCTTAGCGAAAGGCTTCTTGAAGAGAAAGATGTAACTCTGTGAGATGAATTAACAGAACACAGAGCAGTTTCTCAGAAAGTTTCTTTCCAGTTTTGAACGGAAGATATTTCCTTTTTGACCATAGCCCTCTATGGGCTTCCAAATATCCCTTTGCCAATTCCACAAGAACAGCCTTAGCGAAAGGCTTCTTGAAGGGAAACATGTAACTCTGTGAGATGAATTAACAGAACACGGAGCAATTTCTCAGAAAGCTTGTTTCCAGTTTTGAACGGAAGATATTTCCTTTTTCACCGTAGCCCTCTATGGGCTTCCAAATATCCCTTTGCCAATTCCACAAGAACAGCTTTAGCGAAAGGCTTCTTGAAGGGGAAGATGTAACTCTGTGAGATGAATTAACAGAACACAGAGCAGTTTCTCAGAAAGCTTATTTCCATTTTTGAACGTAAGATATTTACTTTTTCACCATAGCCCTCTATGGGCTTCCAAATATCCCTTTGCCAATTCCACAAGAACAGCCTTAGCGAATGGCTTCTTGAAGGGAAAGATGTAACTCTGTGAGATGAATTAACAGAACACAGAGCAGTTTCTCAGAAAGCTTCTTTCCAGTTTTGAACGGAAGATATTTCCTTTTTCACCATAGCCCTCTATGGGCTTCCAAATATCCCGTTGCCAATTCCACAAGAACAGCCTTAGCGAATCGCTTCTTGAAGGGAAAGATGTAACACTGTGAGATGAATTTACAGAACACAGAGCAGTTTTTCAGAAAGCTTCTTCCCAGTTTTGAACGGAAGATATTTCCTTTTTCACAATAGCCCTCTATGGGCTTCAAAATATCCCTTTGCAATTCCACAAGAACAGCCTTAGCGAAAGGCTTCTTGAAGGGAAAGATGTAACTCTGTGAGATGAATTAACAGAACACAGAGCAGTTTCTCAGAAAGCTTCTTTCCAGTTTTGAACGGAAGATATTTTCTTTTTCACCATAGCTCTTCATGGGCTTCCAAATATCCCTTTGCCAATTCCACAAGAACAGCCTTAGCGAAAGGCTTCTTGAAGGGAAAGATGTAACTCTGTGAGATGAATTAACAGAACACAGAGCAGTTTCTCAGAAAGCTTCTTTCCAGTTTTGAACGGAAGATATTCCTTTTTCACAATAGACCTCTATGGGCTTCCAAATATCAATTTGCCAATTCCACAAGAACAGCCTTAGCGAAAGGCTTCTTGCAGGGAAAGATGTAACTCTGTGAGATGAATTAACAGAACATAGAACAGTTTCTCAGAAAGCTTCTTTCCAGTTTTGAAAGGAAGATATGTCCTTTTTCACTATAGCCCTCTAAGGGCTTCCAAATATCCATTTGCCAATTGGACAAGTACAGCCTTAGCGAAAGGCTTCTTGAAGGGAAAGATGTAACTCTGTGAGATGAATTAACAGAACACAGAAGTTTCTCAGAAAGCTTCTTTCCAGTTTTGAACGGAAGATATTTCCTTTTTCACCACAGCCCTCTATGGGCTTCCAAATATCCCTTTGCCAATTCCACAAGAACTGCCTTAGCGAAAGGCTTCTTGAAGAGAAAGATGTAACTCTGTGAGATGAATTAACAGAACACAGAGCAGTTTCTCAGAAAGTTTCTTTCCAGTTTTGAACGGAAGATATTTCCTTTTTCACCATAGCCCTCTATGGGCTTCCAAATATCCCTTTGCCAATTCCACAAGAACACCCTTAGCGAAAGGCTTCTTGAAGGGAAACATGTAACTCTGTGAGATGAATTAACAGAACACGGAGCAGTTTCTCAGAAAGCTTGTTTCCAGTTTTGAACGGAAGATATTTCCTTTTTCACCATAGCCCTCTATGGGCTTCCAAATATCCCTTTGCCAATTCCACAAGAACAGCCTTAGCGAAAGGCTTCTTGAAGGGAAAGATGTAACTCTGTGAGATGAATTAACAGAACACAGAGCAGTTTCTCAGAAAGCTTCTTTCCAGTTTTGAACGGAAGATATTTTCTTTTTCACCATAGCTCTTCATGGGCTTCCAAATATCCCTTTGCCAATTCCAGAAGAACAGCCTTAGCGAAAGGCTTCTTGAAGGGAAAGATGTAACTCTGTGAGATGAATTAACAGAACACAGAGCAGTTTCTCAGAAAGCTTCTTTCCAGTTTTGAACGGAAGATATTCCTTTTTCACAATAGACCTCTATGGGCTTCCAAATATCAATTTGCCAATTCCACAAGAACAGCCTTAGCGAAAGGCTTCTTGCAGGGAAAGATGTAACTCTGTGAAATGAATTAACAGAACATAGAACAGTTTCTCAGAAAGCTTCTTTCCAGTTTTGAAAGGAAGATATGTCCTTTTTCACTATAGCCCTCTAAGGGCTTCCAAATATCCATTTGCCAATTGGACAAGTACAGCCTTAGCGAAAGGCTTCTTGAAGGGAAAGATGTAACTCTGTGAGATGAATTAACAGAACACAGAAGTTTCTCAGAAAGCTTCTTTCCAGTTTTGAACGGAAGATATTTCCTTTTTCACCACAGCCCTCTATGGGTTTCCAAATATCCCTTTGCCAATTCCACAAGAACTGCCTTAGCGAAAGGCTTCTTGAAGAGAAAGATGTAACTCTGTGAGATGAATTAACAGAACACAGAGCAGTTTCTCAGAAAGTTTCTTTCCAGTTTTGAACGGAAGATATTTCCTTTTTCACCATAGCCCTCTATGGGCTTCCAAATATCCCTTTGCCAATTCCACAAGAACAGCCTTAGCGAAAGGCTTCTTGAAGGGAAAGATGTAACTCTGTGAGATGAATTAACAGAACACGGAGCAATTTCTCAGAAAGCTTGTTTCCAGTTTTGAACGGAAGATATTTCCTTTTTCACCATAGCCCTCTATGGGCTTCCAAATATCCCTTTGCCAATTCCACAAGAACAGCCTTAGCGAAAGGCTTCTTGAAGGGAAAGATGTAACTCTGTGAGATGAATTAACAGAACACAGAGCAGTTTCTCAGAAAGCTTATTTCCATTTTTGAACGTAAGATATTTACTTTTTCACCATAGCCCTCTATGGGCTTCCAAATATCCCTTTGCCAATTCCACAAGAACAGCCTTAGCGAATGGCTTCTTGAAGGGAAAGATGTAACTCTGTGAGATGAATTAACAGAACACAGAGCAGTTTCTCAGAAAGCTTCTTTCCAGTTTTGAACGGAAGATATTTCCTTTTTCACCATAGCCCTCTATGGGCTTCCAAATATCCCTTTGCCAATTCCACAAGAACAGCCTTAGCGAAAGGCTTCTTGAAGGGAAAGATGTAACTCTGTGAGATGAATTAACAGAACACAGAGCAGTTTCTCAGAAAGCCTCTTTCCAGTTTTGAACGGAAGATATTTCCTTTTTCACCATAGCCGTCTATGGGCTTCCAAATATCCCTTTGCCAATTCCACAAGAACAGCCTTAGCGAAAGGCTTCTTGAAGGGAAAGATGTAACTCTGTGAGATGAATTAACAGAACACAGAGCAGTTTCTCAGAAACCTTCTTTCCAGTTTTGAACGGAAGATATTTCCTTTTTCACCATAGCTCTTCATGGGGTTCCCAATATCCCTTTGCCAATTCCACAAGAACAGCCTTAGCGAAAGGCTTCTTGAAGGGAAAGATGTAACTCTGTCAGATGAATTAACAGAACACAGAGCAGTTTCTCAGAAAGCTTCTTTCCAGTTTTGAACGGAAGATATTCCTTTTTCACAATAGCCCTCTATGGGCTTCCAAATATCAATTTGCCAATTCCACAAGAACAGCCTTAGCGAAAGGCTTCTTGCAGGGAAAGATGTAACTCTGTGAGATGAATTAACAGAACATAGAACAGTTTCTCAGAAAGCTTCCTTCCAGTTTTGAAAGGAAGGTATTTCCTTTTTCACTACAGCCCTCTAAGGGCTTCCAAATATCCATTTGCCAATTGGACAAGTACAGCCTTAGCGAAAGGCTTCTTGAAGGGAAAGATGTAACTCTGTGAGATGAATTAACAGAACACAGAGCAGTTTCTCAGAAAGCTTCTTTCCAGTTTTGAACGGAAGATATTTCCTTTTTCACCATAGCCCTCTATGGGCTTCCAAATATCCCTTTGCCAATTCCACAAGAACAGCCTTAGGGAAAGGCTTCTTGAAGGGAAAGATGTAACTCTGTGAGATGAATTAACAGAACACAGAGCAGTTTCTCAGAAAGCTTCTTTCCAGTTTTGAACGGAAGATATTTCCTTTTTCACCATAGCCATCTATGGGCTTCCAAATATCCCTTTGCCAATTCCACAAGAACAGCCTTAACGAAAGGCTTCTTGAATCGAAAGATGTAACTCTGTGAGATGAATTAACAGAACACGGAGCAGTTTCTCAGAAAGCTTTTTTCCAGTTTTAAACGGAAGATATTTCCTTTTTCACCATAGCCCTCTACTTGCTTCCAAATATCCCTTTGCCAATTCCACAAGAACAGCCTTAGCGAAAGGCTTCTTGAAGGGAAAGATGTAACTCTGTGAGATGAATTAACAGAACACAGAGCAGTTTCTCAGAAAGCTTCTTTCTAGTTTTGAACGGAAGATATTTCCTTTTTCACCATAGCCCTCTATGGACTTCCAAATATCCCTTTGCCAATTCCACAAGAACAGCCTTAGCGAAAGGCTTCTTGAATGGAAAGATGTAACTCTGTGAGATGAATTTACAGAACACAGAGCAGTTTCTCAGAAAGCTTCTTTCCAGTTTTGAACGGAAGATATTTCCTTTTTCACCATAGCCCTCTATGGGCTTCCAAATATCCCTTTGCCAATTCCACAAGAACAGCCTTAGCGAAAGGCTTCTTGAAGGGAAAGATGTAACTCTGTGAGATGAATTAACAGAACACAGAGCAGTTTCTCAGAAAGCTTCTTTCCAGTTCTGAACGGAAGATATTTCCTTTTTCACCATAGCCCTCTATGGGCTTCCAAATATCCCTTTGCCAATTCCACAAGAACAGCCTTAGCGAAAGGCTTCTTGAAGGGAAAGATGTAACTTTTTGAGATGAATTAACAGAATACAGAGCAGTTTCTCAGAAAGCTTCTTTCCAGTTTTGAACGGAAGATATTTCCTTTTTCACAATAGCCCTCCATGGGCTTCCAAATATCCCTTTGCCAATTCCACAAGAACAGCCTTAGCGAGAGGCTTCTTGAAGGGAAAGATGTAACTCTGTGGGATGAATTAACAGAACACAGAACAGTTTCTCAGAAATCTTCTTTCCAGGTTTGAACGGAAGATATTTCCTTTTTCACCATAATCCTCTATGGGCTTCCAAATATCCCTTTTCCAATTCCAAAAGAACAGCCTTAGCGAAAGGCTTCTTGAAGGGAAAGATGTAACTCTGTGAGATGAATTAAGAGAACACAGAGCAGTTTCTCAGAAAGCTTCTTTCCAGTTTTGAACGGAAGATATTTCCTTTTTCACCATAGCCCTCTATGGGCTTCCAAATATCCCTTTTCCTATTCCACAAGAACAGCCTTAGCGAAAGGCTTCTTGAAGGGAAAGATGTAACTCTGTGAGATGAATTAACAGAACATAGAGCAGTTTCTCAGAAAGCTTCTTTCCAGTTTTGAACGGAAGATATTTCCTTTTTCACCATAGCCCTCTATGGGCTTCCAAATATCCCTTAGCCAATTGCACAAGAATAGCCTTAGCGAAAGGCTTCTGGAAGGGAAAGATGTAACTCTGTGAGATGAATTAACAGAACACAGAGCAGTTTCTCAGAAAGCTTCTTTCTAGTTTTGAACGGAAGATATTTCCTTTTTCACCATAGCCCTCTATGGGCTTCCAAATATCCCTTTGCCAATTCCACAAGAACAGCCTTAGCGAAAGGCTTCCTGAAAGGAAAGATGTAACTCTGTCAGATGAATTAACAGAACACGGAGCAGTTTCTCAGAAAGCTTCTTTCCAGTTTTGAACGGAAGATATTTCCTTTTTCACAATAGCCCTCTATGGGCTTCAAAATATCCCTTTGCAATTCCACAAGAACAGCCTTAGCGAAAGGCTTCTTGAAGGGAAAGATGTAACTCTGTGACATGAATTAACAGAACACAGAGCAGTTTCTCAGAAAGCTTCTTTCCAGTTTTGAACGGAAGATATTTTCTTTTTCACCATAGCTCTTCATGGGCTTCCAAATATCCCTTTGCCAATTCCACAAGAACAGCCTTAGCTAAAGGCTTCTTGAAGGGAAAGATGTAACTCTGTGAGATGAATTAACAGAACACAGAGCAGTTTCTCAGAAACCTTCTTTCCAGTTTTGAACGGAAGATATTTCCTTTTTCACCATAGCTCTTCATGGGGTTCCCAATATCCCTTTGCCAATTCCACAAGAACAGCCTTAGCGAAAGGCTTCTTGAAGGGAAAGATGTAACTCTGTCAGATGAATTAACAGAACACAGAGCAGTTTCTCAGAAAGCTTCTTTCCAGTTTTGAACGGAAGATATTCCTTTTTCACAATAGCCCTCTATGGGCTTCCAAATATCAATTTGCCAATTCCACAAGAACAGCCTTAGCGAAAGGCTTCTTGCAGGGAAAGATGTAACTCTGTGAGATGAATTAACAGAACATAGAACAGTTTCTCAGAAAGCTTCCTTCCAGTTTTGAAAGGAAGATATTTCCTTTTTCACTACAGCCCTCTAAGGGCTTCCAAATATCCATTTGCCAATTGGACAAGTACAGCCTTAGCGAAAGGCTTCTTGAAGGGAAAGATGTAACTCTGTGAGATGAATTAACAGAACACAGAGCAGTTTCTCAGAAAGCTTCTTTCCAGTTTTGAACGGAAGATATTTCCTTTTTCACCATAGCCCTCTATGGGCTTCCAAATATCCCTTTGCCAATTCCACAAGAACAGCCTTAGGGAAAGGCTTCTTGAAGGGAAAGATGTAACTCTGTGAGATGAATTAACAGAACACAGAGCAGTTTCTCAGAAAGCCTCTTTCCAGTTTTGAACGGAAGATATTTCCTTTTTCACCATAGCCCTCTATGGGCTTCCAAATATCCCTTTGCCAATTCCACAAGAACAGCCTTAGCGAAAGGCTTCTTGAAGGGAAAGATGTAACTCTGTGAGATGAATTAACAGAACACAGAGCAGTTTCTCAGAAAGCTTCTTTCCAGTTTTGAACGGAAGATATTTCCTTTTTCACCATAGCCATCTATGGGCTTCCAAATATCCCTTTGCCAATTCCACAAGAACAGCCTTAACGAAAGGCTTCTTGAAGGGAAAGATGTAACTCTGTGAGATGAATTAACAGAACACGGAGCAGTTTCTCAGAAAGCTTTTTTCCAGTTTTAAACGGAAGATATTTCCTTTTTCACCATAGCCCTCTACTTGCTTCCAAATATCCCTTTGCCAATTCCACAAGAACAGCCTTAGCGAAAGGCTTCTTGAAGGGAAAGATGTAACTCTGTGAGATGAATTAACAGAACACAGAGCAGTTTCTCAGAAAGCTTCTTTCTAGTTTTGAACGGAAGATATTTCCTTTTTCACCATAGCCCTCTATGGACTTCCAAATATCCCTTTGCCAATTCCACAAGAACAGCCTTAGCGAAAGGCTTCTTGAAGGGAAAGATGTAACTCTGTGAGATGAATTTACAGAACACAGAGCAGTTTCTCGGAAAGCTTCTTTCCAGTTTTGAACGGAAGATATTTCCTTTTTCACCATAGCCCTCTATGGGCTTCCAAATATCCGTTTGCCAATTCCACAAGAACAGCCTTAGCGAAAGGCTTCTTGAAGGGAAAGATGTAACTCTGTGAGATGAATTAACAGAACACAGAGCAGTTTCTCAGAAAGCTTCTTTCCAGTTCTGAACGGAAGATATTTCCTTTTTCACCATAGCCCTCTATGGGCTTCCAAATATCCCTTTGCCAATTCCACAAGAACTGCCTTAGCGAAAGGCTTCTTGAAGGGAAAGATGTAACTCTGTGAGATGAATTAACAGAATACAGAGCAGTTTCTCAGAAAGCTTCTTTCCAGTTTTGAACCGAAGATATTTCCTTTTTCACAATAGCCCTCCATGGGCTTCCAAATATCCCTTTGCCAATTCCACAAGAACAGCCTTAGCGAGAGGCTTCTTGAAGGGAAAGATGTAACTCTGTGGGATGAATTAACAGAACACAGAACAGTTTCTCAGAAATCTTCTTTCCAGTTTTGAACGGAAGATATTTCCTTTTTCACCATAACCCTCTATGGGCTTCCAAATATCCCTTTTCCAATTCCAAAAGAACAGCCTTAGCGAAAGGCTTCTTGAAGGGAAAGATGTAACTCTGTGAGATGAATTAAGAGAACACAGAGCAGTTTCTCAGAAAGCTTCTTTCCAGTTTTGAACGGAAGATATTTCCTTTTTCACCATAGCCCTCTATGGGCTTCCAAATATCCCTTTTCCTATTCCACAAGAACAGCCTTAGCGAAAGGCTTCTTGAAGGGAAAGATGTAACTCTGTGAGATGAATTAACAGAACATAGAGCAGTTTCTCAGAAAGCTTCTTTCCAGTTTTGAACGGAAGATATTTCCTTTTTCACCATAGCCCTCTATGGGCTTCCAAATATCCCTTAGCCAATTGCACAAGAATAGCCTTAGCGAAAGGCTTCTGGAAGGGAAAGATGTAACTCTGTGAGATGAATTAACAGAACACAGAGCAGTTTCTCAGAAAGCTTCTTTCTAGTTTTGAACGGAAGATAGTTCCTTTTTCACCATAGCCCTCTATGGGCTTCCAAATATCCCTTTGCCAATTCCACAAGAACAGCCTTAGCGAAAGGCTTCCTGAAAGGAAAGACGTAACTCTGTGAGATGAATTAACAGAACACGGAGCAGTTTCTCAGAAAGCTTCTTTCCAGTTTTGAACGGAAGATATTTCCTTTTTCACAATAGCCCTCTATGGGCTTCAAAATATCCCTTTGCAATTCCACAAGAACAGCCTTAGCGAAAGGCTTCTTGAAGGGAAAGATGTAACTCTGTGAGATGAATTAACAGAACACAGAGCAGTTTCTCAGAAAGCTTCTTTCCAGTTTTGAACGGAAGATATTTTCTTTTTCACCATAGCTCTTCATGGGCTTCCAAATATCCCTTTGCCAATTCCACAAGAACAGCCTTAGCGAAAGGCTTCTTGAAGGGAAAGATGTAACTCTGTGAGATGAATTAACAGAACACAGAGCAGTTTCTCAGAAAGCTTCTTTCCAGTTTTGAACGGAAGATATTCCTTTTTCACAATAGACCTCTATGGGCTTCCAAATATCAATTTGCCAATTCCACAAGAACAGCCTTAGCGAAAGGCTTCTTGCAGGGAAAGATGTAACTCTGTGAGATGAATTAACAGAACATAGAACAGTTTCTCAGAAAGCTTCTTTCCAGTTTTGAAAGGAAGATATGTCCTTTTTCACTATAGCCCTCTAAGGGCTTCCAAATATCCATTTGCCAATTGGACAAGTACAGCCTTAGCGAAAGGCTTCTTGAAGGGAAAGATGTAACTCTGTGAGATGAATTAACAGAACACAGAAGTTTCTCAGAAAGCTTCTTTCCAGTTTTGAACGGAAGATATTTCCTTTTTCACCACAGCCCTCTATGGGCTTCCAAATATCCCTTTGCCAATTCCACAAGAACTGCCTTAGCGAAAGGCTTCTTGAAGAGAAAGATGTAACTCTGTGAGATGAATTAACAGAACACAGAGCAGTTTCTCAGAAAGTTTCTTTCCAGTTTTGAACGGAAGATATTTCCTTTTTCACCATAGCCCTCTATGGGCTTCCAAATATCCCTTTGCCAATTCCACAAGAACAGCCTTAGCGAAAGGCTTCTTGAAGGGAAACATGTAACTCTGTGAGATGAATTAACAGAACACGGAGCAGTTTCTCAGAAAGCTTGTTTCCAGTTTTGAACGGAAGATATTTCCTTTTTCACCATAGCCCTCTATGGGCTTCCAAATATCCCTTTGCCAATTCCACAAGAACAGCCTTAGCGAAAGGCTTCTTGAAGGGAAAGATGTAACTCTGTGAGATGAATTAACAGAACACAGAGCAGTTTCTCAGAAACCTTCTTTCCAGTTTTGAACGGAAGATATTTTCTTTTTCACCATAGCTCTTCATGGGCTTCCAAATATCCCTTTGCCAATTCCACAAGAACAGCCTTAGCGAAAGGCTTCTTGAAGGGAAAGATGTAACTCTGTGAGATGAATTAACAGAACACAGAGCAGTTTCTCAGAAAGCTTCTTTCCAGTTTTGAACGGAAGATATTTCTTTTTCACAATAGACCTCTATGGGCTTCCAAATATCAATTTGCCAATTCCACAAGAACAGCCTTAGCGAAAGGCTTCTTGCAGGGAAAGATGTAACTCTGTGAAATGAATTAACAGAACATAGAACAGTTTCTCAGAAAGCTTCTTTCCAGTTTTGAACGGAAGATATTTCCTTTTTCACCATAGCCCTCTTTGGGCATCCAAATACCCCTTTGCCAATTCCACAAGAACAGCCTTAGCGAAAGGCTTCTTGAAGGGAAAGATGTAACTCTGTGAGATGAATTAACAGAACACAGAGCAGTTTCTCAGAAAGCCTCTTTCCAGTTGTGAACGGAAGATATTTCCTTTTTCACCATAGCCCTCTATGGGCTTCCAAATATCCCTTTGCCAATTCCACAAGAACAGCCTTAGCGAAAGGCTTCTTGAAGGGATAGATGTAACTCTGTGAGATGAATTAACAGAACACAGAGCAGTTTCTCAGAAACCTTCTTTCCAGTTTTGAACGGAAGATATTTCCTTTTTCACCATAGCTCTTCATGGGGTTCCCAATATCCCTTTGCCAATTCCACAAGAACAGCCTTAGCGAAAGGCTTCTTGAAGGGAAAGATGTAACTCTGTCAGATGAATTAACAGAACACAGAGCAGTTTCTCAGAAAGCTTCTTTCCAGTTTTGAACGGAAGATATTCCTTTTTCACAATAGCCCTCTATGGGCTTCCAAATATCAATTTGCCAATTCCACAAGAACAGCCTTAGCGAAAGGCTTCTTGCAGGGAAAGATGTAACTCTGTGAGATGAATTAACAGAACATAGAACAGTTTCTCAGAAAGCTTCCTTCCAGTTTTGAAAGGAAGATATTTCCTTTTTCACTACAGCCCTCTAAGGGCTTCCAAATATCCATTTGCCAATTGGACAAGTACAGCCTTAGCGAAAGGCTTCTTGAAGGGAAAGATGTAACACTGTGAGATGAATTAACAGAACACAGAGCAGTTTCTCAGAAAGCTTCTTTCCAGTTTTGAACGGAAGATATTTCCTTTTTCACCATAGCCCTCTATGGGCTTCCAAATATCCCTTTGCCAATTCCACAAGAACAGCCTTAGGGAAAGGCTTCTTGAAGGGAAAGATGTAACTCTGTGAGATGAATTAACAGAACACAGAGCAGTTTCTCAGAAAGCCTCTTTCCAGTTTTGAACGGAAGATATTTCCTTTTTCACCATAGACCTCTATGGGCTTCCAAATATCCCTTTGCCAATTCCACAAGAACAGCCTTAGCGAAAGGCTTCTTGTAGGGAAAGATGTAACTCTGTGAGATGAATTAACAGAACACAGAGCAGTTTCTCAGAAAGCTTCTTTCCAGTTTTAAACGGAAGATATTTCCTTTTTCACCATAGCCATCTATGGGCTTCCAAATATCCCTTTGCCAATTCCACAAGAACAGCCTTAACGAAAGGCTTCTTGAAGGGAAAGATGTAACTCTGTGAGATGAATTAACAGAACACGGAGCAGTTTCTCAGAAAGCTTTTTTCCAGTTTTAAACGGAAGATATTTCCTTTTTCACCATAGCCCTCTACTTGCTTCCAAATATCCCTTTGCCAATTCCACAAGAACAGCCTTAGCGAAAGGCTTCTTGAAGGGAAAGATGTAACTCTGTGAGATGAATTAACAGAACACAGAGCAGTTTCTCAGAAAGCTTCTTTCTAGTTTTGAACGGAAGATATTTCCTTTTTCACCATAGCCCTCTATGGACTTCCAAATATCCCTTTGCCAATTCCACAAGAACAGCCTTAGCGAAAGGCTTCTTGAAGGGAAAGATGTAACTCTGTGAGATGAATTAACAGAACACAGAGCAGTTTCTCAGAAAGCTTCTTTCTAGTTTTGAACGGAAGATATTTACTTTTTCACCATAGCCCTCTATGGGCTTCCAAATATCCCTTTGCCAATTCCACAAGAACAGCCTTAGCGAAAGGCTTCTTGAAGGGAAAGATGTAACTCCGTGAGATGAATTAACAGAACACAGAGCAGTTTCTCAGAAATCTTCTTTCCAGTTTTGAACGGAAGATATTTTCTTTTTCAGCATAACCCTGTATGGGCTTCCAAATATCTCTTTTCCAATTCCAAAAGAACAGCCTTAGGGAAAGGCTTCTTGAAGGGAAAGATGTAACTCTGTGAGATGAATTAACAGAACACAGAGCAGTTTCTCAGAAAGCTTCTTTCCAGTTTTGAACGGAAGATATTTCCTTTTTCACCAAAGCCTTCTATGGGCTTCCAAATATCCCTTTGCCAATTCCACAAGAACAGCCTTAGCGAAAGGCTTCTTGAAGGGAAAGATGTAACTCTGTGAGATGAATTAACAGAACACAGAGCAGTTTCTCAGAAAGCTTCTTTCCAGTTTTGAACGGAAGATACTTCCTTTTTCACCATAGCCCTCTATGGGCTTCCAAATATCCCTTTGCCAATTCCACAAGAACAGCCTTAGCGAAAGGCTTCTTGAAGGGAAAGATGTAACTCTGTGAGATGAATTAACAGAACACAGAGCAGTTTCTCAGAAAGCTTCTTTCCAGTTTTGAACGGAAGATATTTCCTTATTCACCATAGCCCTCTATGGGCTTCCAAATATCTCTTTGCCAATTCCACAAGAACAGCCTTAGCGAAAGGCTTCTTGAAGGGAAAGATGTAACTCTGTGAGATGAATTGACAGATCACAGAGAAGTTTTTCAGAAAGCTTCTTTCCAGTTTTGAACGGAAGATATTTCCTTTTTCACCATAGCCCTCTATGGGCTTCCAAATATCCCTTTGCCAATTCCACAAGAACAGCCTTAGCGAAAGGCTTCTTGAAGGGAAAGATGTAACTCTGTGAGATGAATTAACAGAACACAGAGCAGTTTCTCAGAAAGCTTCTTTCCACTTTTGAACGGAAGATATTTCCTTTTTCACCATAGCCCTCTATGGGCTTCCAAATATCCCTTTGCCAATTCCACAAGAACAGCCTTAGCGAAAGGCTGCTTGAAGGGAAAGATGTAACTCTGTGAGATGAATTAACAGAACACAGAGCAGTTTCTCAGAAAGCTTCTTTCCAGTTTTGAACGTAAGATATTTCCTTTTTCACCATAGCTCTTCATGGGCTTCCAAATATCCCTTTGCCAATTCCACAAGAACAGCCTTAGCGAAAGGCTTCTTGAAGGGAAAGATGTAACGCTGTGAGATGAATTAAGAGAACACAGAGCAGTTTCTCAGAAAGCTTCTTTCTAGTTTTGAACGGAAGTTATTCCTTTTTCACCATAGCCCTCTATGGGCTTCCAAATATCAATTTGCCAATTCCACAAGAACAGCCTTAGCGAAAGGCTTCTTCTAGGGAAAGATGTAACTCTGTGAGATGAATTAACAGAACACAGAGCAGTTTCTCAGAAACCTTCTTTCCAGTTTTGAAAGGAAGATATTTCCTTTTTCACCATAGCGCTCTAAGGGCTTCCAAATATCCCTTTGCCAAATGGACAAGAACAGCCTTAGCGAAAGGCTTCTTGAAGGGAAAGATGTAACTCTGTGAGATGAATTAACAGAACACAGAGCAGTTTCTCAGAAAGCTTCTTTCCAGTTTTGAAGGGAAGATATTTCCTTTTTCACCATAGCCCTCTATTTGCTTCCAAATATCCCTTTGCCAATTCCACAAGAACAGCCTTAGCGAAAGGCTTCTTGAAGGGAAAGATGTAACTCTGTGAGATGAATTAACAGAACACAGAGCAGTTTCTCAGAAAGCTTCTTTCTAGTTTTGAACGGAAGCTATTTCTTTTTTCACCATAGCCCTCCATGGGCTTCCAAATATCCCTTTGCCAATTCCACAAGAACAGCCTTAGCGAAAGGCTTCTTGAAGGGAAAGATGTAACTTTGTGAGATGAATTAACAGAACACAGAGCAGTTTCTCAGAAATCTTCTTTCCAGTTTTGAACGGAAGATATTTCCTTTTTCACCATAGCCCTCTATGGGCTTCCAAATATCCCTTTGCCAATTCCACAAGAACAGCCTTAGCGAAAGGCTTCTTGAAGGGAAAGATGTAACTCTGTGAGATGAATTAACAGAACACAGAGCAGTTTCTCAGAAAGCTTCTTCCCAGTTTTGAACGGAAGATATTTCCTTTTTCACCATAGCCCTCTATGGGCTTCCAAATATCCCTTTGCCAATTCCACAAGAACAGCCTTAACGAAAGGCTTCTTGAAGGGAAAGATGTAACTCTGTGAGATGAATTAACATTACACAGAGCAGTTTCTCAGAAAGCTTCTTTCCAGTTTTGAACGGAAGATATTTCCTTTTTCACCATAGCCCTCTATGGGCTTCCAAATATCCCTTTGCCAATTCCACAAGAACAGCCTTAGCGAAAGGCTTCTTGAAGGGAAAGATGTAACTCTGTGAGATGAATTAACAGAACACAGAGCAGTTTCTCAGAAAGCTTCTTTCCACTTTTGAACGGAAGATATTTCCTTTTTCACCATAGCCCTCTATGGGCTTCCAAATATCCCTATGCCAATTCCACAAGAACAGCCTTAGCGAAAGGCTGCTTGAAGGGAAAGATATAACTCTGTGAGATGAATTAACAGAACACAGAGCAGTTTCTCAGAAAGCTTCTTTCCAGTTTTGAACGAAAGATATTTCCTTTTTCACCATAGCTCTTCATGGGCTTCCAAATATCCCTTTGCCAATTCCACAAGAACAGCCTTAGCGAAAGGCTTCTTGAAGGGAAAGATGTAACTCTGTGAGATGAATTAACAGAACATAGAACAGTTTCTCAGAAAGCTTCTCTCCAGTTTTGAAAGGAAGATATTTACTTTTTCACCATAGTGCTCTAAGGGCTTCCAAATATCCCTTTGCCAATTGGACAAGAAAAGCCTTAGCGAAAGGCTTCTTGAAGGGAAAGATGTAACTCTGTGGGATGAATTAACAGAACACAGAGCAGTTTCTCAGAAAGCTTCTTTCCAGTTTTGAACGGAAGATATTTCCTTTTTCACCATAGCCCTCTATGGGCTTGCAAATATCACTTTGCCAATTCCACAAGAACTGCCTTAGCGAAAGGCTTCTTGAAGGGAAAGATGTAACACTGTGAGGTGAATTTACAGAACACAGAGCAGTTTCTCAGAAAGCTTCTTTCCAGTTTTGAACGGAAGATATTTCCTTTTTCACCATAGCCCTCTATGGGCTTCCAAATATCCCTTTGCCAATTCCACAAGAACAACCTTAGCGAAAGGCTTCTTGAAGGGAAAGATGTAACTCTGTGAGATGAATTAACAGAACACAGAGCAGTTTCTCAGAAAGCTTCTTTCCAGTTTTGAACGGAAGATATTTCCTTTTTCACCATAGCCCTCCATGGGCTTCCAAATATCCCTTTGCCAATTCCACAAGAACAGCCTTAGCGAGAGGCTTCTTGAAGGGAAAGATGTAACTCTGTGGGATGAATTAACAGAACACAGAACAGTTTCTCAGAAATCTTCTTTCCAGTTTTGAACGGAAGATATTTCCTTTTTCACCATAACCCTCTATGGGCTTCCAAATATCCCTTTTCCAAATCCAAAAGAACAGCCTTAGCGAAAGGCTTCTTGAAGGGAAAGATGTAACTCTGTGAGATGAATTAACAGAACACAGAGCAGTTTCTCAGAAAGCTTCTTTCCAGTTTTGAACGCAAGATATTTCCTTTTTCACCATAGCTCTCTATGGGCTTCCAAATATCCCTTTTCCAATTCCACAAGAACAGCCTTAGCGAAAGGCTTCTTAAAGGGAAAGATGTAACTCTGTGAGATGAATTAACAGAACATAGAGCAGTTTCTCAGAAAGCTTCTTTCCAGTTTTGAACGGAAGATATTTAATATTTCACCATAGCCCTCTATGGGCTTCCAAATATCCCTTTGCCAATTCCACAACAACAACCTTAGCGAAAGGCTTCTTGAAGGGAAAGATGTAACTCTGTGGGATGAATTAACAGAACACAGAGCAGTTTCTCAGAAAGCTTCTTTCCAGTTTTGAACGGAAGATATTTCCTTTTTCACCATAGCCCTCTATGGACTTCCAAATATCCCTTTGCCAATTCCACAAGAACAGCCTTAGCGAGAGGCTTCCTGAAAGGAAAGATGTAACTCTGTGAGATGAATTAACAGAACACGGAGCAGTTTCTCAGAAAGCTTCTTTCCAGTTTTGAACGGAAGATATTTCCTTTTTCACCATAGCCCTCTATGGGCTTCCAAATATCCCTTTGCCAATTCCACGAGAACAGCCTTAGCGAAAGGCTTCTTGAAGGGAAAGATGTAACTCTGTGGGATGAATTAACAGAACACAGAACAGTTTCTCAGAAATCTTCTTTCCAGTTTTGAACGGAAGATATTTCCTTTTTCACCATAACCCTCTAAGGGCTTCCAAATATCCCTTTGCCAATTCCACAAGAACAGCCTTAGCGAAAGGCTTCTTGAAGGGAAAGATGTAACTCTGTGAGATGAATTAACAGAACATAGAACAGTTTCTCAGAAAGCTTCTTTACAGTTTTGAAAGGAAGATATTTCCTTTTTCACCATAGTGCTCTAAGGGCTTCCAAATATCCCTTTGCCAATTGGACAAGAACAGCCTTAGCGAAAGGCTTCTTGAAGGGAAAGATGTAACTCTGTGAGATGAATTAACAGAACACAGAGCAGTTTCTCAGAAAGCTTCTTTCCAGTTTTGAACGGAAGATATTTCCTTTTTCACCATAGCCCTCTATGGGCTTGCAAATATCCCTTTGCCAATTCCACAAGAACTGCCTTAGCGAAAGGCTTCTTGAAGGGAAAGATGTAACACTGTGAGATGAATTTACTGAACACAGAGCAGTTTCTCAGAAAGCTTCTTTCCAGTTTTGAACGGAAGATATTTCCTTTTTCACCCTAGCCCTCTATGGGCTTCCAAATATCCCTTTGCCAATTCCACAAGAACAGCCTTAGCGAAAGGCTTCTTGAAGGGAAAGATGTAACTCTGTGAGATGAATTAACAGAACACAGAGCAGTTTCTCAGAAAGCTTCTTTCCAGTTTTGAACGGAAGATATTTCCTTTTTCACCATAGCCCTCCATGGGCTTCCAAATATCCCTTTGCCAATTCCACAAGAACAGCCTTAGCGAGAGGCTTCTTGAAGGGAAAGATGTAACTCTGTGGGATGAATTAACAGAACACAGAACAGTTTCTCAGAAATCTTCTTTCCAGTTTTGAACGGAAGATATTTCCTTTTTCACCATAACCCTCTATGGGCTTCCAAATATCCCTTTTCCAATTCCAAAAGAACAGCCTTAGCGAAAGGCTTCTTGAAGGGAAAGATGTAACTCTGTGAGATGAATTAACAGAACACAGAGCAGTTTCTCAGAAAGCTTCTTTCCAGTTTTGAACGGAAGATATTTCCTTTTTCACCATAGCCCTCTATGGGATTCCAAATATCCCTTTTCCAATTCCACAAGAACAGCCTTAGCGAAAGGCTTCTTGAAGGGAAAGATGTAACTCTGTGAGATGAATTAACAGAACATAGAGCAGTTTCTCAGAAAGCTTCTTTCCAGTTTTGAACGGAAGATATTTCCTTTTTCACCATAGCCCTCTATGGGCTTCCAAATATCCCTTTGCCAATTGCACAAGAACAGCCTTAGCGAAAGGCTTCTGGAAGGGAAAGATGTAACTCTGTGAGATGAATTAACAGAACACAGAGCAGTTTCTCAGAAAGCTTTTTTCCAGTTTTGAACGGAAGATATTTCCTTTATCACCATAGCCCTCTATGGACTTCCAAATATCCCTTTGCCAATTCCACAAGAACAGCCTTAGCGAAAGGCTTCTTGAAGGGAAAGATGTAACTCTGTGAGATGAACTAACAGAACACAGAGCAGTTTCTCAGAAAGCTTCTTTCCACTTTTGAACGGAAGATATTTCCTTTTTCACCATAGCCCTCTATGGGCTTCCAAATATCCCTTTGCCAATTCCACAAGAACAGCCTTAGCGAAAGGCTTCTTGAAGGGAAAGATATAACTCTGTGAGATGAATTAACAGAACACAGAGCAGTTTCTCAGAAAGATTCTTTCCAGTTTTGAACGGAAGATATTTCCTTTTTCACCATAGCTCTTCATGGGCTTCCAAATATCCCTTTGCCAATTCCACAAGAACAGCCTTAGCGAAAGGCTTCTTGAAGGGAAAGATGTAACTCTGTGAGATGAATTAACAGAACACAGAGCAGTTTCTCAGAAAGCTTCTTTCCAGTTTTGAGCGGAAGATATTTCCTTTTTCACCATAGCCCTCTATGGGCTTCCAAATATCCCTTTGCAAATTCCACAAGAACAGCCTTAGCGAAAGGCTTCTTGAAGGGAAAGATGTAACTCTGTGAGATGAATTAACAGAACACAGAGCAGTTTCTCAGAAAGCTTCTTTCCAGTTTTGAACGGAAGATATTTCCTTTTTCACCATAGCCTTCTATGAGCTTCCAAATATCCCTTTGCCAATTCCACAAGAACAGCCTTAGCGAAAGGCTTCTTGAAGGGAAAGATGTAACTCTGTGAGATGAATTAACAGAACACAGAGCAGTTTCTCAGAAAGCTTCTTTCCAGTTTTGAAAGGAAGATATTTCCTTTTTCACCATAGCCCTCTATGGGCTTCCAAATATCCCTTTGCCAATTCCACAAGAACAGCCTTAGCGAAAGGCTTCTTGAAGGGAAAGATGTAACTCTGTGAGATGAATTAACAGAACACAGAGCAGTTTCTCAGAAATCTTATTTCCAGTTTTGAACGGAAGATATTTCCTTTTTCACCATAGCCCTCTATGGGCTTCCAAATATCCCTTTTCCAATTCCACAAGAACAGCCTTAGCGAAAGGCTTCTTGAAGGGAAAGATGTAACTCTGTGAGATGAATTAACAGAACACAGAGCAGTTTCTCAGAAAGCTTCTTTCCAGTTTTGAACGGAAGATATTTCCTTTTTCACCATAGCCCTCTATGGGCTTCCAAATATCCCTTTGCCAATTCCACAAGAACAGCCTTAGCGAAAGGCTTCTTGAAGGGAAAGATGTAACTCTGTGAGATGAATTAACAGAACACAGAGCAGTTTCTCAGAAAGCTTCTTTCCAGTTTTGAACGGAAGATATTTCCTTTTTCACCATAGCCCTCTATGGGCTTCCAAATATTGCTTTGCCAATTCCACAAGAACAGCCTTAGCGAAAGTTTTCTTGAAGGGAAAGTTGTAACTCTGCGAGATGAATTAACAGAACACAGAGCAGTTTCTCAGAAAGCTTCCTTCCAGTTTTGAACGGAAGATATTTCCTTTTTCACCATAGCCCTCTATGGGCTTCCAAATATCCCTTTGCCAATTCCACAAGAACAGCCTTAGCGAAAGGCTTCTTGAAGGGAAAGATGTAACTCTGTGAGATGAATTAACAGAACACAGAGCAGTTTCTCAGAAAGCTTCTTTCCACTTTTGAAAGGAAGATATTTCCTTTTTCACCATAGCCCTCTATGGGCTTCCAAATATCCCTATGCCAATTCCACAAGAACAGCCTTAGCGAAAGGCTGCTTGAAGGGAAAGATGTAACTCTGTGAGACGAATTAACAGAACACAGAGCAGTTTCCCAGAAAGCTTCTTTCCAGTTTTGAACGAAAGATATTTCCTTTTTCACCATAGCTCTTCATGGGCTTCCAAATATCCCTTTGCCAATTCCACAAGAACAGCCTTAGCGAAAGGCTTCTTGAAGGGAAAGATGTAACTCTGTGAGATGAATTAACAGAACATAGAACAGTTTCTCAGAAAGCTTCTTTCCAGTTTTGAAAGGAAGATATTTACTTTTTCACCATAGTGCTCTAAGGGCTTCCAAATATCCCTTTGCCAATTGGACAAGAACAGCCTTAGCGAAAGGCTTCTTGAAGGGAAAGATGTAACTCTGTAGGATGAATTAACAGAACAAAAAGCAGTTTCTCAGAAAGCTTCTTTCCAGTTTTGAACGGAAGATATTTCCTTTTTCACCATAGCCCTCTATGGGCTTGCAAATATCACTTTGCCAATTCCACAAGAACTGCCTTAGCGAAAGGCTTCTTGAAGGGAAAGATGTAACACTGTGAGGTGAATGTACAGAACACAGAGCAGTTTCTCAGAAAGCTTCTTTCCAGTTTTGAACGGAAGATATTTCCTTTTTCACCATAGCCCTCTATGGGCTTCCAAATATCCCTTTGCCAATTCCACAAGAACAACCTTAGCGAAAGGCTTCTTGAAGGGAAAGATGTAACTCTGTGAGATGAATTAACAGAACACAGAGCAGTTTCTCAGAAAGCTTCTTTCCAGTTTTGAACGGAAGATATTTCCTTTTTCACCATAGCCCTCCATGGGCTTCCAAATATCCCTTTGCCAATTCCACAAGAACAGCCTTAGCGAGAGGCTTCTTGAAGGGAAAGATGTAACTCTGTGGGATGAATTAACAGAACACAGAACAGTTTCTCAGAAATCTTCTTTCCAGTTTTGAACGGAAGATATTTCCTTTTTCACCATAACCCTCTATGGGCTTCCAAATATCCCTTTTCCAAATCCAAAACAACAGCCTTAGCGAAAGGCTTCTTGAAGGGAAAGATGTAACTCTGTGAGATGAATTAACAGAACACAGAGCAGTTTCTCAGAAAGCTTCTTTCCAGTTTTGAACGGAAGATATTTCCTTTTTCACCATAGCTCTCTATGGGCTTCCAAATATCCCTTTTCCAATTCCACAAGAACAGCCTTAGCGAAAGGCTTCTTGAAGGGAAAGATGTAACTCTGTGAGATGAATTAACAGAACATAGAGCAGTTTCTCAGAAAGCTTCTTTCCAGTTTTGAACGGAAGATATTTCCTTTTTCACCATAGCCCTCTATGGGCTTCCAAATATCCCTTTGCCAATTCCACAAGAACAACCTTAGCGAAAGGCTTCTTGAAGGGAAAGATGTAACTCTGTGGGATGAATTAACAGAACACAGAGCAGTTTCTCAGAAAGCTTCTTTCCAGTTTTGAACGGAAGATATTTCCTTTTTCACCATAGCCCTCTATGGACTTCCAAATATCCCTTTGCCAATTCCACAAGAACAGCCTTAGCGAAAGGCTTCCTGAAAGGAAAGATGTAACTCTGTGAGATGAATTAACAGAACACGGAGCAGTTTCTCAGAAAGCTTCTTTCCAGTTTTGAACGGAAGATATTTCCTTTTTCACCATAGCCCTCTATGGGCTTCCAAATATCCCTTTGCCAATTCCACAAGAACAGCCTTAGCGAAAGGCTTCTTGAAGGGAAAGATGTAACTCTGTGTAATGAATTAACAGAACACAGAACAGTTTCTCAGAAATCTTCTTTCCAGTTTTGAACGGAAGATATTTCCTTTTTCACCATAACCCTCTATGGGCTTCCAAATATCCCTTTGCCAATTCCACAAGAACAGCCTTAGCGAAAGGCTTCTTGAAGGGAAAGATGTAACTCTGTGAGATGAATTAACAGAACACAGAGCAGTTTCTCAGAAATCTTATTTCCAGTTTTGAACGGAAGTTATTTCCTTTTTAACCATAGCCCTCTATGGGCTTCCAAATATCCCTTTTCCAATTCCACAAGAACAGCCTTAGCGAAAGGCTTCTTGAAGGGAAAGATGTAACTCTGTGAGATGAATTAACAGAACACAGAGCAGTTTCTCAGAAAGCTTCTTTCCAGTTTTGAACGGAAGATATTTCCTTTTTCACCATAGCCCTCTATGGGCTTCCAAATATCCCTTTGCCAATTCCACAAGAACAGCCTTAGCGAAAGGCTTCTTGAAGGGAAAGATGTAACTCTGTGAGATGAATTAACAGAACACAGAGCAGTTTCTCAGAAAGCTTCTTTCCAGTTTTGAACTGAAGATATTTCCTTTTTCACCATAGCCCTCTATGGGCTTCCAAATATTGCTTTGCCAATTCCACAAGAACAGCCTTAGCCAAAGGCTTCTTGAAGGGAAAGTTGTACCTCTGCGAGATGAATTAACAGAACACAGAGCAGTTTCTCAGAAAGCTTCCTTCCAGTTTTCAATGGAAAATATGTCCTTTTTCACCATAGCCCTCTATGGGATCCCAAATATCCCTTTGCCAATTCCACAAGAACAGCCTTAGAGAAAGGCTTCTTGAAGGGAAAGATGTAACTCTGTGAGAAGAATAAACAGAACACAGAGCAGTTTCTCAGAAAGCTTCTTTCCAGTTTTGAACGGAAGCTATTTCCTTATTCACCATAGCCCTCTATGGGCTTCCAAATATCCCCTTGCCAATTCCACAAGAACAGCTGTACCGAAAGGCTTGTTGAAGGGAAAGATGTAACACTGTGAGATGAATTAACAGAACACAGAGCAGTTTCTCAGAAAGCTTCTTTCCACTTTTGAAAGGAAGATACTTCCTTTTTCAAAATAGCCCTCCATGGGCTTCCAAATATCCCTTTGCCAATTCCACAAGAACAGCCTTAGCGAAAGGCTTCTTGAAGGGAAAGATGTAACTCTGTGAGATGAATTAACAGAACACAGAGCAGTTTCTCAGAAAGTTTCTTTCCGGTTTTGAATGGAAGATATGTCTTTTTTCACCATAGCCCTCTAAGTGCTTCCAAATATCCCTTTGCCAATTCCCCAAGAACAGCCTTAGCGACAGGCTTCTTGAAGGGAAAGATGTAACTGTGTGAGATGAATTAACAGAACACAGAATAGTTTCTCAGAAAGATTCTTTCCGGTTTTGTACGGAAAATATTTCCTTTTTCACCATAGCCCTCTATGGGCTTCCAAATATCCCTTTGCCAATTCCACAAGAACAGCCTTAGCGAAAGGCTTCTTGAAGGGAAAAATGTAACTCTGTGAGATGAATTAACAGAACACAGAGTAGTTTCTCAGAAAGCTTCTTTCCGGTTTTCAACGGAAGATATTTCCTTCTTCACCATAGTCCACTATGGGCTTCCAAATATCTCTTTGCCAATTCCACAAGAACAGCCTTAGCGAAAGGCTTCTTGAAGGGAAAGATGTAACTCTGTGAGATGAATTAACAGAACACAGAGCAGTTTCTCAGAAAGCTTCTTTCCAGTTTTGAACGGAAGATATTTCCTTTTTCACCATAGCCCTCTATGGGCTTCCAAATATCCCTTTGCCAATTCCACAAGAACAACCTTAGCGAAAGGCTTCTTGAAGGGAAAGATGTAACTCTGTGAGATGAATTAACAGAACACAGAGCAGTTTCTCAGAAAGCTTCTTCCCAGTTTTGAACGGAAGATATTTCCTTTTTCACGATAGCCCTCTATGGGCTTCCAAACATCCCTTTGCCAATTCCACAAGAACAGCCTTAGCGAAAGGCTTCTTGAAGGGAAAGATGTAACTCTGTGAGATGAATTAACAGAACACAGAGCAGTTTCTCAGAAAGCTTCTTTCCAGTTTTGAACGGAAGATATTTCCTTTTTCACCATAGCCCTCTATGGGCTTCCAAATATCCCTTTGCCAATTCCACAAGAACAGCCTTAGCGAAAGGCTTCTTGAAGGGAAAGATGTAACTCTGTGAGATGAATTAACAGAACACAGAGCAGTTTCTCAGAAAGCTTCTTTCCACTTTTGAACGGAAGATATTTCCTTTTTCACCTTAGCCTTCTATGGGCTTCCAAATATCCCTTTGACAATTCCACAAGAACAGCCATAGGGAAAGGCTGCTTGAAGGGAAAGATGTAACTCTGTGAGATGAATTAACAGAACACAGAGCAGTTTCTCAGAAAGCTTCTTTCCAGTTTTGAACGTAAGATATTTCCTTTTTCACCATAGCTCTTCATGGGCTTCCAAATATCCCTTTCCCAATTCCACAAGAACAGCCTTAGCGAAAGGCTTCTTGAAGGGAAAGATGTAACTCTGTGAGATGAATTAACAGAACACAGAACAGTTTCTCAGAAAGCTTCTTTCCAGTTTTGAACGGAAGATATTACTTTTTCACAATAGCCCTCTATGGGCTTCCAAATATCCCTTTGCCAATTCCACAAGAACAGCCTTAGCGAAAGGCTTCTTGAAGGGAAAGATGTAACTCTGTGAGATGAATTTACAGAACACAGAGCAGTTTCTCAGAAAGCTTCTTTCCAGTTTTGAACGGAAGATATTTCCTTTTTCACCATAGCCCTCTGTGGGCTTCCAAATATACCTTTGCCAATTCCAAAAGAACAGCCTTAGCGAAAGGCTTCTTGAAGGGAAAGATGTAACTCTGTGAGATGAATTAACAGAACACAGAGCAGTTTCTCAGAAATCTTCTTTCCAGTTTTGAACGGAAGATATTTCCTTTTTCAGCATAACCCTGTATGGGCTTCCAAATATCTCTTTTGCAATTCCAAAAGAACAGCCTTAGGGAAAGGCTTCTTGAAGGGAAAGATGTAACTCTGTGAGATGAATTAACAGAACACAGAGCAGTTTCTCAGAAACCTTCTTTCCAGTTTTGAACGGAAGATATTTCCTTTTTCACCATAGCCTTCTATGGAATTCCAAATAAACCTTTGCCAATTCCACAAGAACAGCCTTAGCGAAAGGCTTCTTGAAGGGAAAGATGTAACTCTGTGAGATGAATTAACAGAACACAGAGCAGTTTCTCAGAAAGCTTCTTTCCAGTTTTGAACGGAAGATATTTCCTTTTTCACCATAGCCCTCTATGGGCTTCCATATATCCCTTTGCCAATTCCACAAGAACAACCTTAGCGAAAGGCTTCTTGAAGGGAAAGATGTAACTCTGTGAGATGAATTAACAGAACACAGAGCAGTTTCTCAGAAAGCTTCTTCCCAGTTTTGAACGGAAGATATTTCCTTTTTCACCATAGCCCTCTATGGGCTTCCAAATATCCCTTTGCCAATTCCACAAGAACAGCCTTAGCGAAAGGCTTCTTGAAGGGAAAGATGTAACTCTGTGAGATGTATTAACAGAACACAGAGCAGTTTCTCAGAAAGCTTCTTTCCAGTTTTGAACGGAAGATATTTCCTTTTTCACCATAGTCCTCTATGGGCTTCCAAATATCCCTTTGCCAATACCACAAGAACAGCCTTAGCGAAAGGCTTCTTGAAGGGAAAGATGTAACTCTGTGAGATGAATTAACAGAACACAGAGCAGTTTCTCAGAAAGCTTCTTTCTAGTTTTGAACGGAAGATATTTCCTTTTTCACCATAGCCCTCTATGGGCTTGCAAATATCCCTTTGCCAATTCCACAAGAACTTTCTTAGCGAAAGGCTTCTTGAAGGGAAAGATGTAACACTGTGAGATGAATTGACAGAACACAGAGCAGTTTCTCAGAAAGCTTCTTTCCAGTTTTGAACGGAAGATATTTCCTTTTTCACCATAGCCCTCTATGGGCTTCCAAATATCCCTTTGCCAATTCCACAAGAACAGCCTTAGCGAAAGGCTTCTTGAAGGGAAAGATGTAACTCTGTGAGATGAATTAACAGAACACAGAGCAGTTTCTCAGAAAGCTTATTTCCATTTTTGAACGGAAGATATTTAATTTTTCACAATAGCCCTCTATGGGCTTCCAAATATCCCTTTGCCAATTCCACAAGAACAGCCTTAGCGAAAGGCTTCTTGAAGGGAAAGATGTAACTCTGTGAGATGAATTTACAGAACACACAGCAGTTTCTCAGAAAGCTTCTTTCCAGTTTTGAACGGAAGATATTTCCTTTTTCACCATAGCCCTCTATGGGCTTCCAAATATCCCTTTGCCAATTCCACAAGAACAGCCTTAGCGAAAGGCTTCTTGAAGGGAAAGATGTAACTCTGTGAGATGAATTAACAGAACACAGAGCAGTTTCTCAGAAAGCTTCTTTCCAGTTTTGAACGGAAGATATTTCCTTTTTCACCATAGCCCTCTGTGGGCTTCCAAATATCCCTTTGCCAATTCCAAAAGAACAGCCTTAGCGAAAGGCTTCTTGAAGGGAAAGATGTAACTCTGTGAGATGAATTAACAGAACACAGAGCAGTTTCTCAGAAAGCTTCTTTCCAGTTTTGAAAGGAAGATATTTCCTTTTTCACCATAGCTCTTCATGGGATTCCAAATATCCCTTTGCCAATTCCACAAGAACAGCCTTAGCGAAAGGCTTCTTGAAGGGAGAGATGTAACTCTGTGAGATGAATTAACAGAACACAGAGCAGTTTCTCAGAAAGCTTCTTTCCAGTTTTTAACGGAAAATATTCCTTTTTCACCATAGCCCTCTATGGGCTTCCAAATATCAATTTGCCAATTCCACAAGAACAGCCTTAGCGAAAGGCTTCTTGTAGGGAAAGATGTAACTCTGTGAGATGAATTAACAGAACATAGAACAGTTTCTCAGAAAGCTTCTTTCCAGTTTTGAAAGGAAGATATTTCCTTTTTCACCTTAGCCCTCTAAGGGCTTCCAAATATCCCTTTGCCAATTGGACATGAACAGCCTTAGCGAAAGGCTTCTTGAAGGGAAAGATGTAACTCTGTGAGATGAATTAACAGAACACAGAGCAGTTTCTCAGAAAGCTTCTTTCCAGTTTTGAACGGAAGATATTTCCTTTTTCACCATAGCCCTCTATGGGCTTCCAAATATCCCTTTGCCAATTCCACAAGAACTGCCTTAGCGAAAGGCTTCTTGAAGGGAAAGATGTAACACTGTGAGATGAATTAACAGAACACAGAGCAGTTTCTCAGAAAGCTTCTTTCCAGTTTTGAACGGAAGATATTTCCTTTTTCACCATAGCCCTCTATGGGCTTCCAAATATCCCTTTGCCAATTGCACAAGAACAGACTTAGTGAAAGGATTCTTGAAGGGAAAGATGTAACACTGTCAGATGAATTAACAGAACACAGAGCAGTTTCTCAGAAAGCTTCTTTCCAGTTTTGAACGGAAGATATTTCCTTTTTCACCATAGCCCTCTATGGGCTTCCAAATATCCCTTTGCCAATTCCACAAGAACAGCCTTAGCGAAAGGCTTCTTGAAGGGAAAGATGTAACTCTGTGAGATGAATTAACAGAACACAGAGCAGTTTCTCAGAAAGCTTCTTTCCAGTTTTGAACGGAAGATATTTCCTTTTTCACCATAGCCCTCTATGGGCTTCCAAATATCCCTTTGACAATTCCACAAGAACAGCCTTAGCGAAAGGCTTCTTGAAGGGAAAGATGTAACTCTGTGAGATGAATTAACAGAACACGGAGCAGTTTCTCAGAAGGCTTGTTTCAAGTTTTGAACGGAAGATATTTCCTTTTTCACCATAGCCCTCTGTTTGCTTAAAAATATCCCTATGCCAATTCCACAAGAACAGCCTTAGCGAAAGGCTTCTTGAAGGGAAAGATGTAACTCTGTGAGATGAATTAACAGAACACAGAGCAGTTTCTCAGAAAGCTTCTTTCTGGTTTTGAACGGAAGATATTTCCTTTTTCACCATAGCCCTCTATGGGCTTCCAAATATCCCTTTGCCAATTCCACAAGAACAGCCTTAGCGAAAGGCTTCTTGAAGGGAAAGATGTAACTCTGTGAGATGAATTAACAGAACACAGAGCAGTTTCTCAGAAATCTTCTTTCCAGTTTTGAACGGAAGATATTTCCTTTTTCAGCATAACCCTGTATGGGCTTCCAAATATCTCTTTTCCAATTCCAAAAGAACAGCCTTAGGGAAAGGCTTCTTGAAGGGAAAGATGTAACTCTATGAGATGAATTAACAGAACACAGAGCAGTTTCTCAGAAAGCTTCTTTCCAGTTTTGAACGGAAGATATTTCCTTTTTCACCAAAGCCTTCTATGGGCTTCCAAATATCCCTTTGCCAATTCCACAAGAACAGCCTTAGCGAAAGGCTTCTTGAAGGGAAAGATGTAACTCTGTGAGATGAATTAACAGAACACAGAGCAGTTTCTCAGAAAGCTTCTTTCCAGTTTTGAACGGAAGATATTTCCTTTTTCACCATAGCCCTCTATGGGCTTCCAAATATCCCTTTGCCAATTCCACAAGAACAGCCTTAGCGAAAGGCTTCTTGAAGGGAAAGATGTAACTCTGTGAGATGAATTAACAGATCACAGAGAAGTTTCTCAGAAAGCTTCTTTCCAGTTTTGAACGGAAGATATTTCCTTTTTCACCATAGCCCTCTATGGGCTTCCAAATATCCCTTTGCCAATTCCACAAGAACAGCCTTAGCGAAAGGCTTCTTGAAGGGAAAGATGTAACTCTGTGAGATGAATTAACAGAACACAGAGCAGTTTCTCAGAAAGCTTCTTTCCACTTTTGAACGGAAGATATTTCCTTTTTCACCATAGCCCTCTATGGGCTTCCAAATATCCCTTTGCCAATTCCATAAGAACAGCCTTAGCGAAAGGCTTCTTGAAGGGAAAGATGTAACTCTGTGAGATGAATTAACAGAACACAGAGCAGTTTCTCAGAAAGCTTCTTTCCACTTTTGAACGGAAGATATTTCCTTTTTCACCATAGCCCTCTATGGGCTTCCAAATATCCCTTTGCCAATTCCACAAGAACAGCCTTAGCGAAAGGCTGCTTGAAGGGAAAGATGTAACTCTGTGAGATGAATTAACAGAACACAGAGCAGTTTCTCAGAAAGCTTCTTTCCAGTTTTGAACGTAAGATATTTCCTTTTTCACCATAGCTCTTCATGGGCTTCCAAATATCCCTTTGCCAATTCCACAAGAACAGCCTTAGCGAAAGGCTTCTTGAAGGGAAAGATGTAACTCTGTGAGATGAATTAACAGAACACAGAGCAGTTTCTCAGAAAGCTTCTTTCTAGTTTTGAACGGAAGATATTCCTTTTTCACCACAGCCCTCTATGGGCTTCCAAACATCAATTTGCCAATTCCACAGGAACAGCCTTAGCGAAAGGCTTCTTGTAGGGAAAGATGTAACTCTGTGAGATGAATTAACAGAACACAGAGCAGTTTCTCAGAAACCTTCTTTCCAGTTTTGAAAGGAAGATATTTCCTTTTTCACCATAGCGCTCTAAGGGCTTCCAAATATCCCTTTGCCAATTGGACAAGAACAGCCTTAGCGAAAGGCTTCTTGAAGGGAAAGATGTAACTCTGTGAGATGAATTAACAGAACACAGAGCAGTTTCTCAGAAAGCTTCTTTCCACTTTTGAACGGAAGATATTTCCTTTTTCACCATAGCCCTCTATTTGCTTCCAAATATCCCTTTGCCAATTCCACAAGAACAGCCTTAGCGAAAGGCTTCTTGAAGGGAAAGATGTAACACTGTGAGATGAATTAACAGAACACAGAGCAGTTTCTCGGAAAGCTTCTTTATAGTTTTGAACGGAAGCTATTTCCTTTTTCACCATAGCCCTCTATGGGCTTCCAAATATCCCTTTGCCAATTCCACAAGAACAGCCTTAGCGAAAGGCTTCTTGAAGGGAAAGATGTAACTCTGTGAGATGAATTAACAGAACACAGAGCAGTTTCTCAGAAATCTTCTTTCCAGTTTTGAACGGAAGATATTTCCTTTTTCAGCATAACCCTGTATGGGCTTCCAAATATCTCTTTTCCAATTCCAAAAGAACAGCCTTAGGGAAAGGCTTCTTGAAGGGAAAGATGTAACTCTGTGAGATGAATTAACAGAACACAGAGCAGTTTCTCAGAAAGCTTCTTTCCAGTTTTGAACGGAAGATATTTCCTTTTTCACCATAGCCTTCTATGGAATTCCAAATAAACCTTTGCCAATTCCACAAGAACAGCCTTAGCGAAAGGCTTCTTGAAGGGAAAGATGTAACTCTGTGAGATGAATTAACAGAACACAGAGCAGTTTCTCAGAAAGCTTCTTTCCAGTTTTGAACGGAAGATATTTCCTTTTTCACCATAGCCCTCTATGGGCTTCCAAATATCCCTTTGCCAATTCCACAAGAACAGCCTTAGCGAAAGGCTTCTTGTAGGGAAAGATGTAACTCTGTGAGATGAATTAACAGAACACAGAGCAGTTTCTCAGAAAGCTTCTTCCCAGTTTTGAACGGAAGATATTTCCTTTTTCACCATAGCCCTCTATGGGCTTCCAAATATCCCTTTGCCAATTCCACAAGAACAGCCTTAGCGAAAGGCTTCTTGAAGGGAAAGATGTAACTCTGTGAGATGAATTAACAGAACACAGAGCAGTTTCTCAGAAAGCTTCTTTCCAGGTTTGAACGGAAGATATTTCCTTTTTCACCATAGCCCTCTATGGGCTTCCAAATATCCCTTTGCCAATTCCACAAGAACAGCCTTAGCGAAAGGCTTCTTGAAGGGAAAGATGTAACTCTGTGAGATGAATTAACAGAACACAGAGCAGTTTCTCAGAAAGCTTCTTTCCACTTTTGAACGGAAGATATTTCCTTTTTCACCATAGCCCTCTATGGGCTTCCAAATATCCCTTTGCCAATTCCACAAGAACAGCCTTAGCGAAAGGCTGCTTGAAGGGAAAGATGTAACTCTGTGAGATGAATTAACAGAACACAGAGCAGTTTCTCAGAAAGCTTCTTTCCAGTTTTGAACGTAAGATATTTCCTTTTTCACCATAGCTCTTCATGGGCTTCCAAATATCCCTTTGCCAATTCCACAAGAACAGCCTTAGCGAAAGGCTTCTTGAAGGGAAAGATGTAACTCTGTGAGATGAATTAACAGAACACAGAGCAGTTTCTCAGAAAGCTTCTTTCTAGTTTTGAACGGAAGATATTCCTTTTTCACCATAGCCCTCTATGGGCTTCCAAATATCAATTTGCCAATTCCACAGGAACAGCCTTAGCGAAAGGCTTCTTGTAGGGAAAGATGTAACTCTGTGAGATGAATTAACAGAACACAGAGCAGTTTCTCAGAAACCTTCTTTCCAGTTTTGAAAGGAAGATATTTCCTTTTTCACCATAGCGCTCTAAGGGCTTCCAAATATCCCTTTGCCAATTGGACAAGAACAGCCTTAGCGAAAGGCTTCTTGAAGGGAAAGATGTAACTCTGTGAGATGAATTAACAGAACACAGAGCAGTTTCTCAGAAAGCTTCTTTCCACTTTTGAACGGAAGATATTTCCTTTTTCACCATAGCCCTCTATTTGCTTCCAAATATCCCTTTGCCAATTCCACAAGAACAGCCTTAGCGAAAGGCTTCTTGAAGGGAAAGATGTAACACTGTGAGATGAATTAACAGAACACAGAGCAGTTTCTCGGAAAGCTTCTTTATAGTTTTGAACGGAAGCTATTTCCTTTTTCACCATAGCCCTCTATGGGCTTCCAAATATCCCTTTGCCAATTCCACAAGAACAGCCTTAGCGAAAGGCTTCTTGAAGGGAAAGATGTAACTCTGTGAGATGAATTAACAGAACACAGAGCAGTTTCTCAGAAATCTTCTTTCCAGTTTTGAACGGAAGATATTTCCTTTTTCACCATAACCCTGTATGGGCTTCCAAATATCTCTTTTCCAATTCCAAAAGAACAGCCTTAGGGAAAGGCTTCTTGAAGGGAAAGATGTAACTCTGTGAGATGAATTAACAGAACACAGAGCAGTTTCTCAGAAAGCTTCTTTCCAGTTTTGAACGGAAGATATTTCCTTTTTCACCATAGCCTTCTATGGAATTCCAAATAAACCTTTGCCAATTCCACAAGAACAGCCTTAGCGAAAGGCTTCTTGAAGGGAAAGATGTAACTCTGTGAGATGAATTAACAGAACACAGAGCAGTTTCTCAGAAAGCTTCTTTCCAGTTTTGAACGGAAGATATTTCCTTTTTCACCATAGCCCTCTATGGGCTTCCAAATATCCCTTTGCCAATTCCACAAGAACAGCCTTAGCGAAAGGCTTCTTGTAGGGAAAGATGTAACTCTGTGAGATGAATTAACAGAACACAGAGCAGTTTCTCAGAAAGCTTCTTCCCAGTTTTGAACGGAAGATATTTCCTTTTTCACCATAGCCCTCTATGGGCTTCCAAATATCCCTTTGCCAATTCCACAAGAACAGCCTTAGCGAAAGGCTTCTTGAAGGGAAAGATGTAACTCTGTGAGATGAATTAACAGAGCACAGAGCAGTTTCTCAGAAAGCTTCTTTCCAGTTTTGAACGGAAGATATTTCCTTTTTCACCATAGCCCTCTATGGGCTTCCAAATATCCCTTTGCCAATTCCACAAGAACAGCCTTAGCGAAAGGCTTCTTGAAGGGAAAGATGTAACTCTGTGAGATGAATTAACAGAACACAGAGCAGTTTCTCAGAAAGCTTCTTTCCACTTTTGAACGGAAGATAATTCCTTTTTCACCATAGCCCTCTAAGGGCTTCCAAATATCCCTTTGCCAATTCCACAAGAACAGCCATAGCGAAAGGCTGCTTGAAGGGAAAGATGTAACTCTGTGAGATGAATTAACAGAACACAGAGCAGTTTCTCAGAAAGCTTCTTTCCAGTTTTGAACGTAAGATATTTCCTTTTTCACCATAGCTCTTCATGGGCTTCCAAATATCCCTTTGCCAATTCCACAAGAACAGCCTTAGCGAAAGGCTTCTTGAAGGGAAAGATGTAACTCTGTGAGATGAATTAACAGAACACAGAGCAGTTTCTCAGAAAGCTTCTTTCCAGTTTTGAACGTAAGATATTTCCTTTTTCACCATAGCTCTTCATGGGCTTCCAAATATCCCTTTGCCAATTCCACAAGAACAGCCTTAGCGAAAGGCTTCTTGAAGGGAAAGATGTAACTCTGTGAGATGAATTAACAGAACACAGAGCAGTTTCTCAGAAAGCTTCTTTCTAGTTTTGAACGGAAGATATTCCTTTTTCACCACAGCCCTCTATGGGCTTCCAAACATCAATTTGCCAATTCCACAGGAACAGCCTTAGCGAAAGGCTTCTTGTAGGGAAAGATGTAACTCTGTGAGATGAATTAACAGAACACAGAGCAGTTTCTCAGAAACCTTCTTTCCAGTTTTGAAAGGAAGATATTTCCTTTTTCACCATAGCGCTCTAAGGGCTTCCAAATATCCCTTTGCCAATTGGACAAGAACAGCCTTAGCGAAAGGCTTCTTGAAGGGAAAGATGTAACTCTGTGAGATGAATTAACAGAACACAGAGCAGTTTCTCAGAAAGCTTCTTTCCACTTTTGAACGGAAGATATTTCCTTTTTCACCATAGCCCTCTATTTGCTTCCAAATATCCCTTTGCCAATTCCACAAGAACAGCCTTAGCGAAAGGCTTCTTGAAGGGAAAGATGTAACACTGTGAGATGAATTAACAGAACACAGAGCAGTTTCTCGGAAAGCTTCTTTATAGTTTTGAACGGAAGCTATTTCCTTTTTCACCATAGCCCTCTATGGGCTTCCAAATATCCCTTTGCCAATTCCACAAGAACAGCCTTAGCGAAAGGCTTCTTGAAGGGAAAGATGTAACTCTGTGAGATGAATTAACAGAACACAGAGCAGTTTCTCAGAAATCTTCTTTCCAGTTTTGAACGGAAGATATTTCCTTTTTCAGCATAACCCTGTATGGGCTTCCAAATATCTCTTTTCCAATTCCAAAAGAACAGCCTTAGGGAAAGGCTTCTTGAAGGGAAAGATGTAACTCTGTGAGATGAATTAACAGAACACAGAGCAGTTTCTCAGAAAGCTTCTTTCCAGTTTTGAACGGAAGATATTTCCTTTTTCACCATAGCCTTCTATGGAATTCCAAATAAACCTTTGCCAATTCCACAAGAACAGCCTTAGCGAAAGGCTTCTTGAAGGGAAAGATGTAACTCTGTGAGATGAATTAACAGAACACAGAGCAGTTTCTCAGAAAGCTTCTTTCCAGTTTTGAACGGAAGATATTTCCTTTTTCACCATAGCCCTCTATGGGCTTCCAAATATCCCTTTGCCAATTCCACAAGAACAGCCTTAGCGAAAGGCTTCTTGTAGGGAAAGATGTAACTCTGTGAGATGAATTAACAGAACACAGAGCAGTTTCTCAGAAAGCTTCTTCCCAGTTTTGAACGGAAGATATTTCCTTTTTCACCATAGCCCTCTATGGGCTTCCAAATATCCCTTTGCCAATTCCACAAGAACAGCCTTAGCGAAAGGCTTCTTGAAGGGAAAGATGTAACTCTGTGAGATGAATTAACAGAACACAGAGCAGTTTCTCAGAAAGCTTCTTTCCAGTTTTGAACGGAAGATATTTCCTTTTTCACCATAGCCCTCTATGGGCTTCCAAATATCCCTTTGCCAATTCCACAAGAACAGCCTTAGCGAAAGGCTTCTTGAAGGGAAAGATGTAACTCTGTGAGATGAATTAACAGAACACAGAGCAGTTTCTCAGAAAGCTTCTTTCCACTTTTGAACGGAAGATATTTCCTTTTTCACCATAGCCCTCTATGGGCTTCCAAATATCCCTTTGCCAATTCCACAAGAACAGCCTTAGCGAAAGGCTGCTTGAAGGGAAAGATGTAACTCTGTGAGATGAATTAACAGAACACAGAGCAGTTTCTCAGAAAGCTTCTTTCCAGTTTTGAACGTAAGATATTTCCTTTTTCACCATAGCTCTTCATGGGCTTCCAAATATCCCTTTGCCAATTCCACAAGAACAGCCTTAGCGAAAGGCTTCTTGAAGGGAAAGATGTAACTCTGTGAGATGAATTAACAGAACACAGAGCAGTTTCTCAGAAAGCTTCTTTCTAGTTTTGAACGGAAGATATTCCTTTTTCACCATAGCCCTCTATGGGCTTCCAAATATCAATTTGCCAATTCCACAGGAACAGCCTTAGCGAAAGGCTTCTTGTAGGGAAAGATGTAACTCTGTGAGATGAATTAACAGAACACAGAGCAGTTTCTCAGAAACCTTCTTTCCAGTTTTGAAAGGAAGATATTTCCTTTTTCACCATAGCGCTCTAAGGGCTTCCAAATATCCCTTTGCCAATTGGACAAGAACAGCCTTAGCGAAAGGCTTCTTGAAGGGAAAGATGTAACTCTGTGAGATGAATTAACAGAACACAGAGCAGTTTCTCAGAAAGCTTCTTTCCACTTTTGAACGGAAGATATTTCCTTTTTCACCATAGCCCTCTATTTGCTTCCAAATATCCCTTTGCCAATTCCACAAGAACAGCCTTAGCGAAAGGCTTCTTGAAGGGAAAGATGTAACACTGTGAGATGAATTAACAGAACACAGAGCAGTTTCTCGGAAAGCTTCTTTATAGTTTTGAACGGAAGCTATTTCCTTTTTCACCATAGCCCTCTATGGGCTTCCAAATATCCCTTTGCCAATTCCACAAGAACAGCCTTAGCGAAAGGCTTCTTGAAGGGAAAGATGTAACTCTGTGAGATGAATTAACAGAACACAGAGCAGTTTCTCAGAAATCTTCTTTCCAGTTTTGAACGGAAGATATTTCCTTTTTCACCATAACCCTGTATGGGCTTCCAAATATCTCTTTTCCAATTCCAAAAGAACAGCCTTAGGGAAAGGCTTCTTGAAGGGAAAGATGTAACTTTGTGAGATGAATTAACAGAACACAGAGCAGTTTCTCAGAAAGCTTCTTTCCAGTTTTGAACGGAAGATATTTCCTTTTTCACCATAGCCTTCTATGGAATTCCAAATAAACCTTTGCCAATTCCACAAGAACAGCCTTAGCGAAAGGCTTCTTGAAGGGAAAGATGTAACTCTGTGAGATGAATTAACAGAACACAGAGCAGTTTCTCAGAAAGCTTCTTTCCAGTTTTGAACGGAAGATATTTCCTTTTTCACCATAGCCCTCTATGGGCTTCCAAATATCCCTTTGCCAATTCCACAAGAACAGCCTTAGCGAAAGGCTTCTTGTAGGGAAAGATGTAACTCTGTGAGATGAATTAACAGAACACAGAGCAGTTTCTCAGAAAGCTTCTTCCCAGTTTTGAACGGAAGATATTTCCTTTTTCACCATAGCCCTCTATGGGCTTCCAAATATCCCTTTGCCAATTCCACAAGAACAGCCTTAGCGAAAGGCTTCTTGAAGGGAAAGATGTAACTCTGTGAGATGAATTAACAGAGCACAGAGCAGTTTCTCAGAAAGCTTCTTTCCAGTTTTGAACGGAAGATATTTCCTTTTTCACCATAGCCCTCTATGGGCTTCCAAATATCCCTTTGCCAATTCCACAAGAACAGCCTTAGCGAAAGGCTTCTTGAAGGGAAAGATGTAACTCTGTGAGATGAATTAACAGAACACAGAGCAGTTTCTCAGAAAGCTTCTTTCCACTTTTGAACGGAAGATAATTCCTTTTTCACCATAGCCCTCTATGGGCTTCCAAATATCCCTTTGCCAATTCCACAAGAACAGCCATAGCGAAAGGCTGCTTGAAGGGAAAGATGTAACTCTGTGAGATGAATTAACAGAACACAGAGCAGTTTCTCAGAAAGCTTCTTTCCAGTTTTGAACGTAAGATATTTCCTTTTTCACCATAGCTCTTCATGGGCTTCCAAATATCCCTTTGCCAATTCCACAAGAACAGCCTTAGCGAAAGGCTTCTTGAAGGGAAAGATGTAACTCTGTGAGATGAATTAACAGAACACAGAACAGTTTCTCAGAAAGCTTCTTTCCAGTTTTGAAAGGAAGATATTTCCTTTTTCACAATAGCGCTCTAAGGGCTTCCAAATATCCCTTTGCCAATTGGACAAGAACAGCCTTAGCGAAAGGCTTCTTGAAGGGAAAGATGTAACTCTGTGAGATGAATTAACAGAACACAGAGCAGTTTCTCAGAAAGCTTCTTTCTAGTTTTGAACGGAAGATATTTCCTTTTTCACCATAGCCCTCTATGGGCTTGCAAATATCCCTTTGCCAATTCCACAAGAACTGCCTTAGCGAAAGGCTTCTTGAAGGGAAAGATGTAACACTGTGAGATGAATTGACAGAACACAGAGCAGTTTCTCAGAAAGCTTCTTTCCAGTTTTGAACGGAAGATATTTCCTTTTTCACCATAGCCCTCTATGGGCTTCCAAATATCCCTTTGCCAATTCCACAAGAACAGCCTTAGCGAAAGGCTTCTTGAAGGGAAAGATGTAACGCTGTGAGATGAATTAACAGAACACAGAGCAGTTTCTCAGAAAGCTTCTTTCCAGTTTTGAACGGAAGATATTTCCTTTTTCACCACAGCCCTCTATGGGCTTCCAAATATCCCTTTGCCAATTCCACAAGAACAGCCTTAGCGAAAGGCTTCTTGAAGGGAAAGATGTAACTCTGTGAGATGAATTAACAGAACACAGAGCAGTTTCTCAGAATGCTTATTTCCATTTTTGAACGGAAGATATTTACTTTTTCACAATAGCCCTCTATGGGCTTCCAAATATCCCTTTGCCAATTCCACAAGAACAGCCTTAGCGAAAGGCTTCTTGAAGGGAAAGATGTAACTCTGTGAGATGAATTTACAGAACACACAGCAGTTTCTCAGAAAGCTTCTTTCCAGTTTTGAACGGAAGATATTTCCTTTTTCACCATAGCCCTCTATGGGCTTCCAAATATCCCTTTGCCAATTCCACAAGAACAGCCTTAGCGAAAGGCTTCTTGAAGGGAAAGATGTAACTCTGTGAGATGAATTAACAGAACACAGAGCAGTTTCTCAGAAAGCTTCTTTCCAGTTTTGAACGGAAGATATTTCCTTTTTCACCATAGCCCTCTGTGGGCTTCCAAATATCCCTTTGCCAATTCCAAAAGAACAGCCTTAGCGAAAGGCTTCTTGAAGGGAAAGATGTAACTCTGTGAGATGAATTAACAGAACACAGAGCAGTTTCTCAGAAAGCTTCTTTCCAGTTTTGAAAGGAAGATATTTCCTTTTTCACCATAGCTCTTCATGGGATGCCAAATATCCCTTTGCCAATTCCACAAGAACAGCCCTAGCGAAAGGCTTCTTGAAGGGAGAGATGTAACTCTGTGAGATGAATTAACAGAACACAGGGCAGTTTCTCAGAAAGCTTCTTTCCAGTTTTTAACGGAAAATATTCCTTTTTCACCATAGCCCTCTATGGGCTTCCAAATATCAATTTGCCAATTCCACAAGAACAGCCTTAGCGAAAGGCTTCTTGTAGGGAAAGATGTAACTCTGTGAGATGAATTAACAGAACATAGAACAGTTTCTCAGAAAGCTTCTTTCCAGTTTTGAAAGGAAGATATTTCCTTTTTCACCTTAGCCCTCTAAGGGCTTCCAAATATCCCTTTGCCAATTGGACAAGAACAGCCTTAGCGAAAGGCTTCTTGAAGGGAAAGATCTAACTCTGTGAGATGAATTAACAGAACACAGAGCAGTTTCTCAGAAAGCTGCTTTCCAGTTTTGAACGGAAGATATTTCCTTTTTCACCATAGCCCTCTATGGGCTTCCAAATATCCCTTTGCCAATTCCACAAGAACTGCCTTAGCGAAAGGCTTCTTGAAGGGAAAGATGTAACACTGTGAGATGAATTAACAGAACACAGAGCAGTTTCTCAGAAAGCTTCTTTCCAGTTTTGAAAGGAAGATATTTCCTTTTTCACCATAGCCCTCTATGGGCTTCCAAATATCCCTTTGCCAATTGCACAAGAACAGACTTAGTGAAAGGATTCTTGAAGGGAAAGATGTAACACTGTCAGATGAATTAACAGAACACAGAGCAGTTTCTCAGAAAGCTTCTTTCCAGTTTTGAACGGAAGATATTTCCTTTTTCACCATAGCCCTCTATGGGCTTCCAAATATCCCTTTGCCAATTCCACAAGAACAGCCTTAGCGAAAGGCTTCTTGAAGGGAAAGATGTAACTCTGTGAGATGAATTAACAGAACACAGAGCAGTTTCTCAGAAAGCTTCTTTCCAGTTTTGAACGGAAGATATTTCCTTTTCCACCATAGCCCTCTATGGGCTTTCAAATATCCCTTTGCCAATTCCACAAGAACAGCCTTAGCGAAAGGCTTCTTGAAGGGAAAGATGTAACTCTGTGAGATGAATTAACAGAACACGGAGCAGTTTCTCAGAAAGCTTGTTTCAAGTTTTGAACGGAAGATATTTCCTTTTTCACCATAGCCCTCTGTTTGCTTAAAAATATCCCTTTGCCATTTCCACAAGAACAGCCTTAGCGAAAGGCTTCTTGAAGGGAAAGATGTAACTCTGTGAGATGAATTAACAGAACACAGAGCAGTTTCTCAGAAAGCTTCTTTCTGGTTTTGAACGGAAGATATTTCCTTTTTCACCATAGCCCTCTATGGGCTTCCAAATATCCCTTTGCCAATTCCACAAGAACAGCCTTAGCGAAAGGCTTCTTGAAGGGAAAGATGTAACTCTGTGAGATGAATTAACAGAACACAGAGCAGTTTCTCAGAAATCTTCTTACCAGTTTTGAACGGAAGATATTTCCTTTTTCAGCATAACCCTGTATGGGCTTCCAAATATCTCTTTTCCAATTCCAAAAGAACAGCCTTAGGGAAAGGCTTCTTGAAGGGAAAGATGTAACTCTATGAGATGAATTAACAGAACACAGAGCAGTTTCTCAGAAAGCTTCTTTCCAGTTTTGAACGGAAGATATTTCCTTTTTCACCAAAGCCTTCTATGGGCTTCCAAATATCCCTTTGCCAATTCCACAAGAACAGCCTTAGCGAAAGGCTTCTTGAAGGGAAAGATGTAACTCTGTGAGATGAATTAACAGAACACAGAGCAGTTTCTCAGAAAGCTTCTTTCCAGTTTTGAACGGAAGACATTTCCTTTTTCACCATACCCCTCTATGGGCTTCCAAATATCCCTTTGCCAATTCCACAAGAACAGCCTTAGCGAAAGGCTTCTTGAAGGGAAAGATGTAACTCTGTGAGATGAATTAACAGAACACAGAGCAGTTTCTCAGAAAGCTTCTTTCTGGTTTTGAACGGAAGATATTTCCTTTTTCACCATAGCCCTCTATGGGCTTCCAAATATCCCTTTGCCAATTCCACAAGAACAGCCTTAGCGAAAGGCTTCTTGAAGGGAAAGATGTAACTCTGTGAGATGAATTAACAGAACACAGAGCAGTTTCTCAGAAATCTTCTTTCCAGTTTTGAACGGAAGATATTTTTTTTTTCAGCATAACCCTGTATGGGCTTCCAAATATCTCTTTTCCAATTCCAAAAGAACAGCCTTAGGGAAAGGCTTCTTGAAGGGAAAGATGTAACTCTATGAGATGAATTAACAGAACAGAGAGCAGTTTCTCAGAAAGCTTCTTTCCAGTTTTGAACGGAAGATATTTCCTTTTTCACCAAAGCCTTCTATGGTCTTCCAAATATCCCTTTGCCAATTCCACAAGAACAGCCTTAGCGAAAGGCTTCTTGAAGGGAAAGATGTCACTCTGTGAGATGAATTAACAGAACACAGAGCAGTTTCTCAGAAAGCTTCTTTCCAGTTTTGAACGGAAGATATTTCCTTTTTCACCATAGCCCTCTATGGGCTTCCAAATATCCCTTTGCCAATTCCACAAGAACAGCCTTAGCGAAAGGCTTCTTGAAGGGAAAGATGTAACTCTGTGAGATGAATTAACAGATCACAGAGAAGTTTCTCAGAAAGCTTCTTTCCAGTTTTGAACGGAAGATATTTCCTTTTTCACCATAGCCCTCTATGGGCTTCCAAATATCCCTTTGCCAATTCCACAAGAACAGCCTTAGCGAAAGGCTTCTTGAAGGGAAAGATGTAACTCTGTGAGATGAATTAACAGAACACAGAGCAGTTTCTCAGAAAGCTTCTTTCCAGTTTTGAACGGAAGATATTTCCTTTTTCACCATAGCCCTCTATGGGCTTCCAAATATCCCTTTGCCAATTCCACAAGAACAGCCTTAGCGAAAGGCTGCTTGAAGGGAAAGATGTAACTCTGTGAGATGAATTAACAGAACACAGAGCAGTTTCTCAGAAAGCTTCTTTCCAGTTTTGAACGTAAGATATTTCCTTTTTCACCATAGCTCTTCATGGGCTTCCAAATATCCCTTTGCCAAATCCACAAGAACAGCCTTAGCGAAAGGCTTCTTGAAGGGAAAGATGTAACTCTGTGAGATGAATTAACAGAACACAGAGCAGTTTCTCAGAAAGCTTCTTTCTAGTTTTGAACGGAAGATATTCCTTTTTCACCATAGCCCTCTATGGGCTTCCAAATATCAATTTGCCAATTCCACAAGAACAGCCTTAGCGAAAGGCTTCTTGTAGGGAAAGATGTAACTCTGTGAGATGAATTAACAGAACACAGAGCAGTTTCTCAGAAACCTTCTTTCCAGTTTTGAAAGGAAGATATTTCCTTTTTCACCATAGCGCTCTAAGGGCTTCCAAATATCCCTTTGCCAATTGGACAAGAACAGCCTTAGCGAAAGGCTTCTTGAAGGGAAAGATGTAACTCTGTGAGATGAATTAACAGAACACAGAGCAGTTTCTCAGAAAGCTTCTTTCCACTTTTGAACGGAAGATATTTCCTTTTTCACCATAGCCCTCTATTTGCTTCCAAATATCCCTTTGCCAATTCCACAAGAACAGCCTTAGCGAAAGGCTTCTTGAAGGGAAAGATGTAACTCTGTGAGATGAATTAACAGAACACAGAGCAGTTTCTCAGAAAGCTTCTTTCTAGTTTTGAACGGAAGCTATTTCCTTTTTCACCATAGCCCTCTATGGGCTTCCAAATATCCCTTTGCCAATTCCACAAGAACAGCCTTAGCGAAAGGCTTCTTGAAGGGAAAGATGTAACTCTGTGAGATGAATTAACAGAACACAGAGCAGTTTCTCAGAAATCTTCTTTCCAGTTTTGAACGGAAGATATTTCCTTTTTCAGCATAACCCTGTATGGGCTTCCAAATATCTCTTTTCCAATACCAAAAGAACAGCCTTAGGGAAAGGCTTCTTGAAGGGAAAGATGTAACTCTGTGAGATGAATTAACAGAACACAGAGCAGTTTCTCAGAAAGCTTCTTTCCAGTTTTGAACGGAAGATATTTCCTTTTTCACCATAGCCTTCTATGGAATTCCAAATAAACCTTTGCCAATTCCACAAGAACAGCCTTAGCGAAAGGCTTCTTGAAGGGAAAGATGTAACTCTGTGAGATGAATTAACAGAACACAGAGCAGTTTCTCAGAAAGCTTCTTTCCAGTTTTGAACGGAAGATATTTCCTTTTTCACCATAGCCCTCAATGGGCTTCCAAATATCCCTTTGCCAATTCCACAAGAACAGCCTTAGCGAAAGGCTTCTTGAAGGGAAAGATGTAACTCTGTGAGATGAATTAACAGAACACAGAGCAGTTTCTCAGAAAGCTTCTTCCCAGTTTTGAACGGAAGATATTTCCTTTTTCACCATAGCCCTCTATGGGCTTCCAAATATCCCTTTGCCAATTCCACAAGAACAGCCTTAGCGAAAGGCTTCTTGAAGGGAAAGATGTAACTCTGTGAGATGAATTAACAGAACACAGAGCAGTTTCTCAGAAAGCTTCTTTCCAGTTTTGAACGGAAGATATTTCCTTTTTCACCATAGCCCTCTATGGGCTTCCAAATATCCCTTTGCCAATACCACAAGAACAGCCTTAGCGAAAGGCTTCTTGAAGGGAAAGATGTAACTCTGTGAGATGAATTAACAGAACACAGAGCAGTTTCTCAGAAAGCTTCTTTCCACTTTTGAACGGAAGATATTTCCTTTTTCACCATAGCCCTCTATGGGCTTCCAAATATCCCTTTGCCAATTCCACAAGAACAGCCATAGAGAAAGGCTGCTTGAAGGGAAAGATGTAACTCTGTGAGATGAATTAACAGAACACAGAGCACTTTCTCAGAAAGCTTCTTTCCAGTTTTGAACGTAAGATATTTCCTTTTTCACCATAGCTCTTCATGGGCTTCCAAATATCCCTTTGCCAATTCCACAAGAACAGCCTTAGCGAAAGGCTTCTTGAAGGGAAAGATGTAACTCTGTGAGATGAATTAACAGAACACAGAACAGTTTCTCAGAAAGCTTCTTTCCAGTTTTGAAAGGAAGATATTTCCTTTTTCACAATAGCGCTCTAAGGGCTTCCAAATATCCCTTTGCCAATTGGACAAGAACAGCCTTAGCGAAAGGCTTCTTGAAGGGAAAGATGTAACTCTGTGAGATGAATTAACAGAACACAGAGCAGTTTCTCAGAAAGCTTCTTTCTAGTTTTGAACGGAAGATATTTCCTTTTTCACCATAGCCCTCTATGGGCTTGCAAATATCCCTTTGCCAATTCCACAAGAACTGCCTTAGCGAAAGGCTTCTTGAAGGGAAAGATGTAACACTGTGAGATGAATTGACAGAACACAGAGCAGTTTCTCAGAAAGCTTCTTTCCAGTTTTGAACGGAAGATATTTCCTTTTTCACCATAGCCCTCTATGGGCTTCCAAATATCCCTTTGCCAATTCCACAAGAACAGCCTTAGCGAAAGGCTTCTTGAAGGGAAAGATGTAACGCTGTGAGATGAATTAACAGAACACAGAGCAGTTTCTCAGAAAGCTTCTTTCCAGTTTTGAACGGAAGATATTTCCTTTTTCACCACAGCCCTCTATGGGCTTCCAAATATCCCTTTGCCAATTCCACAAGAACAGCCTTAGCGAAAGGCTTCTTGAAGGGAAAGATGTAACTCTGTGAGATGAATTAACAGAACACAGAGCAGTTTCTCAGAAAGCTTATTTCCATTTTTGAACGGAAGATATTTACTTTTTCACAATAGCCCTCTATGGGCTTCCAAATATCCCTTTGCCAATTCCACAAGAACAGCCTTAGCGAAAGGCTTCTTGAAGGGAAAGATGTAACTCTGTGAGATGAATTTACAGAACACACAGCAGTTTCTCAGAAAGCTTCTTTCCAGTTTTGAACGGAAGATATTTCCTTTTTCACCATAGCCCTCTATGGGCTTCCAAATATCCCTTTGCCAATTCCACAAGAACAGCCTTAGCGAAAGGCTTCTTGAAGGGAAAGATGTAACTCTGTGAGATGAATTAACAGAACACAGAGCAGTTTCTCAGAAAGCTTCTTTCCAGTTTTGAACGGAAGATATTTCCTTTTTCACCATAGCCCTCTGTGGGCTTCCAAATATCCCTTTGCCAATTCCAAAAGAACAGCCTTAGCGAAAGGCTTCTTGAAGGGAAAGATGTAACTCTGTGAGATGAATTAACAGAACACAGAGCAGTTTCTCAGAAAGCTTCTTTCCAGTTTTGAAAGGAAGATATTTCCTTTTTCACCTTAGCCCTCTAAGGGCTTCCAAATATCCCTTTGCCAATTGGACAAGAACAGCCTTAGCGAAAGGCTTCTTGAAGGGAAAGATCTAACTCTGTGAGATGAATTAACAGAACACAGAGCAGTTTCTCAGAAAGCTTCTTTCCAGTTTTGAACGGAAGATATTTCCTTTTTCACCATAGCCCTCTATGGGCTTCCAAATATCCCTTTGCCAATTCCACAAGAACTGCCTTAGCGAAAGGCTTCTTGAAGGGAAAGATGTAACACTGTGAGATGAATTAACAGAACACAGAGCAGTTTCTCAGAAAGCTTCTTTCCAGTTTTGAACGGAAGATATTTCCTTTTTCACCATAGCCCTCTATGGGCTTCCAAATATCCCTTTGCCAATTGCACAAGAACAGACTTAGTGAAAGGATTCTTGAAGGGAAAGATGTAACACTGTCAGATGAATTAACAGAACACAGAGCAGTTTCTCAGAAAGCTTCTTTCCAGTTTTGAACGGAAGATATTTCCTTTTTCACCATAGCCCTCTATGGGCTTCCAAATATCCCTTTGCCAATTCCACAAGAACAGCCTTAGCGAAAGGCTTCTTGAAGGGAAAGATGTAACTCTGTGAGATGAATTAACAGAACACAGAGCAGTTTCTCAGAAAGCTTCTTTCCAGTTTTGAACGGAAGATATTTCCTTTTTCACCATAGCCCTCTATGGGCTTTCAAATATCCCTTTGCCAATTCCACAAGAACAGCCTTAGCGAAAGGCTTCTTGAAGGGAAAGATGTAACTCTGTGAGATGAATTAACAGAACACGGAGCAGTTTCTCAGAAAGCTTGTTTCAAGTTTTGAACGGAAGATATTTCCTTTTTCACCATAGCCCTCTGTTTGCTTAAAAATATCCCTTTGCCATTTCCACAAGAGCAGCCTTAGCGAAAGGCTTCTTGAAGGGAAAGATGTAACTCTGTGAGATGAATTAACAGAACACAGAGCAGTTTCTCAGAAAGCTTCTTTCTGGTTTTGAACGGAAGATATTTCCTTTTTCACCATAGCCCTCTATGGGCTTCCAAATATCCCTTTGCCAATTCCACAAGAACAGCCTTAGCGAAAGGCTTCTTGAAGGGAAAGATGTAACTCTGTGAGATGAATTAACAGAACACAGAGCAGTTTCTCAGAAATCTTCTTTCCAGTTTTGAACGGAAGATATTTCCTTTTTCAGCATAACCCTGTATGGGCTTCCAAATATCTCTTTTCCAATTCCAAAAGAACAGCCTTAGGGAAAGGCTTCTTGAAGGGAAAGATGTAACTCTATGAGATGAATTAACAGAACACAGAGCAGTTTCTCAGAAAGCTTCTTTCCAGTTTTGAACGGAAGATATTTCCTTTTTCACCAAAGCCTTCTATGGGCTTCCAAATATCCCTTTGCCAATTCCACAAGAACAGCCTTAGCGAAAGGCTTCTTGAAGGGAAAGATGTAACTCTGTGAGATGAATTAACAGAACACAGAGCAGTTTCTCAGAAAGCTTCTTTCCAGTTTTGAACGGAAGACATTTCCTTTTTCACCATACCCCTCTATGGGCTTCCAAATATCCCTTTGCCAATTCCACAAGAACAGCCTTAGCGAAAGGCTTCTTGAAGGGAAAGATGTAACTCTGTGAGATGAATTAACAGATCACAGAGAAGTTTCTCAGAAAGCTTCTTTCCAGTTTTGAACGGAAGATATTTCCTTTTTCACCATAGCCCTCTATGGGCTTCCAAATATCCCTTTGCCAATTCCACAAGAACAGCCTTAGCGAAAGGCTTCTTGAAGGGAAAGATGTAACTCTGTGAGATGAATTAACGGAACACAGAGCAGTTTCTCAGAAAGCTTCTTTCCACTTTTGAACGGAAGATATTTCCTTTTTCACCATAGCCCTCTATGGGCTTCCAAATATCCCTTTGCCAATTCCACAAGAACAGCCTTAGCGAAAGGCTTCTTGAAGGGAAAGATGTAACTCTGTGAGATGAATTAACAGAACACAGAGCAGTTTCTCAGAAAGCTTCTTTCCACTTTTGAACGGAAGATATTTCCTTTTTCACCATAGCCCTCTATGGGCTTCCAAATATCCCTTTGCCAATTCCACAAGAACAGCCTTAGCGAAAGGCTGCTTGAAGGGAAAGATGTAACTCTGTGAGATGAATTAACAGAACACAGAGCAGTTTCTCAGAAAGCTTCTTTCCAGTTTTGAACATAAGATATTTCCTTTTTCACCATAGCTCTTCATGGGCTTCCAAATATCCCTTTGCCAATTCCACAAGAACAGCCTTAGCGAAAGGCTTCTTGAAGGGAAAGATGTAACTCTGTGAGATGAATTAACAGAACACAGAGCAGTTTCTCAGAAAGCTTCTTTCTAGTTTTGAACGGAAGATATTCCTTTTTCACCATAGCCCTCTATGGGCTTCCAAATATCAATTTGCCAATTCCACAGGAACAGCCTTAGCGAAAGGCTTCTTGTAGGGAAAGATGTAACTCTGTGAGATGAATTAACAGAACACAGAGCAGTTTCTCAGAAACCTTCTTTCCAGTTTTGAAAGGAAGATATTTCCTTTTTCACCATAGCGCTCTAAGGGCTTCCAAATATCCCTTTGCCAATTGGACAAGAACAGCCTTAGCGAAAGGCTTCTTGAAGGGAAAGATGTAACTCTGTGAGATGAATTAACAGAACACAGAGCAGTTTCTCAGAAAGCTTCTTTCCACTTTTGAACGGAAGATATTTCCTTTTTCACCATAGCCCTCTATTGGCTTCCAAATATCCCTTTGCCAATTCCACAAGAACAGCCTTAGCGAAAGGCTTCTTGAAGGGAAAGATGTAACTCTGTGAGATGAATTAACAGAACACAGAGCAGTTTCTCAGAAAGCTTCTTTCTAGTTTTGAACGGAAGCTATTTCCTTTTTCACCATAGCCCTCTATGGGCTTCCAAATATCCCTTTGCCAATTCCACAAGAACAGCCTTAGCGAAAGGCTTCTTGAAGGGAAAGATGTAACTCTGTGAGATGAATTAACAGAACACAGAGCAGTTTCTCAGAAATCTTCTTTCCAGTTTTGAACGGAAGATATTTCCTTTTTCAGCATAACCCTGTATGGGCTTCCAAATATCTCTTTTCCAATTCCAAAAGAACAGACTTGGGGAAAGGCTTCTTGAAGGGAAAGATGTAACTCTGTGAGATGAATTAACAGAACACAGAGCAGTTTCTCAGAAAGCTTCTTTCCAGTTTTGAACGGAAGATATTTCCTTTTTCACCATAGCCTTCTATGGAATTCCAAATAAACCTTTGCCAATTCCACAAGAACAGCCTTAGCGAAAGGTTTCTTGAAGGGAAAGATGTAACTCTGTGAGATGAATTAACAGAACACAGAGCAGTTTCTCAGAAAGCTTCTTTCCAGTTTTGAACGGAAGATATTTCCTTTTTCACCATAGCCCTCTATGGGCTTCCAAATATCCCTTTGCCAATTCCACAAGAACAGCCTTAGCGAAAGGCTTCTTGTAGGGAAAGATGTAACTCTGTGAGATGAATTAACAGAACACAGAGCAGTTTCTCAGAAAGCTTCTTTCCAGTTTTGAACGGAAGATATTTCCTTTTTCACCATAGCCCTCTATGGGCTTCCAAATATCCCTTTGCCAATTCCACAAGAACAGCCTTAGCGAAAGGCTTCTTGAAGGGAAAGATGTAACTCTGTGAGATGAATTAACAGAACACAGAGCAGTTTCTCAGAAATCTTATTTCCAGTTTTGAACGGAAGTTATTTCCTTTTTAACCATAGCCCTCTATGGGCTTCCAAATATCCCTTTTCCAATTCCACAAGAACAGCCTTAGCGAAAGGCTTCTTGAAGGGAAAGATGTAACTCTGTGAGATGAATTAACAGAACACAGAGCAGTTTCTCAGAAAGCTTCTTTCCAGTTTTGAACGGAAGATATTTCCTTTTTCACCATAGCCCTCTATGGGCTTCCAAATATCCCTTTGCCAATTCCACAAGAACAGCCTTAGCGAAAGGCTTCTTGAAGGGAAAGATGTAACTCTGTGAGATGAATTAACAGAACACAGAGCAGTTTCTCAGAAAGTTTCTTTCCGGTTTTGAATGGAAGATATGTCTTTTTTCACCATAGCCCTCTAAGTGCTTCCAAATATCCCTTTGCCAATTCCCCAAGAACAGCCTTAGCGACAGGCTTCTTGAAGGGAAAGATGTAACTGTGTGAGATGAATTAACAGAACACAGAGCAGTTTCTCAGAAAGCTTCTTTCCAGTTTTGAACGGAAGATATTTCCTTTTTCACCATAGCCCTCTATGGGCTTCCAAATATCCCTTTGCCAATTCCACAAGAACAACCTTAGCGAAAGGCTTCTTGAAGGGAAAGATGTAACACTGTGAGATGAATTAACAGAACACAGAGCAGTTTCTCAGAAAGCTTCTTCCCAGTTTTGAACGGAAGATATTTCCTTTTTCACCATAGCCCTCTATGGGCTTCCAAACATCCCTTTACCAATTCCACAAGAACAGCCTTAGCGAAAGGCTTCTTGAAGGGAAAGATGTAACTCTGTGAGATGAATTAACAGAACACAGAGCAGTTTCTCAGAAAGCTTCTTTCCAGTTTTGAACGGAAGATATTTCCTTTTTCACCATAGCCCTCTATGGGCTTCCAAATATCCCTTTGCCAATTCCACAAGAACAGCCTTAGCGAAAGGCTTCTTGAAGGGAAAGATGTAACTCTGTGAGATGAATTAACAGAACACAGAGCAGTTTCTCAGAAAGCTTCTTTCCACTTTTGAACGGAAGATATTTCCTTTTTCACCTTAGCCTTCTATGGGCTTCCAAATATCCCTTTGACAATTCCACAAGAACAGACATAGGGAAAGGCTGCTTGAAGGGAAAGATGTATCTCTGTGAGATGAATTAACAGAACACAGAGCAGTTTCTCAGAAAGCTTCTTTCCAGTTTTGAACGTAAGATATTTCCTTTTTCACCATAGCTCTTCATGGGCTTCCAAATATCCCTTGCCCAATTCCACAAGAACAGCCTTAGCGAAAGGCTTCTTGAAGGGAAAGATGTAACTCTGTGAGATGAATTAACAGAACACAGAACAGTTTCTCAGAAAGCTTCTTTCCAGTTTTGAACGGAAGATATTACTTTTTCACAATAGCCCTCTATGGGCTTCCAAATATCCCTTTGCCATTTCCACAAGAACAGCCTTAGCGAAAGGCTTCTTGAAGGGAAAGATGTAACTCTCTGAGATGAATTTACAGAACACAGAGCAGTTTCTCAGAAAGCTTCTTTCCAGTTTTGAACGGAAGATATTTCCTTTTTCACCATAGCCCTCTGTGGGCTTCCAAATATCCCTTTGCCAATTCCAAAAGAACAGCCTTAGCGAAAGGCTTCTTGAAGGGAAAGATGTAACTCTGTGAGATGAATTAACAGAACACAGAGCAGTTTCTCAGAAATCTTCTTTCCAGTTTTGAACGGAAGATATTTCCTTTTTCAGCATAACCCTGTATGGGCTTCCAAATATCTCTTTTGCAATTCCAAAAGAACAGCCTTAGGGAAAGGCTTCTTGAAGGGAAAGATGTAACTCTGTGAGATGAATTAACAGAACACAGAGCAGTTTCTCAGAAACCTTCTTTCCAGTTTTGAACGGAAGATATTTCCTTTTTCACCATAGCCTTCTATGGAATTCCAAATAAACCTTTGCCAATTCCACAAGAACAGCCTTAGCGAAAGGCTTCTTGAAGGGAAAGATGTAACTCTGTGAGATGAATTAACAGAACACAGAGCAGTTTCTCAGAAAGCTTCTTTCCAGTTTTGAACGGAAGATATTTCCTTTTTCACCATAGCCCTCTATGGGCTTCCAAATATCCCTTTGCCAATTCCACAAGAACAGCCTTAGCGAAAGGCTTCTTGAAGGGAAAGATGTAACTCTGTGAGATGAATTAACAGAACACAGAGCAGTTTCTCAGAAAGCTTCTTCCCAGTTTTGAACGGAAGATATTTCCTTTTTCACCATAGCCCTCTATGGGCTTCCAAATATCCCTTTGCCAATTCCACAAGAACAGCCTTAGCGAAAGGCTTCTTGAAGGGAAAGATGTAACTCTGTGAGATGAATTAACAGAACACAGAGCAGTTTCTCAGAAAGCTTCTTTCCAGTTTTGAACGGAAGATATTTCCTTTTTCACCATAGTCCTCTATGGGCTTCCAAATATCCCTTTGCCAATACCACAAGAACAGCCTTAGCGAAAGGCTTCTTGAAGGGAAAGATGTAACTCTGTGAGATGAATTAACAGAACACACAGCAGTTTCTCAGAAAGCTTCTTTCTAGTTTTGAACGGAAGATATTTCCTTTTTCACCATAGCCCTCTATGGGCTTGCAAATATCCCTTTGCCAATTCCACAAGAACTTTCTTAGCGAAAGGCTTCTTGAAGGGAAAGATGTAACACTGTGAGATGAATTGACAGAACACAGAGCAGTTTCTCAGAAAGCTTCTTTCCAGTTTTGAACGGAAGATATTTCCTTTTTCACCATAGCCCTCTATGGGCTTCCAAATATCCCTTTGCCAATTCCACAAGAACAGCCTTAGCGAAAGGCTTCTTGAAGGGAAAGATGTAACTCTGTGAGATGAATTCACAGAACACAGAGCAGTTTCTCAGAAAGCTTCTTTCCAGTTTTGAACGGAAGATATTTCCTTTTTCACCACAGCCCTCTATGGGCTTCCAAATATCCCTTTGCCAATTCCACAAGAACAGCCTTAGCGAAAGGCTTCTTGAAGGGAAAGATGTAACTCTGTGAGATGAATTTACAGAACACACAGCAGTTTCTCAGAAAGCTTATTTCCATTTTTGAACGGAAGATATTTACTTTTTCACAATAGCCCTCTATGGGCTTCCAAATATCCCTTTGCCAATTCCACAAGAACAGCCTTAGCGAAAGGCTTCTTGAAGGGAAAGATGTAACTCTGTGAGATGAATTTACAGAACACACAGCAGTTTCTCAGAAAGCTTCTTTCCAGTTTTGAACGGAAGATATTTCCTTTTTCACCATAGCCCTCTATGGGCTTCCAAATATCCCTTTGCCAATTCCACAAGAACAGCCTTAGCGAAAGGCTTCTTGAAGGGAAAGATGTAACTCTGTGAGATGAATTAACAGAACACAGAGCAGTTTCTCAGAAAGCTTCTTTCCAGTTTTGAACGGAAGATATTTCCTTTTTCACCATAGCCCTCTGTGGGCTTCCAAATATCCCTTTGCCAATTCCAAAAGAACAGCCTTAGCGAAAGGCTTCTTGAAGGGAAAGATGTAACTCTGTGAGATGAATTAACAGAACACAGAGCAGTTTCTCAGAAAGCTTCTTTCCAGTTTTGAAAGGAAGATATTTCCTTTTTCACCATAGCTCTTCATGGGATTCCAAATATCCCTTTGCCAATTCCACAAGAACAGCCTTAGCGAAAGGCTTCTTGAAGGGAGAGATGTAACTCTGTGAGATGAATTAACAGAACACAGAGCAGTTTCTCAGAAAGCTTCTTTCCAGTTTTTAACGGAAAATATTCCTTTTTCACCATAGCCCTCTATGGGCTTCCAAATATCAATTTGCCAATTCCACAAGAACAGCCTTAGCGAAAGGCTTCTTGTAGGGAAAGATGTAACTCTGTGAGATGAATTAACAGAACATAGAACAGTTTCTCAGAAAGCTTCTTTCCAGTTTTGAAAGGAAGATATTTCCTTTTTCACCTTAGCCCTCTAAGGGCTTCCAAATATCCCTTTGCCAATTGGACAAGAACAGCCTTAGCGAAAGGCTTCTTGAAGGGAAAGATGTAACTCTGTGATATGAATTAACAGAACACAGAGCAGTTTCTCAGAAAGCTTCTTTCCAGTTTTGAACGGAAGATATTTCCTTTTTCACCATAGCCCTCTATGGGCTTCCAAATATCCCTTTGCCAATTCCACAAGAACTGCCTTAGCGAAAGGCTTCTTGAAGGGAAAGATGTAACACTGTGAGATGAATTAACAGAACACAGAGCAGTTTCTCAGAAAGCTTCTTTCCAGTTTTGAACGGAAGATATTTCCTTTTTCACCATAGCCCTCTATGGGCTTCCAAATATCCCTTTGCCAATTGCACAAGAACAGACTTAGTGAAAGGATTCTTGAAGGGAAAGATGTAACACTGTCAGATGAATTAACAGAACACAGAGCAGTTTCTCAGAAAGCTTCTTTCCAGTTTTGAACGGAAGATATTTCCTTTTTCACCATAGCCCTCTATGGGCTTCCAAATATCCCTTTGCCAATTCCACAAGAACAGCCTTAGCGAAAGGCTTCTTGAAGGGAAAGATGTAACTCTGTGAGATGAATTAACAGAACACAGAGCAGTTTCTCAGAAAGCTTCTTTCCAGTTTTGAACGGAAGATATTTCCTTTTTCACCATAGCCCTCTATGGGCTTCCAAATATCCCTTTGCCAATTCCACAAGAACAGCCTTAGCGAAAGGCTTCTTGAAGGGAAAGATGTAACTCTGTGAGATGAATTAACAGAACACGGAGCAGTTTCTCAGAAAGCTTGTTTCAAGTTTTGAACGGAAGATATTTCCTTTTTCACCATAGCCCTCTGTTTGCTTAAAAATATCCCTTTTCCAATTCCACAAGAACAGCCTTAGCGAAAGGCTTCTTGAAGGGAAAGATGTAACTCTGTGAGATGAATTAACAGAACACAGAGCAGTTTCTCAGAAAGCTTCTTTCTGGTTTTGAACGGAAGATATTTCCTTTTTCACCATAGCCCTCTATGGGCTTCCAAATATCCCTTTGCCAATTCCACAAGAACAGCCTTAGCGAAAGGCTTCTTGAAGGGAAAGATGTAACTCTGTGAGATGAATTAACAGAACACAGAGCAGTTTCTCAGAAATCTTCTTTCCAGTTTTGAACGGAAGATATTTCCTTTTTCAGCATAACCCTGTATGGGCTTCCAAATATCTCTTTTCCAATTCCAAAAGAACAGCCTTAGGGAAAGGCTTCTTGAAGGGAAAGATGTAACTCTATGAGATGAATTAACAGAACACAGAGCAGTTTCTCAGAAAGCTTCTTTCCAGTTTTGAACGGAAGATATTTCCTTTTTCACCAAAGCCTTCTATGGGCTTCCAAATATCCCTTTGCCAATTCCACAAGAACAGCCTTAGCGAAAGGCTTCTTGAAGGGAAAGATGTAACTCTGTGAGATGAATTAACAGAACACAGAGCAGTTTCTCAGAAAGCTTCTTTCCAGTTTTGAACGGAAGATATTACCTTTTTCACCATAGCCCTCTATGGGCTTCCAAATATCCCTTTGCCAATTCCACAAGAACAGCCTTAGCGAAAGGCTTCTTGAAGGGAAAGATGTAACTCTGTGAGATGAATTAACAGATCACAGAGAAGTTTCTCAGAAAGCTTCTTTCCAGTTTTGAACGGGAGATATTTCCTTTTTCACCATAGCCCTCTATGGGCTTCCAAATATCCCTTTGCCAATTCCACAAGAACAGCCTTAGCGAAAGGCTTCTTGAAGGGAAAGATGTAACTCTGTGAGATGAATTAACAGAACACAGAGCAGTTTCTCAGAAAGCTTCTTTCCACTTTTGAACGGAAGATATTTCCTTTTTCACCATAGCCCTCTATGGGCTTCCAAATATCCCTTTGCCAATTCCACAAGAACAGCCTTAGCGAAAGGCTGCTTGAAGGGAAAGATGTAACTCTGTGAGATGAATTAACAGAACACAGAGCAGTTTCTCAGAAAGCTTCTTTCCAGTTTTGAACGTAAGATATTTCCTTTTTCACCATAGCTCTTCATGGGCTTCCAAATATCCCTTTGCCAATTCCACAAGAACAGCCTTAGCGAAAGGCTTCTTGAAGGGAAAGATGTAACTCTGTGAGATGAATTAACAGAACACAGAGCAGTTTCTCAGAAAGCTTCTTTCTAGTTTTGAACGGAAGATATTCCTTTTTCACCACAGCCCTCTATGGGCTTCCAAATATCAATTTGCCAATTCCACAGGAACAGCCTTAGCGAAAGGCTTCTTGTAGGGAAAGATGTAACTCTGTGAGATGAATTAACAGAACACAGAGCAGTTTCTCAGAAACCTTCTTTCCAGTTTTGAAAGGAAGATATTTCCTTTTTCACCATAGCGCTCTAAGGGCTTCCAAATATCCCTTTGCCAATTGGACAAGAACAGCCTTAGCGAAAGGCTTCTTGAAGGGAAAGATGTAACTCTGTGAGATGAATTAACAGAACACAGAGCAGTTTCTCAGAAAGCTTCTTTCCACTTTTGAACGGAAGATATTTCCTTTTTCACCATAGCCCTCTATTTGCTTCCAAATATCCCTTTGCCAATTCCACAAGAACAGCCTTAGCGAAAGGCTTCTTGAAGGGAAAGATGTAACACTGTGAGATGAATTAACAGAACACAGAGCAGTTTCTCGGAAAGCTTCTTTATAGTTTTGAACGGAAGCTATTTCCTTTTTCACCATAGCCCTCTATGGGCTTCCAAATATCCCTTTGCCAATTCCACAAGAACAGCCTTAGCGAAAGGCTTCTTGAAGGGAAAGATGTAACTCTGTGAGATGAATTAACAGAACACAGAGCAGTTTCTCAGAAATCTTCTTTCCAGTTTTGAACGGAAGATATTTCCTTTTTCAGCATAACCCTGTATGGGCTTCCAAATATCTCTTTTCCAATTCCAAAAGAACAGCCTTAGGGAAAGGCTTCTTGAAGGGAAAGATGTAACTCTGTGAGATGAATTAACAGAACACAGAGCAGTTTCTCAGAAAGCTTCTTTCCAGTTTTGAACGGAAGATATTTCCTTTTTCACCATAGCCTTCTATGGAATTCCAAATAAACCTTTGCCAATTCCACAAGAACAGCCTTAGCGAAAGGCTTCTTGAAGGGAAAGATGTAACTCTGTGAGATGAATTAACAGAACACAGAGCAGTTTCTCAGAAAGCTTCTTTCCAGTTTTGAACGGAAGATATTTCCTTTTTCACCATAGCCCTCTATGGGCTTCCAAATATCCCTTTGCCAATTCCACAAGAACAGCCTTAGCGAAAGGCTTCTTGTAGGGAAAGATGTAACTCTGTGAGATGAATTAACAGAACACAGAGCAGTTTCTCAGAAAGCTTCTTCCCAGTTTTGAACGGAAGATATTTCCTTTTTCACCATAGCCCTCTATGGGCTTCCAAATATCCCTTTGCCAATTCCACAAGAACAGCCTTAGCGAAAGGCTTCTTGAAGGGAAAGATGTAACTCTGTGAGATGAATTAACAGAACACAGAGCAGTTTCTCAGAAAGCTTCTTTCCAGTTTTGAACGGAAGATATTTCCTTTTTCACCATAGCCCTCTATGGGCTTCCAAATATCCCTTTGCCAATTCCACAAGAACAGCCTTAGCGAAAGGCTTCTTGAAGGGAAAGATGTAACTCTGTGAGATGAATTAACAGAACACAGAGCAGTTTCTCAGAAAGCTTCTTTCCACTTTTGAACGGAAGATATTTCCTTTTTCACCATAGCCCTCTATGGGCTTCCAAATATCCCTTTGCCAATTCCACAAGAACAGCCTTAGCGAAAGGCTGCTTGAAGGGAAAGATGTAACTCTGTGAGATGAATTAACAGAACACAGAGCAGTTTCTCAGAAAGCTTCTTTCCAGTTTTGAACGTAAGATATTTCCTTTTTCACCATAGCTCTTCATGGGCTTCCAAATATCCCTTTGCCAATTCCACAAGAACAGCCTTAGCGAAAGGCTTCTTGAAGGGAAAGATGTAACTCTGTGAGATGAATTAACAGAACACAGAGCAGTTTCTCAGAAAGCTTCTTTCTAGTTTTGAACGGAAGATATTCCTTTTTCACCATAGCCCTCTATGGGCTTCCAAATATCAATTTGCCAATTCCACAGGAACAGCCTTAGCGAAAGGCTTCTTGTAGGGAAAGATGTAACTCTGTGAGATGAATTAACAGAACACAGAGCAGTTTCTCAGAAACCTTCTTTCCAGTTTTGAAAGGAAGATATTTCCTTTTTCACCATAGCGCTCTAAGGGCTTCCAAATATCCCTTTGCCAATTGGACAAGAACAGCCTTAGCGAAAGGCTTCTTGAAGGGAAAGATGTAACTCTGTGAGATGAATTAACAGAACACAGAGCAGTTTCTCAGAAAGCTTCTTTCCACTTTTGAACGGAAGATATTTCCTTTTTCACCATAGCCCTCTATTTGCTTCCAAATATCCCTTTGCCAATTCCACAAGAACAGCCTTAGCGAAAGGCTTCTTGAAGGGAAAGATGTAACACTGTGAGATGAATTAACAGAACACAGAGCAGTTTCTCGGAAAGCTTCTTTATAGTTTTGAACGGAAGCTATTTCCTTTTTCACCATAGCCCTCTATGGGCTTCCAAATATCCCTTTGCCAATTCCACAAGAACAGCCTTAGCGAAAGGCTTCTTGAAGGGAAAGATGTAACTCTGTGAGATGAATTAACAGAACACAGAGCAGTTTCTCAGAAATCTTCTTTCCAGTTTTGAACGGAAGATATTTCCTTTTTCAGCATAACCCTGTATGGGCTTCCAAATATCTCTTTTCCAATTCCAAAAGAACAGCCTTAGGGAAAGGCTTCTTGAAGGGAAAGATGTAACTCTGTGAGATGAATTAACAGAACACAGAGCAGTTTCTCAGAAAGCTTCTTTCCAGTTTTGAACGGAAGATATTTCCTTTTTCACCATAGCCTTCTATGGAATTCCAAATAAACCTTTGCCAATTCCACAAGAACAGCCTTAGCGAAAGGCTTCTTGAAGGGAAAGATGTAACTCTGTGAGATGAATTAACAGAACACAGAGCAGTTTCTCAGAAAGCTTCTTCCCAGTTTTGAACGGAAGATATTTCCTTTTTCACCATAGCCCTCTATGGGCTTCCAAATATCCCTTTGCCAATTCCACAAGAACAGCCTTAGCGAAAGGCTTCTTGAAGGGAAAGATGTAACTCTGTGAGATGAATTAACAGAACACAGAGCAGTTTCTCAGAAAGCTTCTTTCCAGTTTTGAACGGAAGATATTTCCTTTTTCACCATAGCCCTCTATGGGCTTCCAAATATCCCTTTGCCAATTCCACAAGAACAGCCTTAGCGAAAGGCTTCTTGAAGGGAAAGATGTAACTCTGTGAGATGAATTAACAGAACACAGAGCAGTTTCTCAGAAAGCTTCTTTCCACTTTTGAACGGAAGATATTTCCTTTTTCACCATAGCCCTCTATGGGCTTCCAAATATCCCTTTGCTAATTCCACAAGAACAGCCATAGCGAAAGGCTGCTTGAAGGGAAAGATGTAACTCTGTGAGATGAATTAACAGAACACAGAGCAGTTTCTCAGAAAGCTTCTTTCCAGTTTTGAACGTAAGATATTTCCTTTTTCACCATAGCTCTTCATGGGCTTCCAAATATCCCTTTGCCAATTCCACAAGAACAGCCTTAGCGAAAGGCTTCTTGAAGGGAAAGATGTAACTCTGTGAGATGAATTAACAGAACACAGAACAGTTTCTCAGAAAGCTTCTTTCCAGTTTTGAAAGGAAGATATTTCCTTTTTCACAATAGCGCTCTAAGGGCTTCCAAATATCCCTTTGCCAATTGGACAAGAACAGCCTTAGCGAAAGGCTTCTTGAAGGGAAAGATGTAACTCTGTGAGATGAATTAACAGAACACAGAGCAGTTTCTCAGAAAGCTTCTTTCTAGTTTTGAACGGAAGATATTTCCTTTTTCACCATAGCCCTCTATGGGCTTGCAAATATCCCTTTGCCAATTCCACAAGAACTGCCTTAGCGAAAGGCTTCTTGAAGGGAAAGATGTAACACTGTGAGATGAATTGACAGAACACAGAGCAGTTTCTCAGAAAGCTTCTTTCCAGTTTTGAACGGAAGATATTTCCTTTTTCACCATAGCCCTCTATGGGCTTCCAAATATCCCTTTGCCAATTCCACAAGAACAGCCTTAGCGAAAGGCTTCTTGAAGGGAAAGATGTAACTCTGTGAGATGAATTAACAGAACACAGAGCAGTTTCTCAGAAATCTTCTTTCCAGTTTTGAACGGAAGATATTTCCTTTTTCACCACAGCCCTCTATGGGCTTCCAAATATCCCTTTGCCAATTCCACAAGAACAGCCTTAGCGAAAGGCTTCTTGAAGGGAAAGATGTAACTCTGTGAGATGAATTAACAGAACACAGAGCAGTTTCTCAGAAAGCTTATTTCCATTTTTGAACGGAAGATATTTACTTTTTCACAATAGCCCTCTATGGGCTTCCAAATATCCCTTTGCCAATTCCACAAGAACAGCCTTAGCGAAAGGCTTCTTGAAGGGAAAGATGTAACTCTGTGAGATGAATTTACAGAACACACAGCAGTTTCTCAGAAAGCTTCTTTCCAGTTTTGAACGGAAGATATTTCCTTTTTCACCATAGCCCTCTATGGGCTTCCAAATATCCCTTTGCCAATTCCACAAGAACAGCCTTAGCGAAAGGCTTCTTGAAGGGAAAGATGTAACTCTGTGAGATGAATTAACAGAACACAGAGCAGTTTCTCAGAAAGCTTCTTTCCAGTTTTGAACGGAAGATATTTCCTTTTTCACCATAGCCCTCTGTGGGCTTCCAAATATCCCTTTTCCAATTCCAAAAGAACAGCCTTAGCGAAAGGCTTCTTGAAGGGAAAGATGTAACACTGTGAGATGAATTAACAGAACACAGAGCAGTTTCTCAGAAAGCTTCTTTCCAGTTTTGAACGGAAGATATTTCCTTTTTCACCATAGCTCTTCATGGGATTCCAAATATCCCTTTGCCAATTCCACAAGAACAGCCTTAGCGAAAGGCTTCTTGAAGGGAAAGATGTAACTCTGTGAGATGAATTAACAGAACACAGAGCAGTTTCTCAGAAAGCTTCTTTCCAGTTTTTAACGGAAAATATTCCTTTTTCACCATAGCCCTCTATGGGCTTCCAAATATCAATTTTCCAATTCCACAAGAACAGCCTTAGCGAAAGGCTTCTTGTAGGGAAAGATGTAACTCTGTGAGATGAATTAACAGAACATAGAACAGTTTCTCAGAAAGCTTCTTTCCAGTTTTGAAAGGAAGATATTTCCTTTTTCACCTTAGCCCTCTAAGGGCTTCCAAATATCCCTTTGCCAATTGGACAAGAACAGCCTTAGCGAAAGGCTTCTTGAAGGGAAAGATGTAACTCTGTGAGATGAATTAACAGAACACAGAGCAGTTTCTCAGAAAGCTTCTTTCCAGTTTTGAACGGAAGATATTTCCTTTTTCACCATAGCCCTCTATGGGCTTCCAAATATCCCTTTGCCAATTCCACAAGAACTGCCTTAGCGAAAGTCTCCTTGAAGGGAAAGATGTAACACTGTGAGATGAATTAACAGAACACAGAGCAGTTTCTCAGAAAGCTTCTTTCCAGTTTTGAACGGAAGATATTTCCTTTTTCACCATAGCCCTCTATGGGCTTCCAAATATCCCTTTGCCAATTGCACAAGAACAGACTTAGTGAAAGGATTCTTGAAGGGAAAGATGTAACTCTGTGAGATGAATTAACAGAACACAGAGCAGTTTCTCAGAAAGCTTCTTTCCAGTTTTGAACGGAAGATATTTCCTTTTTCACCATAGCCCTCTATGGGCTTCCAAATATCCCTTTGCCAATTCCACAAGAACAGCCTTAGCGAAAGGCTTCTTGAAGGGAAAGATGTAACTCTGTGAGATGAATTAACAGAACACAGAGCAGTTTCTCAGAAAGCTTCTTTCCAGTTTTGAACGGAAGATATTTCCTTTTTCACCATAGCCCTCTATGGGCTTCCAAATATCCCTTTGCCAATTCCACAAGAACAGCCTTAGCGAAAGGCTTCTTGAAGGGAAAGATGTAACTCTGTGAGATGAATTAACAGAACACGGAGCAGTTTCTCAGAAAGCTTGTTTCAAGTTTTGAACGGAAGATATTTCCTTTTTCACCATAGCCCTCTGTTTGCTTAAAAATATCCCTTTGCCAATTCCACAAGAACAGCCTTCGCGAAAGGCCTCTTGCAGGGAAAGATGTAACTCTGTGAGATGAATTAACAGAACACAGAGCAGTTTCTCAGAAAGCTTCTTTCTGGTTTTGAACGGAAGATATTTCCTTTTTCACCATAGCCCTCTATGGGCTTCCAAATATCCCTTTGCCAATTCCACAAGAACAGCCTTAGCGAAAGGCTTCTTGAAGGGAAAGATGTAACTCTGTGAGATGAATTAACAGAACACAGAGCAGTTTCTCAGAAATCTTCTTTCCAGTTTTGAACGGAAGATATTTCTTTTTTCAGCATAACCCTGTATGGGCTTCCAAATATCTCTTTTCCAATTCCAAAAGAACAGCCTTAGGGAAAGGCTTCTTGAAGGGAAAGATGTAACTCTATGAGATGAATTAACAGAACACAGAGCAGTTTCTCAGAAAGCTTCTTTCCAGTTTTGAACGGAAGATATTTCCTTTTTCACCAAAGCCTTCTATGGGCTTCCAAATATCCCTTTGCCAATTCCACAAGAACAGCCTTAGCGAAAGGCTTCTTGAAGGGAAAGATGTCACTCTGTGAGATGAATTAACAGAACACAGAGCAGTTTCTCAGAAAGCTTCTTTCCAGTTTTGAACGGAAGATATTTCCTTTTTCACCATAGCCCTCTATGGGCTTCCAAATATCCCTTTGCCAATTCCACAAGAACAGCCTCAGCGAAAGGCTTCTTGAAGGGAAAGATGTAACTCTGTGAGATGAATTAACAGATCACAGAGAAGTTTCTCAGAAAGCTTCTTTCCAGTTTTGAACGGAAGATATTTCCTTTTTCACCATAGCCCTCTATGGGCTTCCAAATATCCCTTTGCCAATTCCACAAGAACAGCCTTAGCGAAAGGCTTCTTGAAGGGAAAGATGTAACTCTGTGAGATGAATTAACAGAACACGGAGCAGTTTCTCAGAAAGCTTGTTTCAAGTTTTGAACGGAAGATATTTCCTTTTTCACCATAGCCCTCTGTTTGCTTAAAAATATCCCTTTGCCAATTCCACAAGAACAGCCTTAGCGAAAGGCCTCTTGCAGGGAAAGATGTAACTCTGTGAGATGAATTAACAGAACACAGAGCAGTTTCTCAGAAAGCTTCTTTCTGGTTTTGAACGGAAGATATTTCCTTTTTCACCATAGCCCTCTATGGGCTTCCAAATATCCCTTTGCCAATTCCACAAGAACAGCCTTAGCGAAAGGCTTCTTGAAGGGAAAGATGTAACTCTGTGAGATGAATTAACAGAACACAGAGCAGTTTCTCAGAAATCTTCTTTCCAGTTTTGAACGGAAGATATTTCTTTTTTCAGCATAACCCTGTATGGGCTTCCAAATATCTCTTTTCCAATTCCAAAAGAACAGCCTTAGGGAAAGGCTTCTTGAAGGGAAAGATGTAACTCTATGAGATGAATTAACAGAACACAGAGCAGTTTCTCAGAAAGCTTCTTTCCAGTTTTGAACGGAAGATATTTCCTTTTTCACCAAAGCCTTCTATGGGCTTCCAAATATCCCTTTGCCAATTCCACAAGAACAGCCTTAGCGAAAGGCTTCTTGAAGGGAAAGATGTAACTCTGTGAGATGAATTAACAGAACACAGAGCAGTTTCTCAGAAAGCTTCTTTCCAGTTTTGAACGGAAGATATTTCCTTTTTCACCATAGCCCTCTATGGGCTTCCAAATATCCCTTTGCCAATTCCACAAGAACAGCCTTAGCGAAAGGCTTCTTGAAGGGAAAGATGTAACTCTGTGAGATGAATTAACAGATCACAGAGAAGTTTCTCAGAAAGCTTCTTTCCAGTTTTGAACGGAAGATATTTCCTTTTTCACCATAGCCCTCTATGGGCTTCCAAATATCCCTTTGCCAATTCCACAAGAACAGCCTTAGCGAAAGGCTTCTTGAAGGGAAAGATGTAACTCTGTGAGATGAATTAACAGAACACAGAGCAGTTTCTCAGAAAGCTTCTTTCCAGTTTTGAACGGAAGATATTTCCTTTTTCACCATAGCCCTCTATGGGCTTCCAAATATCCCTTTGCCAATTCCACAAGAACAGCCTTAGCGAAAGGCTGCTTGAAGGGAAAGATGTAACTCTGTGAGATGAATTAACAGAACACAGAGCAGTTTCTCAGAAAGCTTCTTTCCAGTTTTGAACGTAAGATATTTCCTTTTTCACCATAGCTCTTCATGGGCTTCCAAATATCCCTTTGCCAATTCCACAAGAACAGCCTTAGCGAAAGGCTTCTTGAAGGGAAAGATGTAACTCTGTGAGATGAATTAACAGAACACAGAGCAGTTTCTCAGAAAGCTTCTTTCTAGTTTTGAACGGAAGATATTCCTTTTTCACCACAGCCCTCTATGGGCTTCCAAATATCAATTTGCCAATTCCACAGGAACAGCCTTAGCGAAAGGCTTCTTGTAGGGAAAGATGTAACTCTGTGAGATGAATTAACAGAACACAGAGCAGTTTCTCAGAAACCTTCTTTCCAGTTTTGAAAGGAAGATATTTCCTTTTTCACCATAGCGCTCTAAGGGCTTCCAAATATCCCTTTGCCAATTGGACAAGAACAGCCTTAGCGAAAGGCTTCTTGAAGGGAAAGATGTAACTCTGTGAGATGAATTAACAGAACACAGAGCAGTTTCTCAGAAAGCTTCTTTCCACTTTTGAACGGAAGATATTTCCTTTTTCACCATAGCCCTCTATTTGCTTCCAAATATCCCTTTGCCAATTCCACAAGAACAGCCTTAGCGAAAGGCTTCTTGAAGGGAAAGATGTAACACTGTGAGATGAATTAACAGAACACAGAGCAGTTTCTCGGAAAGCTTCTTTATAGTTTTGAACGGAAGCTATTTCCTTTTTCACCATAGCCCTCTATGGGCTTCCAAATATCCCTTTGCCAATTCCACAAGAACAGCCTTAGCGAAAGGCTTCTTGAAGGGAAAGATGTAACTCTGTGAGATGAATTAACAGAACACAGAGCAGTTTCTCAGAAATCTTCTTTCCAGTTTTGAACGGAAGATATTTCCTTTTTCAGCATAACCCTGTATGGGCTTCCAAATATCTCTTTTCCAATTCCAAAAGAACAGCCTTAGGGAAAGGCTTCTTGAAGGGAAAGATGTAACTCTGTGAGATGAATTAACAGAACACAGAGCAGTTTCTCAGAAAGCTTCTTTCCAGTTTTGAACGGAAGATATTTCCTTTTTCACCATAGCCTTCTATGGAATTCCAAATAAACCTTTGCCAATTCCACAAGAACAGCCTTAGCGAAAGGCTTCTTGAAGGGAAAGATGTAACTCTGTGAGATGAATTAACAGAACACAGAGCAGTTTCTCAGAAAGCTTCTTCCCAGTTTTGAACGGAAGATATTTCCTTTTTCACCATAGCCCTCTATGGGATTCCAAATATCCCTTTGCCAATTCCACAAGAACAGCCTTAGCGAAAGGCTTCTTGAAGGGAAAGATGTAACTCTGTGAGATGAATTAACAGAACACAGAGCAGTTTCTCAGAAAGCTTCTTTCCAGTTTTGAACGGAAGATATTTCCTTTTTCACCATAGCCCTCTATGGGCTTCCAAATATCCCTTTGCCAATTCCACAAGAACAGCCTTAGCGAAAGGCTTCTTGAAGGGAAAGATGTAACTCTGTGAGATGAATTAACAGAACACAGAGCAGTTTCTCAGAAAGCTTCTTTCCACTTTTGAACGGAAGATATTTCCTTTTTCACCATAGCCCTCTATGGGCTTCCAAATATCCCTTTGCTAATTCCACAAGAACAGCCATAGCGAAAGGCTGCTTGAAGGGAAAGATGTAACTCTGTGAGATGAATTAACAGAACACAGAGCAGTTTCTCAGAAAGCTTCTTTCCAGTTTTGAACGTAAGATATTTCCTTTTTCACCATAGCTCTTCATGGGCTTCCAAATATCCCTTTGCCAATTCCACAAGAACAGCCTTAGCGAAAGGCTTCTTGAAGGGAAAGATGTAACTCTGTGAGATGAATTAACAGAACACAGAACAGTTTCTCAGAAAGCTTCTTTCCAGTTTTGAAAGGAAGATATTTCCTTTTTCACAATAGCGCTCTAAGGGCTTCCAAATATCCCTTTGCCAATTGGACAAGAACAGCCTTAGCGAAAGGCTTCTTGAAGGGAAAGATGTAACTCTGTGAGATGAATTAACAGAACACAGAGCAGTTTCTCAGAAAGCTTCTTTCTAGTTTTGAACGGAAGATATTTCCTTTTTCACCATAGCCCTCTATGGGCTTGCAAATATCCCTTTGCCAATTCCACAAGAACTGCCTTAGCGAAAGGCTTCTTGAAGGGAAAGATGTAACACTGTGAGATGAATTGACAGAACACAGAGCAGTTTCTCAGAAAGCTTCTTTCCAGTTTTGAACGGAAGATATTTCCTTTTTCACCATAGCCCTCTATGGGCTTCCAAATATCCCTTTGCCAATTCCACAAGAACAGCCTTAGCGAAAGGCTTCTTGAAGGGAAAGATGTAACTCTGTGAGATGAATTAACAGAACACAGAGCAGTTTCTCAGAAATCTTCTTTCCAGTTTTGAACGGAAGATATTTCCTTTTTCACCACAGCCCTCTATGGGCTTCCAAATATCCCTTTGCCAATTCCACAAGAACAGCCTTAGCGAAAGGCTTCTTGAAGGGAAAGATGTAACTCTGTGAGATGAATTAACAGAACACAGAGCAGTTTCTCAGAAAGCTTATTTCCATTTTTGAACGGAAGATATTTACTTTTTCACAATAGCCCTCTATGGGCTTCCAAATATCCCTTTTCCAATTCCAAAAGAACAGCCTTAGCGAAAGGCTTCTTGAAGGGAAAGATGTAACACTGTGAGATGAATTAACAGAACACAGAGCAGTTTCTCAGAAAGCTTCTTTCCAGTTTTGAACGGAAGATATTTCCTTTTTCACCATAGCTCTTCATGGGATTCCAAATATCCCTTTGCCAATTCCACAAGAACAGCCTTAGCGAAAGGCTTCTTGAAGGGAAAGATGTAACTCTGTGAGATGAATTAACAGAACACAGAGCAGTTTCTCAGAAAGCTTCTTTCCAGTTTTTAACGGAAAATATTCCTTTTTCACCATAGCCATCTATGGGCTTCCAAATATCAATTTTCCAATTCCACAAGAACAGCCTTAGCGAAAGGCTTCTTGTAGGGAAAGATGTAACTCTGTGAGATGAATTAACAGAACATAGAACAGTTTCTCAGAAAGCTTCTTTCCAGTTTTGAAAGGAAGATATTTCCTTTTTCACCTTAGCCCTCTAAGGGCTTCCAAATATCCCTTTGCCAATTGGACAAGAACAGCCTTAGCGAAAGGCTTCTTGAAGGGAAAGATGTAACTCTGTGAGATGAATTAACAGAACACAGAGCAGTTTCTCAGAAAGCTTCTTTCCAGTTTTGAACGGAAGATATTTCCTTTTTCACCATAGCCCTCTATGGGCTTCCAAATATCCCTTTGCCAATTCCACAAGAACTGCCTTAGCGAAAGTCTTCTTGAAGGGAAAGATGTAACACTGTGAGATGAATTAACAGAACACAGAGCAGTTTCTCAGAAAGCTTCTTTCCAGTTTTGAACGGAAGATATTTCCTTTTTCACCATAGCCCTCTATGGGCTTCCAAATATCCCTTTGCCAATTGCACAAGAACAGACTTAGTGAAAGGATTCTTGAAGGGAAAGATGTAACTCTGTGAGATGAATTAACAGAACAGAGAGCAGTTTCTCAGAAAGCTTCTTTCCAGTTTTGAACGGAAGATATTTCCTTTTTCACCATAGCCCTCTATGGGCTTCCAAATATCCCTTTGCCAATTCCACAAGAACAGCCTTAGCGAAAGGCTTCTTGAAGGGAAAGATGTAACTCTGTGAGATGAATTAACAGAACACAGAGCAGTTTCTCAGAAAGCTTCTTTCCAGTTTTGAACGGAAGATATTTCCTTTTTCACCATAGCCCTCGATGGGCTTCCAAATATCCCTTTGCCAATTCCACAAGAACAGCCTTAGCGAAAGGCTTCTTGAAGGGAAAGATGTAACTCTGTGAGATGAATTAACAGAACACGGAGCAGTTTCTCAGAAAGCTTGTTTCAAGTTTTGAACGGAAGATATTTCCTTTTTCACCATAGCCCTCTGTTTGCTTAAAAATATCCCTTTGCCAATTCCACAAGAACAGCCTTAGCGAAAGGCCTCTTGCAGGGAAAGATGTAACTCTGTGAGATGAATTAACAGAACACAGAGCAGTTTCTCAGAAAGCTTCTTTCTGGTTTTGAACGGAAGATATTTCCTTTTTCACCATAGCCCTCTATGGGCTTCCAAATATCCCTTTGCCAATTCCACAAGAACAGCCTTAGCGAAAGGCTTCTTGAAGGGAAAGATGTAACTCTGTGAGATGAATTAACAGAACACAGAGCAGTTTCTCAGAAATCTTCTTTCCAGTTTTGAACGGAAGATATTTCTTTTTTCAGCATAACCCTGTATGGGCTTCCAAATATCTCTTTTCCAATTCCAAAAGAACAGCCTTAGGGAAAGGCTTCTTGAAGGGAAAGATGTAACTCTATGAGATGAATTAACAGAACACAGAGCAGTTTCTCAGAAAGCTTCTTTCCAGTTTTGAACGGAAGATATTTCCTTTTTCACCAAAGCCTTCTATGGGCTTCCAAATATCCCTTTGCCAATTCCACAAGAACAGCCTTAGCGAAAGGCTTCTTGAAGGGAAAGATGTCACTCTGTGAGATGAATTAACAGAACACAGAGCAGTTTCTCAGAAAGCTTCTTTCCAGTTTTGAACGGAAGATATTTCCTTTTTCACCATAGCCCTCTATGGGCTTCCAAATATCCCTTTGCCAATTCCACAAGAACAGCCTTAGCGAAAGGCTTCTTGAAGGGAAAGATGTAACTCTGTGAGATGAATTAACAGAACACGGAGCAGTTTCTCAGAAAGCTTGTTTCAAGTTTTGAACGGAAGATATTTCCTTTTTCACCATAGCCCTCTGTTTGCTTAAAAATATCCCTTTGCCAATTCCACAAGAACAGCCTTAGCGAAAGGCCTCTTGCAGGGAAAGATGTAACTCTGTGAGATGAATTAACAGAACACAGAGCAGTTTCTCAGAAAGCTTCTTTCTGGTTTTGAACGGAAGATATTTCCTTTTTCACCATAGCCCTCTATGGGCTTCCAAATATCCCTTTGCCAATTCCACAAGAACAGCCTTAGCGAAAGGCTTCTTGAAGGGAAAGATGTAACTCTGTGAGATGAATTAACAGAACACAGAGCAGTTTCTCAGAAATCTTCTTTCCAGTTTTGAACGGAAGATATTTCTTTTTTCAGCATAACCCTGTATGGGCTTCCAAATATCTCTTTTCCAATTCCAAAAGAACAGCCTTAGGGAAAGGCTTCTTGAAGGGAAAGATGTAACTCTATGAGATGAATTAACAGAACACAGAGCAGTTTCTCAGAAAGCTTCTTTCCAGTTTTGAACGGAAGATATTTCCTTTTTCACCAAAGCCTTCTATGGGCTTCCAAATATCCCTTTGCCAATTCCACAAGAACAGCCTTAGCGAAAGGCTTCTTGAAGGGAAAGATGTAACTCTGTGAGATGAATTAACAGAACACAGAGCAGTTTCTCAGAAAGCTTCTTTCCAGTTTTGAACGGAAGATATTTCCTTTTTCACCATAGCCCTCTATGGGCTTCCAAATATCCCTTTGCCAATTCCACAAGAACAGCCTTAGCGAAAGGCTTCTTGAAGGGAAAGATGTAACTCTGTGAGATGAATTAACAGATCACAGAGAAGTTTCTCAGAAAGCTTCTTTCCAGTTTTGAACGGAAGATATTTCCTTTTTCACCATAGCCCTCTATGGGCTTCCAAATATCCCTTTGCCAATTCCACAAGAACAGCCTTAGCGAAAGGCTTCTTGAAGGGAAAGATGTAACTCTGTGAGATGAATTAACAGAACACAGAGCAGTTTCTCAGAAAGCTTCTTTCCAGTTTTGAACGGAAGATATTTCCTTTTTCACCATAGCCCTCTATGGGCTTCCAAATATCCCTTTGCCAATTCCACAAGAACAGCCTTAGCGAAAGGCTGCTTGAAGGGAAAGATGTAACTCTGTGAGATGAATTAACAGAACACAGAGCAGTTTCTCAGAAAGCTTCTTTCCAGTTTTGAACGTAAGATATTTCCTTTTTCACCATAGCTCTTCATGGGCTTCCAAATATCCCTTTGCCAAATCCACAAGAACAGCCTTAGCGAAAGGCTTCTTGAAGGGAAAGATGTAACTCTGTGAGATGAATTAACAGAACACAGAGCAGTTTCTCAGAAAGCTTCTTTCTAGTTTTGAACGGAAGATATTCCTTTTTCACCATAGCCCTCTATGGGCTTCCAAATATCAATTTGCCAATTCCACAAGAACAGCCTTAGCGAAAGGCTTCTTGTAGGGAAAGATGTAACTCTGTGAGATGAATTAACAGAACACAGAGCAGTTTCTCAGAAACCTTCTTTCCAGTTTTGAAAGGAAGATATTTCCTTTTTCACCATAGCGCTCTAAGGGCTTCCAAATATCCCTTTGCCAATTGGACAAAAACAGCCTTAGCGAAAGGCTTCTTGAAGGGAAAGATGTAACTCTGTGAGATGAATTAACAGAACACAGAGCAGTTTCTCAGAAAGCTTCTTTCCACTTTTGAACGGAAGATATTTCCTTTTTCACCATAGCCCTCTATTTGCTTCCAAATATCCCTTTGCCAATTCCACAAGAACAGCCTTAGCGAAAGGCTTCTTGAAGGGAAAGATGTAACTCTGTGAGATGAATTAACAGAACACAGAGCAGTTTCTCAGAAAGCTTCTTTCTAGTTTTGAACGGAAGCTATTTCCTTTTTCACCATAGCCCTCTATGGGCTTCCAAATATCCCTTTGCCAATTCCACAAGAACAGCCTTAGCGAAAGGCTTCTTGAAGGGAAAGATGTAACTCTGTGAGATGAATTAACAGAACACAGAGCAGTTTCTCAGAAATCTTCTTTCCAGTTTTGAACGGAAGATATTTCCTTTTTCAGCATAACCCTGTATGGGCTTCCAAATATCTCTTTTCCAATACCAAAAGAACAGCCTTAGGGAAAGGCTTCTTGAAGGGAAAGATGTAACTCTGTGAGATGAATTAACAGAACACAGAGCAGTTTCTCAGAAAGCTTCTTTCCAGTTTTGAACGGAAGATATTTCCTTTTTCACCATAGCCTTCTATGGAATTCCAAATAAACCTTTGCCAATTCCACAAGAACAGCCTTAGCGAAAGGCTTCTTGAAGGGAAAGATGTAACTCTGTGAGATGAATTAACAGAACACAGAGCAGTTTCTCAGAAAGCTTCTTTCCAGTTTTGAACGGAAGATATTTCCTTTTTCACCATAGCCCTCAATGGGCTTCCAAATATCCCTTTGCCAATTCCACAAGAACAGCCTTAGCGAAAGGCTTCTTGAAGGGAAAGATGTAACTCTGTGAGATGAATTAACAGAACACAGAGCAGTTTCTCAGAAAGCTTCTTCCCAGTTTTGAACGGAAGATATTTCCTTTTTCACCATAGCCCTCTATGGGCTTCCAAATATCCCTTTGCCAATTCCACAAGAACAGCCTTAGCGAAAGGCTTCTTGAAGGGAAAGATGTAACTCTGTGAGATGAATTAACAGAACACAGAGCAGTTTCTCAGAAAGCTTCTTTCCAGTTTTGAACGGAAGATATTTCCTTTTTCACCATAGCCCTCTATGGGCTTCCAAATATCCCTTTGCCAATACCACAAGAACAGCCTTAGCGAAAGGCTTCTTGAAGGGAAAGATGTAACTCTGTGAGATGAATTAACAGAACACAGAGCAGTTTCTCAGAAAACTTCTTTCCACTTTTGAACGGAAGATATTTCCTTTTTCACCATAGCCCTCTATGGGCTTCCAAATATCCCTTTGCCAATTCCACAAGAACAGCCATAGAGAAAGGCTGCTTGAAGGGAAAGATGTAACTCTGTGAGATGAATTAACAGAACACAGAGCACTTTCTCAGAAAGCTTCTTTCAAGTTTTGAACGTAAGATATTTCCTTTTTCACCATAGCTCTTCATGGGCTTCCAAATATCCTTTTGCCAATTCCACAAGAACAGCCTTAGCGAAAGGCTTCTTGAAGGGAAAGATGTAACTCTGTGAGATGAATTAACAGAACACAGAACAGTTTCTCAGAAAGCTTCTTTCCAGTTTTGAAAGGAAGATATTTCCTTTTTCACAATAGCGCTCTAAGGGCTTCCAAATATCCCTTTGCCAATTGGACAAGAACAGCCTTAGCGAAAGGCTTCTTGAAGGGAAAGATGTAACTCTGTGAGATGAATTAACAGAACACAGAGCAGTTTCTCAGAAAGCTTCTTTCTAGTTTTGAACGGAAGATATTTCCTTTTTCACCATAGCCCTCTATGGGCTTGCAAATATCCCTTTGCCAATTCCACAAGAACTGCCTTAGCGAAAGGCTTCTTGAAGGGAAAGATGTAACACTGTGAGATGAATTGACAGAACACAGAGCAGTTTCTCAGAAAGCTTCTTTCCAGTTTTGAACGGAAGATATTTCCTTTTTCACCATAGCCCTCTATGGGCTTCCAAATATCCCTTTGCCAATTCCACAAGAACAGCCTTAGCGAAAGGCTTCTTGAAGGGAAAGATGTAACGCTGTGAGATGAATTAACAGAACACAGAGCAGTTTCTCAGAAAGCTTCTTTCCAGTTTTGAACGGAAGATATTTCCTTTTTCACCACAGCCCTCTATGGGCTTCCAAATATCCCTTTGCCAATTCCACAAGAACAGCCTTAGCGAAAGGCTTCTTGAAGGGAAAGATGTAACTCTGTGAGATGAATTAACAGAACACAGAGCAGTTTCTCAGAAAGCTTATTTCCATTTTTGAACGGAAGATATTTACTTTTTCACAATAGCCCTCTATGGGCTTCCAAATATCCCTTTGCCAATTCCACAAGAACAGCCTTAGCGAAAGGCTTCTTGAAGGGAAAGATGTAACTCTGTGAGATGAATTTACAGAACACACAGCAGTTTCTCAGAAAGCTTCTTTCCAGTTTTGAACGGAAGATATTTCCTTTTTCACCATAGCCCTCTATGGGCTTCCAAATATCCCTTTGCCAATTCCACAAGAACAGCCTTAGCGAAAGGCTTCTTGAAGGGAAAGATGTAACTCTGTGAGATGAATTAACAGAACACAGAGCAGTTTCTCAGAAAGCTTCTTTCCAGTTTTGAACGGAAGATATTTCCTTTTTCACCATAGCCCTCTGTGGGCTTCCAAATATCCCTTTGCCAATTCCAAAAGAACAGCCTTAGCGAAAGGCTTCTTGAAGGGAAAGATGTAACTCTGTGAGATGAATTAACAGAACACAGAGCAGTTTCTCAGAAAGCTTCTTTCCAGTTTTGAAAGGAAGATATTTCCTTTTTCACCATAGCTCTTCATGGGATGCCAAATATCCCTTTGCCAATTCCACAAGAACAGCCCTAGCGAAAGGCTTCTTGAAGGGAGAGATGTAACTCTGTGAGATGAATTAACAGAACACAGGGCAGTTTCTCAGAAAGCTTCTTTCCAGTTTTTAACGGAAAATATTCCTTTTTCACCCTAGCCCTCTATGGGCTTCCAAATATCAATTTGCCAATTCCACAAGAACAGCCTTAGCGAAAGGCTTCTTGTAGGGAAAGATGTAACTCTGTGAGATGAATTAACAGAACATAGAACAGTTTCTCAGAAAGCTTCTTTCCAGTTTTGAAAGGAAGATATTTCCTTTTTCACCTTAGCCCTCTAAGGGCTTCCAAATATCCCTTTGCCAATTGGACAAGAACAGCCTTAGCGAAAGGCTTCTTGAAGGGAAAGATCTAACTCTGTGAGATGAATTAACAGAACACAGAGCAGTTTCTCAGAAAGCTTCTTTCCAGTTTTGAACGGAAGATATTTCCTTTTTCACCATAGCCCTCTATGGGCTTCCAAATATCCCTTTGCCAATTCCACAAGAACTGCCTTAGCGAAAGGCTTCTTGAAGGGAAAGATGTAACACTGTGAGATGAATTAACAGAACACAGAGCAGTTTCTCAGAAAGCTTCTTTCCAGTTTTGAACGGAAGATATTTCCTTTTTCACCATAGCCCTCTATGGGCTTCCAAATATCCCTTTGCCAATTGCACAAGAACAGACTTAGTGAAAGGATTCTTGAAGGGAAAGATGTAACACTGTCAGATGAATTAACAGAACACAGAGCAGTTTCTCAGAAAGCTTCTTTCCAGTTTTGAACGGAAGATATTTCCTTTTTCACCATAGCCCTCTATGGGCTTCCAAATATCCCTTTGCCAATTCCACAAGAACAGCCTTAGCGAAAGGCTTCTTGAAGGGAAAGATGTAACTCTGTGAGATGAATTAACAGAACACAGAGCAGTTTCTCAGAAAGCTTATTTCCATTTTTGAACGGAAGATATTTACTTTTTCACAATAGCCCTCTATGGGCTTCCAAATATCCCTTTGCCAATTCCACAAGAACAGCCTTAGCGAAAGGCTTCTTGAAGGGAAAGATGTAACTCTGTGAGATGAATTTACAGAACACACAGCAGTTTCTCAGAAAGCTTCTTTCCAGTTTTGAACGGAAGATATTTCCTTTTTCACCATAGCCCTCTATGGGCTTCCAAATATCCCTTTGCCAATTCCACAAGAACAGCCTTAGCGAAAGGCTTCTTGAAGGGAAAGATGTAACTCTGTGAGATGAATTAACAGAATACAGAGCAGTTTCTCAGAAAGCTTCTTTCCAGTTTTGAACGGAAGATATTTCCTTTTTCACCATAGCCCTCTGTGGGCTTCCAAATATCCCTTTTCCAATTCCAAAAGAACAGCCTTAGCGAAAGGCTTCTTGAAGGGAAAGATGTAACACTGTGAGATGAATTAACAGAACACAGAGCAGTTTCTCAGAAAGCTTCTTTCCAGTTTTGAACGGAAGATATTTCCTTTTTCACCATAGCTCTTCATGGGATTCCAAATATCCCTTTGCCAATTCCACAAGAACAGCCTTAGCGAAAGGCTTCTTGAAGGGAAAGATGTAACTCTGTGAGATGAATTAACAGAACACAGAGCAGTTTCTCAGAAAGCTTCTTTCCAGTTTTTAACGGAAAATATTCCTTTTTCACCATAGCCCTCTATGGGCTTCCAAATATCAATTTTCCAATTCCACAAGAACACCCTTAGCGAAAGGCTTCTTGTAGGGAAAGATGTAACTCTGTGAGAGGAATTAACAGAACATAGAACAGTTTCTCAGAAAGCTTCTTTCCAGTTTTGAAAGGAAGATATTTCCTTTTTCACCTTAGCCCTCTAAGGGCTTCCAAATATCCCTTTGCCAATTGGACAAGAACAGCCTTAGCGAAAGGCTTCTTGAAGGGAAAGATGTAACTCTGTGAGATGAATTAACAGAACACAGAGCAGTTTCTCAGAAAGCTTCTTTCCAGTTTTGAACGGAAGATATTTCCTTTTTCACCATAGCCCTCTATGGGCTTCCAAATATCCCTTTGCCAATTCCACAAGAACTGCCTTAGCGAAAGTCTTCTTGAAGGGAAAGATGTAACACTGTGAGATGAATTAACAGAACACAGAGCAGTTTCTCAGAAAGCTTCTTTCCAGTTTTGAACGGAAGATATTTCCTTTTTCACCATAGCCCTCTATGGGCTTCCAAATATCCCTTTGCCAATTCCACAAGAACAGCCTTAGCGAAAGGCTTCTTGAAGGGAAAGATGTAACTCTGTGAGATGAATTTACAGAACACACAGCAGTTTCTCAGAAAGCTTCTTTCCAGTTTTGAACGGAAGATATTTCCTTTTTCACCATAGCCCTCTATGGGCTTCCAAATATCCCTTTGCCAATTCCACAAGAACAGCCTTAGCGAAAGGCTTCTTGAAGGGAAAGATGTAACTCTGTGAGATGAATTAACAGAATACAGAGCAGTTTCTCAGAAAGCTTCTTTCCAGTTTTGAACGGAAGATATTTCCTTTTTCACCATAGCCCTCTGTGGGCTTCCAAATATCCCTTTTCCAATTCCAAAAGAACAGCCTTAGCGAAAGGCTTCTTGAAGGGAAAGATGTAACACTGTGAGATGAATTAACAGAACACAGAGCAGTTTCTCAGAAAGCTTCTTTCCAGTTTTGAACGGAAGATATTTCCTTTTTCACCATAGCTCTTCATGGGATTCCAAATATCCCTTTGCCAATTCCACAAGAACAGCCTTAGCGAAAGGCTTCTTGAAGGGAAAGATGTAACTCTGTGAGATGAATTAACAGAACACAGAGCAGTTTCTCAGAAAGCTTCTTTCCAGTTTTTAACGGAAAATATTCCTTTTTCACCATAGCCCTCTATGGGCTTCCAAATATCAATTTTCCAATTCCACAAGAACACCCTTAGCGAAAGGCTTCTTGTAGGGAAAGATGTAACTCTGTGAGAGGAATTAACAGAACATAGAACAGTTTCTCAGAAAGCTTCTTTCCAGTTTTGAAAGGAAGATATTTCCTTTTTCACCTTAGCCCTCTAAGGGCTTCCAAATATCCCTTTGCCAATTGGACAAGAACAGCCTTAGCGAAAGGCTTCTTGAAGGGAAAGATGTAACTCTGTGAGATGAATTAACAGAACACAGAGCAGTTTCTCAGAAAGCTTCTTTCCAGTTTTGAACGGAAGATATTTCCTTTTTCACCATAGCCCTCTATGGGCTTCCAAATATCCCTTTGCCAATTCCACAAGAACTGCCTTAGCGAAAGGCTTCTTGAAGGGAAAGATGTAACACTGTGAGATGAATTAACAGAACACAGAGCAGTTTCTCAGAAAGCTTCTTTCCAGTTTTGAACGGAAGATATTTCCTTTTTCACCATAGCCCTCTATGGGCTTCCAAATATCCCTTTGCCAATTGCACAAGAACAGACTTAGTGAAAGGATTCTTGAAGGGAAAGATGTAACTCTGTGAGATGAATTAACAGAACAGAGAGCAGTTTCTCAGAAAGCTTCTTTCCAGTTTTGAACGGAAGATATTTCCTTTTTCACCATAGCCCTCTATGGGCTTCCAAATATCCCTTTGCCAATTCCACAAGAACAGCCTTAGCGAAAGGCTTCTTGAAGGGAAAGATGTAACTCTGTGAGATGAATTAACAGAACACAGAGCAGTTTCTCAGAAAGCTTCTTTCCAGTTTTGAACGGAAGATATTTCCTTTTTCACCATAGCCCTCGATGGGCTTCCAAATATCCCTTTGCCAATTCCACAAGAACAGCCTTAGCGAAAGGCTTCTTGAAGGGAAAGATGTAACTCTGTGAGATGAATTAACAGAACACGGAGCAGTTTCTCAGAAAGCTTGTTTCAAGTTTTGAACGGAAGATATTTCCTTTTTCACCATAGCCCTCTGTTTGCTTAAAAATATCCCTTTGCCAATTCCACAAGAACAGCCTTAGCGAAAGGCCTCTTGCAGGGAAAGATGTAACTCTGTGAGATGAATTAACAGAACACAGAGCAGTTTCTCAGAAAGCTTCTTTCTGGTTTTGAACGGAAGATATTTCCTTTTTCACCATAGCCCTCTATGGGCTTCCAAATATCCCTTTGCCAATTCCACAAGAACAGCCTTAGCGAAAGGCTTCTTGAAGGGAAAGATGTAACTCTGTGAGATGAATTAACAGAACACAGAGCAGTTTCTCAGAAATCTTCTTTCCAGTTTTGAACGGAAGATATTTCTTTTTTCAGCATAACCCTGTATGGGCTTCCAAATATCTCTTTTCCAATTCCAAAAGAACAGCCTTAGGGAAAGGCTTCTTGAAGGGAAAGATGTAACTCTATGAGATGAATTAACAGAACACAGAGCAGTTTCTCAGAAAGCTTCTTTCCAGTTTTGAACGGAAGATATTTCCTTTTTCACCAAAGCCTTCTATGGGCTTCCAAATATCCCTTTGCCAATTCCACAAGAACAGCCTTAGCGAAAGGCTTCTTGAAGGGAAAGATGTCACTCTGTGAGATGAATTAACAGAACACAGAGCAGTTTCTCAGAAAGCTTCTTTCCAGTTTTGAACGGAAGATATTTCCTTTTTCACCATAGCCCTCTATGGGCTTCCAAATATCCCTTTGCCAATTCCACAAGAACAGCCTTAGCGAAAGGCTTCTTGAAGGGAAAGATGTAACTCTGTGAGATGAATTAACAGATCACAGAGAAGTTTCTCAGAAAGCTTCTTTCCAGTTTTGAACGGAAGATATTTCCTTTTTCACCATAGCCCTCTATGGGCTTCCAAATATCCCTTTGCCAATTCCACAAGAACAGCCTTAGCGAAAGGCTTCTTGAAGGGAAAGATGTAACTCTGTGAGATGAATTAACAGAACACAGAGCAGTTTCTCAGAAGGCTTCTTTCCAGTTTTGAACGGAAGATATTTCCTTTTTCACCATAGCCCTCTATGGGCTTCCAAATATCCCTTTGCCAATTCCACAAGAACAGCCTTAGCGTAAGGCTGCTTGAAGGGAAAGATGTAACTCTGTGAGATGAATTAACAGAACACAGAGCAGTTTCTCAGAAAGCTTCTTTCCAGTTTTGAACGTAAGATATTTCCTTTTTCACCATAGCTCTTCATGGGCTTCCAAATATCCCTTTGCCAAATCCACAAGAACAGCCTTAGCAAAAGGCTTCTTGAAGGGAAAGATGTAACTCTGTGAGATGAATTAACAGAACACAGAGCAGTTTCTCAGAAAGCTTCTTTCTAGTTTTGAACGGAAGATATTCCTTTTTCACCATAGCCCTCTATGGGCTTCCAAATATCAATTTGCCAATTCCACAAGAACAGCCTTAGCGAAAGGCTTCTTGTAGGGAAAGATGTAACTCTGTGAGATGAATTAACAGAACACAGAGCAGTTTCTCAGAAACCTTCTTTCCAGTTTTGAAAGGAAGATATTTCCTTTTTCACCATAGCGCTCTAAGGGCTTCCAAATATCCCTTTGCCAATTGGACAAGAACAGCCTTAGCGAAAGGCTTCTTGAAGGGAAAGATGTAACTCTGTGAGATGAATTAACAGAACACAGAGCAGTTTCTCAGAAAGCTTCTTTCCACTTTTGAACGGAAGATATTTCCTTTTTCACCATAGCCCTCTATTTGCTTCCAAATATCCCTTTGCCAATTCCACAAGAACAGCCTTAGCGAAAGGCTTCTTGAAGGGAAAGATGTAACTCTGTGAGATGAATTAACAGAACACAGAGCAGTTTCTCAGAAAGCTTCTTTCTAGTTTTGAACGGAAGCTATTTCCTTTTTCACCATAGCCCTCTATGGGCTTCCAAATATCCCTTTGCCAATTCCACAAGAACAGCCTTAGCGAAAGGCTTCTTGAAGGGAAAGATGTAACTCTGTGAGATGAATTAACAGAACACAGAGCAGTTTCTCAGAAATCTTCTTTCCAGTTTTGAACGGAAGATATTTCCTTTTTCAGCATAACCCTGTATGGGCTTCCAAATATCTCTTTTCCAATACCAAAAGAACAGCCTTAGGGAAAGGCTTCTTGAAGGGAAAGATGTAACTCTGTGAGATGAATTAACAGAACACAGAGCAGTTTCTCAGAAAGCTTCTTTCCAGTTTTGAACGGAAGATATTTCCTTTTTCACCATAGCCTTCTATGGAATTCCAAATAAACCTTTGCCAATTCCACAAGAACAGCCTTAGCGAAAGGCTTCTTGAAGGGAAAGATGTAACTCTGTGAGATGAATTAACAGAACACAGAGCAGTTTCTCAGAAAGCTTCTTTCCAGTTTTGAACGGAAGATATTTCCTTTTTCACCATAGCCCTCAATGGGCTTCCAAATATCCCTTTGCCAATTCCACAAGAACAGCCTTAGCGAAAGGCTTCTTGAAGGGAAAGATGTAACTCTGTGAGATGAATTAACAGAACACAGAGCAGTTTCTCAGAAAGCTTCTTCCCAGTTTTGAACGGAAGATATTTCCTTTTTCACCATAGCCCTCTATGGGCTTCCAAATATCCCTTTGCCAATTCCACAAGAACAGCCTTAGCGAAAGGCTTCTTGAAGGGAAAGATGTAACTCTGTGAGATGAATTAACAGAACACAGAGCAGTTTCTCAGAAAGCTTCTTTCCAGTTTTGAACGGAAGATATTTCCTTTTTCACCATAGCCCTCTATGGGCTTCCAAATATCCCTTTGCCAATACCACAAGAACAGCCTTAGCGAAAGGCTTCTTGAAGGGAAAGATGTAACTCTGTGAGATGAATTAACAGAACACAGAGCAGTTTCTCAGAAAACTTCTTTCCACTTTTGAACGGAAGATATTTCCTTTTTCACCATAGCCCTCTATGGGCTTCCAAATATCCCTTTGCCAATTCCACAAGAACAGCCATAGAGAAAGGCTGCTTGAAGGGAAAGATGTAACTCTGTGAGATGAATTAACAGAACACAGAGCACTTTCTCAGAAAGCTTCTTTCCAGTTTTGAACGTAAGATATTTCCTTTTTCACCATAGCTCTTCATGGGCTTCCAAATATCCCTTTGCCAATTCCACAAGAACAGCCTTAGCGAAAGGCTTCTTGAAGGGAAAGATGTAACTCTGTGAGATGAATTAACAGAACACAGAACAGTTTCTCAGAAAGCTTCTTTCCAGTTTTGAAAGGAAGATATTTCCTTTTTCACAATAGCGCTCTAAGGGCTTCCAAATATCCCTTTGCCAATTGGACAAGAACAGCCTTAGCGAAAGGCTTCTTGAAGGGAAAGATGTAACTCTGTGAGACGAATTAACAGAACACAGAGCAGTTTCTCAGAAAGCTTCTTTCTAGTTTTGAACGGAAGATATTTCCTTTTTCACCATAGCCCTCTATGGGCTTGCAAATATCCCTTTGCCAATTCCACAAGAACTGCCTTAGCGAAAGGCTTCTTGAAGGGAAAGATGTAACACTGTGAGATGAATTGACAGAACACAGAGCAGTTTCTCAGAAAGCTTCTTTCCAGTTTTGAACGGAAGATATTTCCTTTTTCACCATAGCCCTCTATGGGCTTCCAAATATCCCTTTGCCAATTCCACAAGAACAGCCTTAGCGAAAGGCTTCTTGAAGGGAAAGATGTAACGCTGTGAGATGAATTAACAGAACACAGAGCAGTTTCTCAGAAAGCTTCTTTCCAGTTTTGAACGGAAGATATTTCCTTTTTCACCACAGCCCTCTATGGGCTTCCAAATATCCCTTTGCCAATTCCACAAGAACAGCCTTAGCGAAAGGCTTCTTGAAGGGAAAGATGTAACTCTGTGAGATGAATTAACAGAACACAGAGCAGTTTCTCAGAAAGCTTATTTCCATTTTTGAACGGAAGATATTTACTTTTTCACAATAGCCCTCTATGGGCTTCCAAATATCCCTTTGCCAATTCCACAAGAACAGCCTTAGCGAAAGGCTTCTTGAAGGGAAAGATGTAACTCTGTGAGATGAATTTACAGAACACACAGCAGTTTCTCAGAAAGCTTCTTTCCAGTTTTGAACGGAAGATATTTCCTTTTTCACCATAGCCTTCTATGGGCTTCCAAATATCCCTTTGCCAATTCCACAAGAACAGCCTTAGCGAAAGGCTTCTTGAAGGGAAAGATGTAACTCTGTGAGATGAATTAACAGAACACAGAGCAGTTTCTCAGAAAGCTTCTTTCCAGTTTTGAACGGAAGATATTTCCTTTTTCACCATAGCCCTCTGTGGGCTTCCAAATATCCCTTTGCCAATTCCAAAAGAACAGCCTTAGCGAAAGGCTTCTTGAAGGGAAAGATGTAACTCTGTGAGATCAATTAACAGAACACAGAGCAGTTTCTCAGAAAGCTTCTTTCCAGTTTTGAAAGGAAGATATTTCCTTTTTCACCATAGCTCTTCATGGGATGCCAAATATCCCTTTGCCAATTCCACAAGAACAGCCCTAGCGAAAGGCTTCTTGAAGGGAGAGATGTAACTCTGTGAGATGAATTAACAGAACACAGGGCAGTTTCTCAGAAAGCTTCTTTCCAGTTTTTAAAGGAAAATATTCCTTTTTCACCATAGCCCTCTATGGGCTTCCAAATATCAATTTGCCAATTCCACAAGAACAGCCTTAGCGAAAGGCTTCTTGTAGGGAAAGATGTAACTCTGTGAGATGAATTAACAGAACATAGAACAGTTTCTCAGAAAGCTTCTTTCCAGTTTTGAAAGGAAGATATTTCCTTTTTCACCTTAGCCCTCTAAGGGCTTCCAAATATCCCTTTGCCAATTGGACAAGAACAGCCTTAGCGAAAGGCTTCTTGAAGGGAAAGATCTAACTCTGTGAGATGAATTAACAGAACACAGAGCAGTTTCTCAGAAAGCTTCTTTCCAGTTTTGAACGGAAGATATTTCCTTTTTCACCATAGCCCTCTATGGGCTTCCAAATATCCCTTTGCCAATTCCACAAGAACTGCCTTAGCGAAAGGCTTCTTGAAGGGAAAGATGTAACACTGTGAGATGAATTAACAGAACACAGAGCAGTTTCTCAGAAAGCTTCTTTCCAGTTTTGAACGGAAGATATTTCCTTTTTCACCACAGCCCTCTATGGGCTTCCAAATATCCCTTTGCCAATTCCACAAGAACAGCCTTAGCGAAAGGCTTCTTGAAGGGAAAGATGTAACTCTGTGAGATGAATTAACAGAACACGGAGCAGTTTCTCAGAAAGCTTGTTTCAAGTTTTGAACGGAAGATATTTCCTTTTTCACCATAGCCCTCTGTTTGCTTAAAAATATCCCTTTGCCAATTCCACAAGAACAGCCTTAGCGAAAGGCTTCTTGAAGGGAAAGATGTAACTCTGTGAGATGAATTAACAGAACACAGAGCAGTTTCTCAGAAAGCTTCTTTCTGGTTTTGAACGGAAGATATTTCCTTTTTCACCATAGCCCTCTATGGGCTTCCAAATATCCCTTTGCCAATTCCACAAGAACAGCCTTAGCGAAAGGCTTCTTGAAGGGAAAGATGTAACTCTGTGAGATGAATTAACAGAACACAGAGCAGTTTCTCAGAAATCTTCTTTCCAGTTTTGAACGGAAGATATTTCCTTTTTCTGCATAACCCTGTATGGGCTTCCAAATATCTCTTTTCCAATTCCAAAAGAACAGCCTTAGGGAAAGGCTTCTTGAAGGGAAAGATGTAACTCTATGAGATGAATTAACAGAACACAGAGCAGTTTCTCAGAAAGCTTCTTTCCAGTTTTGAACGGAAGATATTTCCTTTTTCACCAAAGCCTTCTATGGGCTTCCAAATATCCCTTTGCCAATTCCACAAGAACAGCCTTAGCGAAAGGCTTCTTGAAGGGAAAGATGTAACTCTGTGAGATGAATTAACAGAACACAGAGCAGTTTCTCAGAAAGCTTCTTTCCAGTTTTGAACGGAAGACATTTCCTTTTTCACCATACCCCTCTATGGGCTTCCAAATATCCCTTTGCCAATTCCACAAGAACAGCCTTAGCGAAAGGCTTCTTGAAGGGAAAGATGTAACTCTGTGAGATGAATTAACAGATCACAGAGAAGTTTCTCAGAAAGCTTCTTTCCAGTTTTGAACGGAAGATATTTCCTTTTTCACCATAGCCCTCTATGGGCTTCCAAATATCCCTTTGCCAATTCCACAAGAACAGCCTTAGCGAAAGGCTTCTTGAAGGGAAAGATGTAACTCTGTGAGATGAATTAACGGAACACAGAGCAGTTTCTCAGAAAGCTTCTTTCCACTTTTGAACGGAAGATATTTCCTTTTTCACCATAGCCCTCTATGGGCTTCCAAATATCCCTTTGCCAATTCCACAAGAACAGCCTTAGCGAAAGGCTTCTTGAAGGGAAAGATGTAACTCTGTGAGATGAATTAACAGAACACAGAGCAGTTTCTCAGAAAGCTTCTTTCCACTTTTGAACGGAAGATATTTCCTTTTTCACCATAGCCCTCTATGGGCTTCCAAATATCCCTTTGCCAATTCCACAAGAACAGCCTTAGCGAAAGGCTGCTTGAAGGGAAAGATGTAACTCTGTGAGATGAATTAACAGAACACAGAGCAGTTTCTCAGAAAGCTTCTTTCCAGTTTTGAACATAAGATATTTCCTTTTTCACCATAGCTCTTCATGGGCTTCCAAATATCCCTTTGCCAATTCCACAAGAACAGCCTTAGCGAAAGGCTTCTTGAAGGGAAAGATGTAACTCTGTGAGATGAATTAACAGAACACAGAGCAGTTTCTCAGAAAGCTTCTTTCTAGTTTTGAACGGAAGATATTCCTTTTTCACCATAGCCCTCTATGGGCTTCCAAATATCAATTTGCCAATTCCACAGGAACAGCCTTAGCGAAAGGCTTCTTGTAGGGAAAGATGTAACTCTGTGAGATGAATTAACAGAACACAGAGCAGTTTCTCAGAAACCTTCTTTCCAGTTTTGAAAGGAAGATATTTCCTTTTTCACCATAGCGCTCTAAGGGCTTCCAAATATCCCTTTGCCAATTGGACAAGAACAGCCTTAGCGAAAGGCTTCTTGAAGGGAAAGATGTAACTCTGTGAGATGAATTAACAGAACACAGAGCAGTTTCTCAGAAAGCTTCTTTCCACTTTTGAACGGAAGATATTTCCTTTTTCACCATAGCCCTCTATTTGCTTCCAAATATCCCTTTGCCAATTCCACAAGAACAGCCTTAGCGAAAGGCTTCTTGAAGGGAAAGATGTAACTCTGTGAGATGAATTAACAGAACACAGAGCAGTTTCTCAGAAAGCTTCTTTCTAGTTTTGAACGGAAGCTATTTCCTTTTTCACCATAGCCCTCTATGGGCTTCCAAATATCCCTTTGCCAATTCCACAAGAACAGCCTTAGCGAAAGGCTTCTTGAAGGGAAAGATGTAACTCTGTGAGATGAATTAACAGAACACAGAGCAGTTTCTCAGAAATCTTCTTTCCAGTTTTGAACGGAAGATATTTCCTTTTTCAGCATAACCCTGTATGGGCTTCCAAATATCTCTTTTCCAATTCCAAAAGAACAGCCTTAGGGAAAGGCTTCTTGAAGGGAAAGATGTAACTCTGTGAGATGAATTAACAGAACACAGAGCAGTTTCTCAGAAAGCTTCTTTCCAGTTTTGAACGGAAGATATTTCCTTTTTCACCATAGCCTTCTATGGAATTCCAAATAAACCTTTGCCAATTCCACAAGAACAGCCTTAGCGAAAGGTTTCTTGAAGGGAAAGATGTAACTCTGTGAGATGAATTAACAGAACACAGAGCAGTTTCTCAGAAAGCTTCTTTCCAGTTTTGAACGGAAGATATTTCCTTTTTCACCATAGCCCTCTATGGGCTTCCAAATATCCCTTTGCCAATTCCACAAGAACAGCCTTAGCGAAAGGCTTCTTGTAGGGAAAGATGTAACTCTGTGAGATGAATTAACAGAACACAGAGCAGTTTCTCAGAAAGCTTCTTCCCAGTTTTGAACGGAAGATATTTCCTTTTTCACCATAGCCCTCTATGGGCTTCCAAATATCCCTTTGCCAATTCCACAAGAACAGCCTTAGCGAAAGGCTTCTTGAAGGGAAAGATGTAACTCTGTGAGATGAATTAACAGAACACAGAGCAGTTTCTCAGAAAGCTTCTTTCCACTTTTGAACGGAAGATATTTCCTTTTTCACCATAGCCCTCTATGGGCTTCCAAATATCCCTTTGCCAATTCCACAAGAACAGCCATAGCGAAAGGCTGCTTGAAGGGAAAGATGTAACTCTGTGAGATGAATTAACAGAACACAGAGCAGTTTCTCAGAAAGCTTCTTTCCAGTTTTGAACGTAAGATATTTCCTTTTTCACCATAGCTCTTCATGGGCTTCCAAATATCCCTTTGCCAATTCCACAAGAACAGCCTTAGCGAAAGGCTTCTTGAAGGGAAAGATGTAACTCTGTGAGATGAATTAACAGAACACAGAACAGTTTCTCAGAAAGCTTCTTTCCAGTTTTGAAAGGAAGATATTTCCTTTTTCACAATAGCGCTCTAAGGGCTTCCAAATATCCCTTTGCCAATTGGACAAGAACAGCCTTAGCGAAAGGCTTCTTGAAGGGAAAGATGTAACTCTGTGAGATGAATTAACAGAACACAGAGCAGTTTCTCAGAAAGCTTATTTCCATTCTTGAACGGAAGATATTTACTTTTTCACAATAGCCCTCTATGGGCTTCCAAATATCCCTTTGCCAATTCCACAAGAACAGCCTTAGCGAAAGGCTTCTTGAAGGGAAAGATGTAACTCTGTGAGATGAATTTACAGAACACAGAGCAGTTTCTCAGAAAGCTTCTTTCCAGATTTGAACGGAAGATATTTCCTTTTTCACCATAGCCCTCTATGGGCTTCCAAATATCCCTTTGCCAATTCCACAAGAACAGCCTTAGCGAAAGGCTTCTTGAAGGGAAAGATGTAACTCTGTGAGATGAATTAACAGAACACAGAGCAGTTTCTCAGAAAGCTTCTTTCCAGTTTTGAACGGAAGATATTTCCTTTTTCACCATAGCCCTCTGTGGGCTTCCAAATATCCCTTTTCCAATTCCAAAAGAACAGCCTTAGCGAAAGGCTTCTTGAAGGGAAAGATGTAACTCTGTGAGATGAATTAACAGAACACAGAGCAGTTTCTCAGAAAGCTTCTTTCCAGTTTTGAACGGAAGATATTTCCTTTTTCACCATAGCTCTTCATGGGATTCCAAATATCCCTTTGCCAATTCCACAAGAACAGCCTTAGCGAAAGGCTTCTTGAAGGGAAAGATGTAACTCTGTGAGATGAATTAACAGAACACAGAGCAGTGTCTCAGAAAGCTTCTTTCCAGTTTTTAACGGAAAATATTCCTTTTTCACCATAGCCCTCTATGGGCTTCCAAATATCAATTTTCCAATTCCACAAGAACAGCCTTAGCGAAAGGCTTCTTGTAGGGAAAGATGTAACTCTGTGAGATGAATTAACAGAACATAGAACAGTTTCTCAGAAAGCTTCTTTCCAGTTTTGAAAGGAAGGTATTTCCTTTTTCACCTTAGCCCTCTAAGGGCTTCCAAATATCCCTTTGCCAATTGGACAAGAACAGCCTTAGCGAAAGGCTTCTTGAAGGGAAAGATGTAACTCTGTGAGATGAATTAACAGAACACAGAGCAGTTTCTCAGAAAGCTTCTTTCCAGTTTTGAACGGAAGATATTTCCTTTTTCACCATAGCCCTCTATGGGCTTCCAAATATCCCTTTGCCAATTCCACAAGAACTGCCTTAGCGAAAGTCTTCTTGAAGGGAAAGATGTAACACTGTGAGATGAATTAACAGAACACAGAGCAGTTTCTCAGAAAGCTTCTTTCCAGTTTTGAACGGAAGATATTTCCTTTTTCACCATAGCCCTCTATGGGCTTCCAAATATCCCTTTGCCAATTGCACAAGAACAGACTTAGTGAAAGGATTCTTGAAGGGAAAGATGTAACTCTGTGAGATGAATTAACAGAACACAGAGCAGTTTCTCAGAAAGCTTCTTTCCTGTTTTGAACGGAAGATATTTCCTTTTTCACCATAGCCCTCTATGGGCTTCCAAATATCCCTTTGCCAATTCCACAAGAACAGCCTTAGCGAAAGGCTTCTTGAAGGGAAAGATGTAACTCTGTGAGATGAATTAACAGAACACAGAGCAGTTTCTCAGAAACCTTCTTTCCAGTTTTGAACGGAAGATATTTCCTTTTTCACCATAGCCCTCTATGGGCTTCCAAATATCCCTTTGCCAATTCCACAAGAACAGCCTTAGCGAAAGGCTTCTTGAAGGGAAAGATGTAACTCTGTGAGATGAATTAACAGAACACGGAGCAGTTTCTCAGAAAGCTTGTTTCAAGTTTTGAACGGAAGATATTTCCTTTTTCACCATAGCCCTCTGTTTGCTTAAAAATATCCCTTTGCCAATTCCACAAGAACAGCCTTAGCGAAAGGCCTCTTGTAGGGAAAGATGTAACTCTGTGAGATGAATTAACAGAACACAGAGCAGTTTCTCAGAAACCTTCTTTCCAGTTTTGAAAGGAAGATATTTCCTTTTTCACCATAGCGCTCTAAGGGCTTCCAAATATCCCTTTGCCAATTGGACAAGAACAGCCTTAGCGAAAGGCTTCTTGAAGGGAAAGATGTAACTCTGTGAGATGAATTAACGGAACACAGAGCAGTTTCTCAGAAAGCTTCTTTCCACTTTTGAACGGAAGATATTTCCTTTTTCACCATAGCCCTCTATTTGCTTCCAAATATCCCTTTGCCAATTCCAAAAGAACAGCCTTAGCGAAAGGCTTCTTGAAGGGAAAGATGTAACTCTGTGAGATGAATTAACAGAACACAGAGCAGTTTCTCAGAAAGCTTCTTTCTAGTTTTGAACGGAAGCTATTTCCTTTTTCACCATAGCCCTCTATGGGCTTCCAAATATCCCTTTGCCAATTCCACAAGAACAGCCTTAGCGAAAGGCTTCTTGAAGGGAAAGATGTAACTCTGTGAGATGAATTAACAGAACACAGAGCAGTTTCTCAGAAATCTTCTTTCCAGTTTTGAACGGAAGATATTTCCTTTTTCAGCAAAACCCTGTATGGGCTTCCAAATATCACTTTTCCAATTCCAAAAGAACAGCCTTAGGGAAAGGCTTCTTGAAGGGAAAGATGTAACTCTGTGAGATGAATTAACAGAACACAGAGCAGTTTCTCAGAAAGCTTCTTTCCAGTTTTGAACGGAAGATATTTCCTTTTTCACCATAGCCTTCTATGGAATTCCAAATAAACCTTTGCCAATTCCACAAGAACAGCCTTAGCGAAAGGCTTCTTGAAGGGAAAGATGTAACTCTGTGAGATGAATTAACAGAACACAGAGCAGTTTCTCAGAAAGCTTCTTTCCAGTTTTGAACGGAAGATATTTCCTTTTTCACCATAGCCCTCTATGGGCTTCCAAATATCCCTTTGCCAATTCCACAAGAACAGCCTTAGCGAAAGGCTTCTTGAAGGGAAAGATGTAACTCTGTGAGATGAATTAACAGAACACAGAGCAGTTTCTCAGAAAGCTTCTTTCCACTTTTGAACGGAAGATATTTCCTTTTTCACCATACCCCTCTATGGGCTTCCAAATATCCCTTTGCCAATTCCACAAGAACAGCCATAGCGAAAGGCTGCTTGAAGGGAAAGATGTAACTCTGTGAGATGAATTAACAGAACACAGAGCAGTTTCTCAGAAAGCTTCTTTCCAGTTTTGAACGTAAGATATTTCCTTTTTCACCATAGCTCTTCATGGGCTTCCAAATATCCCTTTGCCAATTCCACAAGAACAGCCTTAGCGAAAGGCTTCTTGAAGGGAAAGATGTAACTCTGTGAGATGAATTAACAGAACATAGAACAGTTTCTCAGAAAGCTTCTTTCCAGTTTTGAAAGGAAGATATTTCCTTTTTCACAATAGCGCTCTAAGGGCTTCCAAATATCCCTTTGCCAATTGGACAAGAACAGCCTTAGCGAAAGGCTTCTTGAAGGGAAAGATGTAACTCTGTGAGATGAATTAACAGAACACAGAGCAGTTTCTCAGAAAGTTTCTTTCTAGTTTTGAACGGAAGATATTTCCTTTTTCACCATAGCCCTCTATGGGCTTCCAAATATCCCTTTGCCAATTCCACAAGAACTGCCTTAGCGAAAGGCTTCTTGAAGGGAAAGATGTAACATTGTGAGATGAATTTACAGAACACAGAGCAGTTTCTCAGAAAGCTTCTTTCCAGTTTTGAACGGAAGATATTTCCTTTTTCACCATAGCCCTCTATGGGCTTCCAAATATCCCTTTGCCAATTCCACAAGAACAGCCTTAGCGAAAGACTTCTTGAAGGGAAAGATGTAACTCTGTGAGATGAATTAACAGAACACAGAGCAGTTTCTCAGAAAACTTCTTTCCAGTTTTGAACGGAAGATATTTCCTTTTTCACCACAGCCCTCTATGGGCTTCCAAATATCCCTTTGCCAATTCCAAAAGAACAGCCTTAGCGAAAGGCTTCTTGAAGGGAAAGATGTAACTCTGTGAGATGAATTAACAGAACACAGAGCAGTTTCTCAGAAAGCTTATTTCCATTTTTGAACGGAAGATATTTACTTTTTCACCATAGCCCTCTATGGGCTTCCAAATATCCCTTTGCCAATTCCACAAGAACAGCCTTAGCGAAAGGCTTCTTGAAGGGAAAGATGTAACTCTGTGAGATGAATTTACAGAACACACAGCAGTTTCTCAGAAAGCTTCTTTCCAGTTTTGAACGGAAGATATTTCCTTTTTCACCATAGCCCTCTATGGGCTTCCAAATATCCCTTTGCCAATTCCACAAGAACAGCCTTAGCGAAAGGCTTCTTGAAGGGAAAGATGTAACTCTGTGAGATGAATTAACAGAACACAGAGCAGTTTCTCAGAAAGCTTCTTTCCAGTTTTGAACGGAAGATATTTCCTTTTGCACCATAGCCCTCTATGGGCTTCCAAATATCCCTTTGCCAATTCCACAAGAACAGCCTTAGCGAAAGGCTTCTTGAAGGGAAAGATGTAACTCTGTGAGATGAATTAACAGAACACAGAGCAGTTTCTCAGAAAGCTTCTTTCCAGTTTTGAACGGAAGATATTTCCTTTTTCACCATAGCCCTCTATGGGCTTCCAAATATCCCTTTGCCAATTCCACAAGAACAGCCTTAGCGAAAGGCTTCTTGAAGGGAAAGATGTAACTCTGTGAGATGAATTAAGAGAACACAGAGCAGTTTCTCAGAAAGCTTCTTTCCAGTTTTGAACGGAAGATATTTCCTTTTTCACCATAGCCCTCTATGATCTTCCAAATATCCCTTTGCCAATTCCACAAGAACAGCCTTAGCGAAAGGCTTCTTGAAGGGAAAGATGTAACTCTGTGAGATGAATTAACAGAACACAGAGCAGTTTCTCAGAAAGCTTCTTTCCAGTTTTGAACGGAAGATATTTCCTTTTTCACCACAGCCCTCTATGGGCTTCCAAATATCCCTTTGCCAATTCCACAAGAACAGCCTTAGCGAAAGGCTTCTTGAAGGGAAAGATGTAACTCTGTGAGATGAATTAACAGAACACAGAGCAGTTTCTCAGAAAGCTTCTTTCCAGTTTTGAACGGAAGATATTTCCTTTTGCACCATAGCCCTCTATGGGCTTCCAAATATCCCTTTGCCAATTCCACAAGAACAGCCTTAGCGAAAGGCTTCTTGAAGGGAAAGATATAACTCTGTGAGATGAATTAAAAGAACACACAGCAGTTTCTCAGAAAGCTTCTTTCCAGTTTTGAACGGAAGATATTTCCTTTTTCACCATAGCCCTCTATGGGCTTCCAAATATCCCTTTGCCAATTCCACAAGAACAGCCTTAGCGAAAGGCTTCTTGAAGGGAAGGATGTAACTCTGTGAGATGAATTAACAGAAAACGCAGCAGTTTCTCAGAAAGTTTGTTTCCAGTTTTGAAGGGAAGATATTTCCTTTTTCACCATAGCCCTCTATTTGTTTCCAAATATCCCTTTGCCAATTCCACAAGAACAGCCTTAGCGACAGGCTTCTTGAAGGGAAAGATGTAACTCTGTGAGATGAACTAACAGAACACAGAGCAGTTTCTCAGAAAGCATCTTTCGGTTTTGATCGGAAAATATTTCCTTTTTCACCGTAGCCCTCTATGGGATTCCAAATATCCCTTTGCCAATTCCACAAGAACAGCCTTAGCGAAAGGCTTCTTGAAGGGAAAGATGTAACTCTGTGAGATGAATTAACAGAACACAGAGCAGTTTCTCAGAAAGCTTCTTTCCAGTTTTGAACGGAAGATATTTCCTTTTTCACCATAGTCCACTATGGGCTTCCAAATATCTCTTTGCCAATTCCACAAGAACAGCCTTAGCGAAAGGCTTCTTGAAGGGAAAGATGTAACTCTGTGAGATGAATTAACAGAACACAGAGCAATTTCTCAGAAAGCTTCTTGCCGGTTTTGAACGGAAGATATTTCCTTTTTCATCATAGCCCTCTATGGGCTTCCAAATATCCCTTTGCCAATTCCACAAGAACAGCCTTAGCGAAAGGCTTCTTGAAGGGAAAGATGTAACTCTGTGAGATGAATTAACAGAACACGGAGCAGTTTCTCAGAAAGCTTGTTTCAAGTTTTGAACGGAAGATATTTCCTTTTTCACCATATCCCTCTGTTTGCTTAAAAATATCCCTTTGCCAATTCCACAAGAACAGCCTTAGCGAAAGGCTTCTTGAAGGGAAAGATGTAACTCTGTGAGATGAATTAACAGAACACAGAGCAGTTTCTCAGAAAGCTTCTTTCTGGTTTTGAACGGAAGATATTTCCTTTTTCACCATAGCCCTCTATGGGCTTCCAAATATCCCTTTGCCAATTCCACAAGAACAGCCTTAGCGAAAGGCTTCTTGAAGGGAAAGATGTAACTCTGTGAGATGAATTAACAGAACACAGAGCAGTTTCTCAGAAAGCTTCTTTCCACTTTTGAACGGAAGATATTTCCTTTTTCACCATAGCCCTCTATGGGCTTCCAAATATCCCTTTGCCAATTCCACAAGAACAGCCTTAGCGAAAGGCTGCTTGAAGGGAAAGATGTAACTCTGTGAGATGAATTAACAGAACACAGAGCAGTTTCTCAGAAAGCTTCTTTCCAGTTTTGAACGTAAGATATTTCCTTTTTCACCATAGCTCTTCATGGGCTTCCAAATATCCCTTTGCCAATTCCACAAGAACAGCCTTAGCGAAAGGCTTCTTGAAGGGAAAGATGTAACTCTGTGAGATGAATTAACAGAACACAGAGCAGTTTCTCAGAAAGCTTCTTTCTAGTTTTGAACGGAAGATATTCCTTTTTCACCATAGCCCTCTATGGGCTTCCAAATATCAATTTGCCAATTCCACAAGAACAGCCTTAGCGAAAGGCTTCTTGTAGGGAAAGATGTAACTCTGTGAGATGAATTAACAGAACACAGAGCAGTTTCTCAGAAAGCTTCTTTCCAGTTTTGAACGGAAGATATTTCCTTTTGCACCATAGCCCTCTATGGGCTTCCAAATATCCCTTTGCCAATTCCACAAGAACAGCCTTAGCGAAAGGCTTCTTGAAGGGAAAGATGTAACTCTGTGAGATGAATTAACAGAACACAGAGCAGTTTCTCAGAAAGCTTCTTTCCAGTTTTGAACGGAAGATATTTCCTTTTTCACCATAGTCCACTATGGGCTTCCAAATATCTCTTTGCCAATTCCACAAGAACAGCCTTAGCGAAAGGCTTCTTGAAGGGAAAGATGTAACTCTGTGAGATGAATTAACAGAACACAGAGCAATTTCTCAGAAAGCTTCTTGCCGGTTTTGAACGGAAGATATTTCCTTTTTCATCATAGCCCTCTATGGGCTTCCAAATATCCCTTTGCCAATTCCACAAGAACAGCCTTAGCGAAAGGCTTCTTGAAGGGAAAGATGTAACTCTGTGAGATGAATTAACAGAACACGGAGCAGTTTCTCAGAAAGCTTGTTTCAAGTTTTGAACGGAAGATATTTCCTTTTTCACCATAGCCCTCTGTTTGCTTAAAAATATCCCTTTGCCAATTCCACAAGAACAGCCTTAGCGAAAGGCTTCTTGAAGGGAAAGATGTAACTCTGTGAGATGAATTAACAGAACACAGAGCAGTTTCTCAGAAAGCTTCTTTCTGGTTTTGAACGGAAGATATTTCCTTTTTCACCATAGCCCTCTATGGGCTTCCAAATATCCCTTTGCCAATTCCACAAGAACAGCCTTAGCGAAAGGCTTCTTGAAGGGAAAGATGTAACTCTGTGAGATGAATTAACAGAACACAGAGCAGTTTCTCAGAAAGCTTCTTTCCACTTTTGAACGGAAGATATTTCCTTTTTCACCATAGCCCTCTATGGGCTTCCAAATATCCCTTTGCCAATTCCACAAGAACAGCCTTAGCGAAAGGCTGCTTGAAGGGAAAGATGTAACTCTGTGAGATGAATTAACAGAACACAGAGCAGTTTCTCAGAAAGCTTCTTTCCAGTTTTGAACGTAAGATATTTCCTTTTTCACCATAGCTCTTCATGGGCTTCCAAATATCCCTTTGCCAATTCCACAAGAACAGCCTTAGCGAAAGGCTTCTTGAAGGGAAAGATGTAACTCTGTGAGATGAATTAACAGAACACAGAGCAGTTTCTCAGAAAGCTTCTTTCTAGTTTTGAACGGAAGATATTCCTTTTTCACCATAGCCCTCTATGGGCTTCCAAATATCAATTTGCCAATTCCACAAGAACAGCCTTAGCGAAAGGCTTCTTGTAGGGAAAGATGTAACTCTGTGAGATGAATTAACAGAACAGCAGCAGTTTCTCAGAAAGCGTCTTTCAGTTTTAAACGAAAGATATTTCCTTTTTCACCATAGCGCTCTAAGGGCTTCCAAATATCCCTTTGCCAATTGGACAAGAACAGCCTTAGCGAAAATCTTCTTGAAGGGAAAGATGTAACTCTGTGAGATGAATTAACAGAACACAGAGCAGTTTCTCAGAAAGCTTCTTTCCACTTTTGAACGGAAGATATTTCCTTTTTCACCATAGCCCTCTATTTGCTTCCAAATATCCCTTTGCCAATTCCACAAGAACAGCCTTAGCGAAAGGCTTCTTGAAGGGAAAGATGTGACTCTGTGAGATGAATTAACAGAACACAGAGCAGTTTCTCAGAAAGCTTCTTTCTAGTTTTGAACGGAAGCTATTTCCTTTTTCACCATAGCCCTCTATGGGCTTCCAAATATCCCTTTGCCAATTCCACAAGAACAGCCTTAGCGAAAGGCTTCTTGAAGGGAAAGATGTACCTCTGTGAGATGAATTAACAGAACACAGAGCAGTTTCTCAGAAATCTTCTTTCCAGTTTTGAACGGAAGATATTTCCTTTTTCAGCATAACCCTGTATGGGCTTCCAAATATCTCTTTTCCAATTCCAAAAGAACAGCCTTAGGGAAAGGATTCTTGAAGGGAAAGATGTAACTCTGTGAGATGAATTAACAGAACACAGAGCAGTTTCTCAGAAAGCTTCTTTCCAGTTTTGAACGGAAGATATTTCCTTTTTCACCATAGCCTTCTATGGAATTCCAAATAAACCTTTGCCAATTCCACAAGAACAGCCTTAGCGAAAGGCTTCTTGAAGGGAAAGATGTAACTCTGTGAGATGAATTAACAGAACACAGAGCAGTTTCTCAGAAAGCTTCTTTCCAGTTTTGAACGGAAGATATTTCTTTTTTCACCATAGCCCTGTATGGGCTTCCAAATATCCCTTTGCCAATTCCACAAGAACAGCCTTAGCGAAAGGCTTCTTGAAGGGAAAGATGTAACTCTGTGAGATGAATTAGCAGAACACAGAGCAGTTTCTCAGAAAGCTTCTTCCCAGTTTTGAACGGAAGATATTTCCTTTTTCACCATAGCCCTCTATGGGCTTCCAAATATCCCTTTGCCAATTCCACAAGAACAGCCTTAGCGAAAGGCTTCTTGAAGGGAAAGATGTAACTCTGTGAGATGAATTAACAGAACACAGAGCAGTTTCTCAGAAAGCTTCTTTCCAGTTTTGAACGGAAGATATTTCCTTTTTCACCATAGCCCTCTATGGGCTTCCAAATATCCCTTTGCCAATTCCACAAGAACAGCCTTAGCGAAAGGCTTCTTGAAGGGAAAGATGTAACTCTGTGAGATGAATTAACAGAACACAGAGCAGTTTCTCAGAAAGCTTCTTTCCACTTTTGAACGGAAGATATTTCCTTTTTCACCATAGCCCTCTATGGGCTTCCAAATATCCCTTTGCCAATTCCACAAGAACAGCCATAGCGAAAGGCTGCTTGAAGGGAAAGATGTAACTCTGTGAGATGAATTAACAGAACACAGAGCAGTTTCTCAGAAAGCTTCTTTCCAGTTTTGAACGTAAGATATTTCCTTTTTCACCATAGCTCTTCATGGGCTTCCAAATATCCCTTTGCCAATTCCACAAGAACAGCCTTAGCGAAAGGCTTCTTGAAGGGAAAGATGTAACTCTGTGAGATGAATTAACAGAACATAGAACAGTTTCTCAGAAAGCTTCTTTCCAGTTTTGAAAGGAAGATATTTCCTTTTTCACAATAGCGCTCTAAGGGCTTCCATATATCCCTTTGCCAATTGGACAAGAACAGCCTTAGCGAAAGGCTTCTTGAAGGGAAAGATGTAACTCTGTGAGATGAATTAACAGAACACAGAGCAGTTTCTCAGAAAGTTTCTTTCTAGTTTTGAACGGAAGATATTTCCTTTTTCACCATAGCCCTCTATGGGCTTGCAAATATCCCTTTGCCAATTCCACAAGAACTGCCTTAGCGAAAGGCTTCTTGAAGGGAAAGATGTAACACTGTGAGATGAATTTACAGAACACAGAGCAGTTTCTCAGAAAGCTTCTTTCCAGTTTTGAACGGAAGATATTTCCTTTTTCACCATAGCCCTCTATGGGCTTCCAAATATCCCTTTGCCAATTCCACAAGAACAGCCTTAGCGAAAGGCTTCTTGAAGGGAAAGATGTAACTCTGTGAGATGAATTAACAGAACACAGAGCAGTTTCTCAGAAAGCTTCTTTCCAGTTTTGAACGGAAGATATTTCCTTTTTCACCACAGCCCTCTATGGGCTTCCAAATATCCCTTTGCCAATTCCACAAGAACAGCCTTAGCGAAAGGCTTCTTGAAGGGAAAGATGTAACTCTGTGAGATGAATTAACAGAACACAGAGCAGTTTCTCAGAAAGCTTATTTCCATTTTTGAACGGAAGATATTTACTTTTTCACAATAGCCCTCTATGGGCTTCCAAATATCCCTTTGCCAATTCCACAAGAACAGCCTTAGCGAAAGGCTTCTTGAAGGGAAAGATGTAACTCTGTGAGATGAATTTACAGAACACACAGCAGTTTCTCAGAAAGCTTCTTTCCAGTTTTGAACGGAAGATATTTCCTTTTTCACCATAGTCCTCTATGGGCTTCCAAATATCCCTTTGCCAATTCCACAAGAACAGCCTTAGCGAAAGGCTTCTTGAAAGGAAAGATGTAACTCTGTGAGATGAATTAACAGAACACAGAGCAGTTTCTCAGAAAGCTTCTTTCCAGTTTTGAACGGAAGATATTTCCTTTTTCACCATAGCCCTCTATGATCTTCCAAATATCCCTTTGCCAATTCCACAAGAACAGCCTTAGCGAAAGGCTTCTTGAAGGGAAAGATGTAACTCTGTGAGATGAATTAACAGAACACAGAGCAGTTTCTCAGAAAGCTTCTTTCCAGTTTTGAACGGAAGATATTTCCTTTTGCACCATAGCCCTCTAGGGGCTTCCAAATATCCCTTTGCCAATTCCACAAGAACAGCCTTAGCGAAAGGCTTCTTGAAGGGAAAGATATAACTCTGTGAGATGAATTAACAGAACACACAGCAGTTTCTCAGAAAGCTTCTTTCCAGTTTTGAACGGAAGATATTTCCTTTTTCACCATAGCCCTCTATGGGCTTCCAAATATCCCTTTGCCAATTCCACAAGAACGGCCTTAGCGAAAGGCTTCTTGAAGGGAAAGATGTAACTCTGTGAGATGAATTAACAGAAAACGCAGCAGTTTCTCAGAAAGTTTGTTTCCAGTTTTGAAGGCAAGATATTTCCTTTTTCACCATAGCCCTCTATTTGTTTCCAAATATCCCTTTGCCAATTCCACAAGAACAGCCTTAGCGACAGGCTTCTTGAAGGGAAAGATGTAACTCTGTGAGATGAACTAACAGAACACAGAGCCGTTTCTCAGAAAGCATCTTTCCGGTTTTGATCGGAAAATATTTCCTTTTTCACCGTAGCCCTCTATGGGCTTCCAAATATCCCTTTGCCAATTCCACAAGAACAGACTTAGCGAAAGGCTTCTTGAAGGGAAAGATGTAACTCTGTGAGATGAATTAACAGAACACAGAGCAGTTTCTCAGAAAGCTTCTTTCCAGTTTTGAACGGAAGATATTTCCTTTTTCACCATAGTCCACTATGGGCTTCCAAATATCTCTTTGCCAATTCCACAAGAACAGCCTTAGCGAAAGGCTTCTTGAAGGGAAAGATGTAACTCTGTGAGATGAATTAACAGAACACAGAGCAATTTCTCAGAAAGCTTCTTGCCGGTTTTGAACGGAAGATATTTCCTTTTTCATCATAGCCCTCTATGGGCTTCCAAATATCCCTTTGCCAATTCCACAAGAACAGCCTTAGCGAAAGGCTTCTTGAAGGGAAAGATGTAACTCTGTGAGATGAATTAAGAGAACACAGAGCAGTTTCTCAGAAAGCTTCTTTCCAGTTTTGAACGGAAGATATTTCCTTTTTCACCAAAGCCTTCTATGGGCTCCAAATATTGCTTTGCCAATTCCAAAAGAACAGCGTTTGCGAAAGGCTTCTTGAAGGGAAAGATGTAACTCTCTGAGATGAATTAACAGAACACAGAGCAGTTTCTCAGAAAGCTTCTTTCCGGTTTTGAACGGAAGATATTTCGTTTTTCACCATAGCCCTCTATGGGCTTCAAAATATCCCTCTGCCAATTCCACAAGAACAGCCTTAGCGAAAGGCTTCTGGAAGGGAATGATGTAACTCTGTGAGATGAATTAACAGAACACAGAGCAGTTTCTCAGAAAGCTTCTTTCCAGTTTTGAACGGAAGATATTTCCTTTTTCACCATAGACCACTATGGGCTTCCAAATATCCCTTTGCCAATTCCACAAGAACAGCCTTAGCGAAAGGCTTTTTGAAAGGAAACATGTAACTCTGTGAGATGAATTAACAGAACACAGAACAGTTTCTCAGAAAGCTTCTTTCCAGTTTTGAACGGAACATATTTCCTTATTCAGCATAGCCCTCAATGGGCTTCCAAATATCCCTTTGCCTATTCCACAAGAACAGCCTTATCGAAAGGCTTCTTAAAGGGAAAGATGTAACTCTGTGGATGAATTAACAGAACACAGAGCAGTTTCACAGAAAGCTTCCTTCCAGTTTTGAATGGAAGATATGTCCTTTTTCACCATAGCCCTCTAGGGGCTTCACAATATCCCTTTGCCAATTCCACAAGAACAGCCTTAGGAAAGGCTTCCTGAAGGGAAAGATGTAACTCTGTGAGATAAATTAAGAGAACACAGAGCAGTGTCTCAGAAAGCTTCTTTCCAGTTTTGAACGGAAGATATTTCCTTTTTCACCATAGCCCTCTATGGGCTTCCAAATATCCCTTTGCCAATTCCACAAGAACAGCCTTAGCCAAAGGCTTCTTGAAGGGAAATATTTAAATCTGTGAGATGAATTAACAGAACACAGAGCAGTTTCTCAGAAAGCTTCTTTCCGGTTTTGAATGGAAGATATGTCCTTTTTCACCATAGCCCTCTATGTGCTTCCAAATATCCCTTTGCCAATTCCACAAGTACAGCCTCAGCGACAGGCTTCTTGAAGGGAAAGATGTAGCTCTGTGAGAAGAATTAACAGAACACAGAGCAGTTTCTCAGAAAGCTTCTTTCCAGTTTTGAACGGAAGATATTCCTTTTTCACCATAGTCCTTTATGGGCTTCCAAATATCCCTTTGCCAATTCCAAAAGAACAGCCTTAGCCAAAGGCTTCTTGAAGGGAAAGATTTAACTCTGTGAGATGAATTAACACAACACTGAACAGTTTCTCAGAAAGCTTCTTTCCGGTTTTGAACGGAAAATATTTCCTTTTTCACCATAGCCCTCTATAGGCTTCCAAATATCCCTTTGTCAATTCCACAAGAACAGCCTTAGCGAAAGGCTTCTTGAAGGGAAAGATGTAACTCTGTGAGATGAATTAACAGAACACAGAGCACTTTCTCAGAAAGCTTCTTTCCAGTTTTAAACGGAAGATATTTCCTATTTCACCATAGCCCTCTATGGGCTTCCAAATGTCCCTTTGTCACTTCCAAAAGAACAGCCTTAGCGAAAGGCTTCTTGAAGGGAAAGGTGTAACTCTGTGAGATGAATTAACAGAACACAGAGCAGATTTTCAGAAAGCTTCTTTCCGGTTTTGAACGGAAGATATGTCCTTTATCAGCATAGCCCTCTATGGGCTTCAAAATATCCCTTTGACAATTCCACAAGAACAGCCTTAGCGAAAGGTTTCTGGAAGGAAAAGATGTAACTCTGTGAGATAAATTAAGAGAACACAGAGCACTTTCTCAGAAAGCTTCTTTCCAGTTTTGAACGGAAGATATGTCCTTTTTCACCAAAGCCTTCTATGGGCTTCCAAATATTGCTTTGCCAATTCCAAAAAAACAGCCTTTGCGAAAGGCTTCTTGAAGGGAAAGATGTAACCTTGTGAGATGAATTAACGGAACACAGAGCAGTTTCTCAGAAAGCTTCTTTCCAGTTTTGAATGGAAGATATTTCCTTTTTCACCATAGCCCTCTAGGGGCTTCCAAATATCCCTTTGCCAATTCCACAAGAACAGACTTCCGAAAGGCTTCCTGAATTGAAAGATGTAACTCTGTGAGATGAATTAACAGAACACAGAGCGGTTTCTCAGAAAGCTTGTTTCCAGTTTTGGACGGAAGCTATTTCCTTTTTCACGATAACCCTCTATGGGCTTCCAAATATCCGTTTGCCAATTCCACAAGAACAGACTTAGCGAAAGGCTTCTTGAAGGCAAAGATGTAAATCTGTGAGATGAATTAACAGAACACAGAGCGGTTTCTCAGAAAGCTTCTTTCCAGTTTTCAACGGAAGATATTTCCTTTTCAACATAGCCCTCTATGGGCTTCCAAATATCCCTTTGTCAATTCCACAAGAACAGCCTTAGCGAAAGGCTTCTTGAAGGGAAAGATGTAACTCTGTGAGATGAATTAACAGAACACAGAGCAGTTTCCCAGAAAGCTTCTTTCCGGTTTTGAACGGAAGATATGTCTTTTTTCACCATAGCCCTCTATGGGCTTCCTAATATCCCTTTGCCAATTCCACAACAACAGACTTAGCGAAAGGTTTCTTGAAGTGAAAGATGTAAGTCTCAAAGATGAATTAAGAGAACACAGTGCAGTTTCTCACAAAGCTTCTTTTAAGTTTTGAACGGAAGATATTTCCTTTTTCACCATAGCCCTCTATGGGCTTGCAAATATCCCTTTGCCAATTCCACAAGAACTGCCTTAGCGAAAGGCTTCTTGAAGGGAAAGATGTAACACTGTGAGATGAATTTACAGAACACAGAGCAGTTTCTCAGAAAGCTTCTTTCCAGTTTTGAACGGAAGATATTTCCTTTTTCACCATAGCCCTCTATGGGCTTCCAAATATCCCTTTGCCAATTCCACAAGAACAGCCTTAGCGAAAGGCTTCTTGAAGGGAAAGATGTAACTCTGTGAGATGAATTAACAGAACACAGAGCAGTTTCTCAGAAAGCTTCTTTCCAGTTTTGAATGGAAGATATTTACTTTTTCACAATAGCCCTCTATGGGCTTCCAAATATCCCTTTGCCAATTCCACAAGAACAGCCTTAGCGAAAGGCTTCTTGAAGGGAAAGATGTAACTCTGTGAGATGAATTTACAGAACACACAGCAGTTTCTCAGAAAGCTTCTTTCCAGTTTTGAACGGAAGATATTTCCTTTTTCACCATAGCCCTCTATGGGCTTCCAAATATCCCTTTGCCAATTCCACAAGAACAGCCTTAGCGAAAGGCTTCTTGAAAGGAAAGATGTAACTCTGTGAGATGAATTAACAGAACACAGAGCAGTTTCTCAGAAAGCTTCTTTCCAGTTTTGAACGGAAGATATTTCCTTTTTCACCATAGCCCTCTATGATCTTCCAAATATCCCTTTGCCAATTCCACAAGAACAGCCTTAGCGAAAGGCTTCTTGAAGGGAAAGATGTAACTCTGTGAGATGAATTAACAGAACACAGAGCAGTTTCTCAGAAAGCTTCTTTCCAGTTTTGAACGGAAGATATTTCCTTTTGCACCATAGCCCTCTAGGGGCTTCCAAATATCCCTTTGCCAATTCCACAAGAACAGCCTTAGCGAAAGGCTTCTTGAAGGGAAAGATATAACTCTGTGAGATGAATTAACAGAACACACAGCAGTTTCTCAGAAAGCTTCTTTCCAGTTTTGAACGGAAGATATTTCCTTTTTCACCATAGCCCTCTATGGGCTTCCAAATATCCCTTTGCCAATTCCACAAGAACGGCCTTAGCGAAAGGCTTCTTGAAGGGAAAGATGTAACTCTGTGAGATGAATTAACAGAAAACGCAGCAGTTTCTCAGAAAGTTTGTTTCCAGTTTTGAAGGGAAGATATTTCCTTTTTCACCATAGCCCTCTATTTGTTTCCAAATATCCCTTTGCCAATTCCACAAGAACAGCCTTAGTGACAGGCTTCTTGAAGGGAAAGATGTAACTCTGTGAGATGAACTAACAGAACACAGAGCCGTTTCTCAGAAAGCATCTTTCCGGTTTTGATCGGAAAATATTTCCTTTTTCACCGTAGCCCTCTATGGGCTTCCAAATATCCCTTTGCCAATTCCACAAGAACAGCCTTAGCGAAAGGCTTCTTGAAGGGAAAGATGTAACTCTGTGAGATGAATTAACAGAACACAGAGCAGTTTCTCAGAAAGCTTCTTTCCAGTTTTGAACGGAAGATATTTCCTTTTTCACCATAGTCCACTATGGGCTTCCAAATATCTCTTTGCCAATTCCACAAGAACAGCCTTAGCGAAAGGCTTCTTGAAGGGAAAGATGTAACTCTGTGAGATGAATTAACAGAACACAGAGCAATTTCTCAGAAAGCTTCTTGCCGGTTTTGAACGGAAGATATTTCCTTTTTCATCATAGCCCTCTATGGGCTTCCAAATATCCCTTTGCCAATTCCACAAGAACAGCCTTAGCGAAAGGCTTCTTGAAGGGAAAGATGTAACTCTGTGAGATGAATTAAGAGAACACAGAGCAGTTTCTCAGAAAGCTTCTTTCCAGTTTTGAACGGAAGATATTTCCTTTTTCACCAAAGCCTTCTATGGGCTCCAAATATTGCTTTGCAAATTCCAAAAGAACAGCCTTTGCGAAAGGCTTCTTGAAGGGAAAGATGTAACTCTCTGAGATGAATTAACAGAACACAGAGCAGTTTCTCAGAAAGCTTCTTTCCGGTTTTGAACGGAAGATATTTCGTTTATCACCATAGCCCTCTATGGGCTTCAAAATATCCCTCTGCCAATTCCACAAGAACAGCCTTAGCGAAAGGCTTCTGGAAGGGAATGATGTAACTCTGTGAGATGAATTAACAGAACACAGAGCAGTTTCTCAGAAAGCTTCTTTCCAGTTTTGAACGGAAGATATTTCCTTTTTCACCATAGACCACTATGGGCTTCCAAATATCCCTTTGCCAATTCCACAAGAACAGCCTTAGCGAAAGGCTTTTTGAAAGGAAACATGTAACTCTGTGAGATGAATTAACAGAACACAGAACAGTTTCTCAGAAAGCTTCTTTCCAGTTTTGAACGGAACATATTTCCTTATTCAGCATAGCCCTCAATGGGCTTCCAAATATCCCTTTGCCTATTCCACAAGAACAGCCTTATCGAAAGGCTTCTTAAAGGGAAAGATGTAACTCTGTGGATGAATTAACAGAACACAGAGCAGTTTCACAGAAAGCTTCATTCCAGTTTTGAATGGAAGATATGTCCTTTTTCACCATAGCCCTCTAGGGGCTTCACAATATCCCTTTGCCAATTCCACAAGAACAGCCTTAGGAAAGGCTTCCTGAAGGGAAAGATGTAACTCTGTGAGATAAATTAAGAGAACACAGAGCAGTGTCTCAGAAAGCTTCTTTCCAGTTTTGAACGGAAGATATTTCCTTTTACACCAGAGCCCTCTATGGGCTTCCAAATATCCCTTTGCCAATTCCACAAGAACAGCCTTAGCCAAAGGCTTCTTGAAGGGAAATATTTAAATCTGTGAGATGAATTAACAGAACACAGAGCAGTTTCTCAGAAAGCTTCTTTCCGGTTTTGAATGGAAGATATGTCCTTTTTCACCATAGCCCTCTATGTGCTTCCAAATATCCCTTTGCCAATTCCACAAGTACAGCCTCAGCGACAGGCTTCTTGAAGGGAAAGATGTAGCTCTGTGAGAAGAATTAACAGAACACAGAGCAGTTTCTCACAAAGCTTCTTTCCAGTTTTGAACGGAAGATATTCCTTTTTCACCATAGTCCTTTATGGGCTTCCAAATATCCCTTTGCCAATTCCAAAAGAACAGCCTTAGCCAAAGGCTTCTTGAAGGGAAAGATTTAACTCTGTGAGATGAATTAACACAACACTGAACAGTTTCTCAGAAAGCTTCTTTCCGGTTTTGAACGGAAAATATTTCCTTTTTCACCATAGCCCTCTATAGGCTTCCAAATATCCCTTTGTCAATTCCACAAGAACAGCCTTAGCGAAAGGCTTCTTGAAGGGAAAGATGTAACTCTGTGAGATGAATTAACAGAACACAGAGCACTTTCTCAGAAAGCTTCTTTCCAGTTTTAAACGGAAGATATTTCCTATTTCACCATAGCCCTCTATGGGCTTCCAAATGTCCCTTTGTCACTTCCACGAGAACAGCCTTAGCGAAAGGCTTCTTGAAGGGAAAGATGTAACTCTGTGAGATGAATTAACAGAACACAGAGCAGATTTTCAGAAAGCTTCTTTCCGGTTTTGAACGGAAGATATGTCCTTTATCAGCATAGCCCTCTATGGGCTTCAAAATATCCCTTTGACAATTCCACAAGAACAGCCTTAGCGAAAGGTTTCTTGAAGGAAAAGATGTAACTCTGTGAGATAAATTAAGAGAACACAGAGCAGTTTCTCAGAAAGCTTCTTTCCAGTTTTGAACGGAAGATATGTCCTTTTTCACCAAAGCCTTCTATGGGCTTCCAAATATTGCTTTGCCAATTCCAAAAAAACAGCCTTTGCGAAAGGCTTCTTGAAGGGAAAGATGTAACCTTGTGAGATGAATTAACGGAACACAGAGCAGTTTCTCAGAAAGCTTCTTTCCAGTTTTGAATGGAAGATATTTCCTTTTTCACCATAGCCCTCTAGGGGCTTCCAAATATCCCTTTGCCAATTCCACAAGAACAGACTTCCGAAAGGCTTCCTGAATTGAAAGATGTAACTCTGTGAGATGAATTAACAGAACACAGAGCGGTTTCTCAGAAAGCTTGTTTCCAGTTTTGGACGGAAGCTATTTCCTTTTTCACGATAACCCTCTATGGGCTTCCAAATATCCGTTTGCCAATTCCACAAGAACAGACTTAGCGAAAGGCTTCTTGAAGGCAAAGATGTAAATCTGTGAGATGAATTAACAGAACACAGAGCGGTTTCTCAGAAAGCTTCTTTCCAGTTTTCAACGGAAGATATTTCCTTTTCAACATAGCCCTCTATGGGCTTCCAAATATCCCTTTGTCAATTCCACAAGAACAGCCTTAGCGAAAGGCTTCTTGAAGGGAAAGATGTAACTCTGTGAGATGAATTAACAGAACACAGAGCAGTTTCCCAGAAAGCTTCTTTCCGGTTTTGAACGGAAGATATGTCTTTTTTCACCATAGCCCTCTATGGGCTTCCTAATATCCCTTTGCCAATTCCACAACAACAGACTTAGCGAAAGGTTTCTTGAAGTGAAAGATGTAAGTCTCAAAGATGAATTAAGAGAACACAGTGCAGTTTCTCACAAAGCTTCTTTTAAGTTTTGAACTGAAGATATGTCCTTTTTCACCATAGCCCTCTATGGGCTTCAAAATATCCCTTGGCAATTCAAAAAGAACAACCTTTGCGAAACGCTTTTTGAAGGGAAAGATGTAACGCTGTGAGATGAATTAACAGAACACAGAGCAGTTTCTCAGAAAGCTTCTTTCCAGTTTTGAACGGAAGATATTTCCTTTTTCACCATAGCCCTTTATGGGCTTCAAAATATCACTTTGCCTATTCCACAAGAACAGCCTTAGCGAAAGGCTTCTTGAAAGGAAAGATGTAACTCTGTGAGATGAATTAACAGAACACAGAGCAGTTTCTCAGAAAGCTTCTTTCCAGTTTTGAAAGGAAGATATTTCCTTTTTCACCTAGCCCTCTATTGGCTTCCAAATATCCCTTTGCCAATTCCACAAGAACAGCCTTAGCGAAAGGCTTCCTGACGGGAAAGATGTAACTCTGTGAGATGAATTAACAGAACACAGAGCAGTTTCTCAGAAAGCTTCTTTCCAGTTTTGAACGGAAGCTATTTCCTTTTTCACCATAGCCCTCTATGGCCTTCCAAATATCCCTTTGCCAATTCCACAAGAACAGCCTTAGCGAAAGGCTTCTTGAAGGGAAAGATGTAACTCTGTGAGATGAATTAACAGAATACAGAGCAGTTTCTCAGAAAGCTTCTTTCCAGTTTTGAACGGAAGCTATTTCCTTTTTCACGATAGCCCTCTATGGGCTTCCAAATATCCCTTTGCCAATTCCACAAGAACAGCCTTAGCGAAAGGCTTCTTGAAGGGAAAGATGTAACTCTGTGAGATGTATTAACAGAACACAGAGCAGTTTCTCAGAAAGCTTCTTTCCAGTTTTGAACGGAAGCTATTACCTTTTTCACCGTAGCCCTCTATGGGCTTCCAAATATCCCTTTGCCAATTCCACAAGAACAGCCTTAGCGAAAGGCTTCTTGAAGGGAAAGATGTAACTCTGTGAGATGAATTAACAGAACACAGAGCAGTTTCTCAGAAAGCTTCTTTCCAGTTTTGAACGGAAGATATTTCCTTATTCAGCATAGCCCTCTATGGGCTTCCGAATACCCTTTGCCAATTCCACAAGAACTGCCTTAGCCAAAGGCTTCTTGAAGGGAAAATGTAACTCTGTGAGAAGAATTAAGAGAACACAGAGCAGTTTCTTAGAAAGCTTCTTTCCAGTTTTGAACGGAAGATATGTGCTTTTTCACCATAGCCCTCTATGGGCTTCCAAATATCCCTTTGAAAATTCAACAAGAACAGCCTTAGCGAAAGGTTTCTTGAAGGGAAAGATGTACCTCTGAGAGATGAATTAAGAGAACACAGAGCAGTTTCGCAGAAAGCTTCTTTCCAGTTTTGAACGGAAGATATGTCCATTTTCACCATAGCCCTCTATGGGCTTCCAAATATCCCTTTGCCAATTCCAAAAGAGCAGCCTTTGGAAAGGCTTCTTGAAGGGAAAGATGTAACTCTGTGAGATGAATTAACAGAACACAGAGCAGTTTCTCAGAAAGCTTCTTTCCAGTTTTGAACGGAAGATATTTCCTTTTTCACCATAGCCCTCTAAGGGCTTCCAAATATCCCTTTGCCAATTCGACAAGAACAGCCTGTAAGAAAGGCTTCTTGAAGGGAAAGATGTAACTCTGTGAGATGAATTAACAGAACACAGAGCAGTTTCTCAGAAAGCTTCTTTCCAGTTTTGAACGGAAGATATTTCCTTTTTCACCATAGCCCTCTATGGGCTTCAAAATATCACTTTGCCTATTCCACAACAACATCCTTAGCGAAAGGCTTCCTGACGGGAAAGATGTAACTCTGTGAGATGAATTAACAGAACACAGAGCAGTTTCTCAGAAAGCTTCTTTCCGGTTTTAAACGGAAGATATTTCCATTTTCACCATAGCCCACTATGGGTTTCCAAATATCTCTTTGCCAATTCCACAAGAACAGCCTTAGTGAAAGGCTTCTTGAAGGGAAAGATGTAACTCTGTGAGATGAATTAACAGAACACAGAGCAGTTTCTCAGAAAGCTTCTTTCCAGTTTTGAACGGAAGCTATTTCCTTTTTCACCATAGCCCTCTATGGGCTTCCAAATATCCCTTTGCCAATTCCACAAGAACAGCCTTAGTGAAAGGCTTCTTGAAGGGAAAAATGTAACTCTGTGAGATGAATTAACAGAACACAGAGCAGTTTCTCGGAGAGCATCTTTCCAGTTTTGAACGGAAGATATTTCCTTTTTCAACATAGCCCTCTATGGGCTTACAAATATCCCTTTGCCAATTCGAAAAGAACAGCCTTAACGAAAGGCTTCTTGAAGGGAAAGATGTAACTCTGTGAGATGAATTAACAGAGCACAGAGCAGTTTCTCAGAAAGCTTCTTTCCAGTTTTGAACGGAAGATATTTCCTTTTTCACCATAGCCCTCTATGGGCTTCAAAATATCACTTTGCCTATTCCACAACAACAGCCTTAGCGAAAGGCTTCTTGAAAGGAAAGATGTAACTCTGTGAGATGAATTAACAGAACACAGTGCAGTTTCTCAGAAAGCTTCTTTCCGGTTTTGAACGGAAGATAGTTCCTTTTTCACCATAGCCCTCTATGGGCTTCCAAATATCCCTTTGCCAATTCCAAAAGAACAGCCTTAGCGAAAGGCTTCTTGAAGGGAAAGATGTAACTCTGTGAGATGAATTAACAGAACACAGAGCAGTTTCTCAGAAAGCTTCTTTCCACTTTTGAACGGAAGATATTTCCTTTTTCACCATAGCCCTCTATGGGCTTCCAAATATCCCTTTGCCAATTCCACAAGAACAGCCTTAGCGAAAGGCTTCTTGAAGGGAAAGATGTAACTCAGTGAGATGAATTAACAGAACACAGAGCAGTTTCTCAGAAAGCTTCTTTCCGGATTTGAACGGAAGATATGTCCTTTTTCACCATAGCCCTCTATTGGCTTCCTAATATCCCTTTGCCAATTAGACAAGAACAGCCTTAGCGAAAGGTTTCTTGAAGGGAAAGATGTAACTCTGAGAGATGAATTAAGAGAACACAGAGCGGTTTCTCCGAAAGCTTCTTTCCAGTTTTGAAGGGAAGATATGTCGTTTTTCACCATAGTCCTCTATGCGCTTCCAAATATCCCTTTGCCAATTCGAAAAGAACAGCCTTAACGAAAGGCTTCTTGAAGGGAAAGATGACACTCTGTGAGATGAATTAACAGAACACAGAGCAGTTTCTCAGAAAGCTTCTTTCCAGTTTTGAACGGAAGATATTTCCTTTTTCACCATCGCCCTCAATGGGCTTCAAAATATCACTTTGCCTATTCCACAACAACAGCCTTAGCGAAAGGCTTCTTGAAAGGAAAGATGTAACTCTGTGAGATGAATTAACAGAACACAGAGCAGTTTCTCAAAATGCTTCTTTCCAGTTTTGAAAGGAAGATAGTTCCTTTTTCACCATAGCCCTCGATGGGCTTCCAAATATCCCTTTGCCAATTCCACAAGAACAGTCTTAGCGAACGGCTTCCGGAAGGGAAAGATGTAACTCTGTGAGATGAATTAACAGAACACAGAGCAGTGTCTCAGAAAGCTTCTTTCCATTTTTGAAAGAAAGATATTTCCTTTTTCACCATAGTCCTCTATGGGCTTCCGAATACCCTTTGCCTATTCCACAAGAACTGCCTTAGGCAAAGGCTCCTTGAAGGGAAAGATGTAACTCTGTGAGATGAATTAACAGAACACAGAGCAGTTTCTCAGAAAGCTTCTTTCCAGTTTTGAACGGAAGATATTTCCTTTTTCACCATAGCCCTCTACGGGCTTCCAAATATCCCTTTGCCAATTCGACAAGAACAGCCTTAACGAAAGGCTTCTTGAAGGGAAAGATGTAACTCTGTGAGATTAATTAACAGAACACAGAGCAGTTTCTCAGAAAGCTTCTTTCCAGTTTTGAAGGGAAGATATTTCCTTTTTCACCATAGCCCTCTATGGGCTTCCAAATATCCCTTTGCCAATTCCACAAGAACACTCTTAGCGAAAGGCTTCCTGAAGGGAAAGATGTGACTCTGTGAGATGAATTAACAGAACACAGAGCAGTTTCTCAGAAAGCTTCTTTCCAGTTTTGAAGGGAAGATATTTCCTTTTTCACCATAGCCCTCTATGGGCTTCGGAATACCCCTTGCAAATTCCACAAGAACTGCCTTAGCGAAAGGCTTCTTGAAGGGAAAGATGTAACTCTGTGAGATGAATTAACAGAACACAGAGCAGTTTCTCAGAAAGCTTCTTTCCAGTTTTGAACGGAAGATAGTTCCTTATTCACCATAGCCCTCTATGGGCTTCCAAATATTCCTTTGCCAATTCCACATGAACAGCCTTAGCGAAAGGCTTCTTGAAGGGAAAGATGTAACTCTGTGAGATGAATTAACAGAACACAGAGCAGTTTCTCTGAAAGTTTCTTTCCAGGTTTGAAGGGAAGATATTTACTTTTTCAAAATAGCCATCTATGGGCTTCCAAATATCCCTTTGCCAATTCCACAAGAACAGCCTTAGCGAAAGGCTTCTTGAAGGGAAAGATGTAACTCTGTGAGATGCATTAACAGAACACAGAGCGGTTTCTCAGAAAGCTTCTTTCCGGTTTTGAACGGAAGATATTTCCTTTTCAACATAGCCCTCTATGGGCTTCCAAATATCCCTTTGTCAATTCCACAAGAACAGCCTTAGCGAAAGGCTTTTTTAAGGGAAAGATGTAACTCTGTGAGATGAATTAACAGAACACAGAGCAGTTTCCCAGAAAGCTTCTTTCCGGTTTTGAACGGAAGATATGTCTTTTTTCACCATAGCCTTCTATGGGTTTCCTAATATCCCTTTGCCAATTCCACAACAACAGCCTTAGCGAAAGGTTTCTTGAAGTGAAAGATGTAAGTCTCATAGATGAATTAAGAGAACACAGAGCAGTTTCTCAGAAAGATTCTTTCCAGTTTTGAACTGAAGATATGTCCTTTTTCACCATAGCCCTCTATGGGCTTCCAAATATCCCTTTGCAAATTCCAAAAGAACAGCCTTTGCGAAAGGCTTTTTGAAGGGAAAGAGGTAACGCTGTGAGATGAATTAACAGAACACAGAGCAGTTTCTCAGAAAGCTTCTTTCCAGTTTTGAACGGAAGATATTTCCTTTTTCACCATAGCCCTCTATGGGCTTCAAAATATCACTTTGCCTATTCCACAAGAACAGCCTTAGCGAAAGGCTTCTTGAAAGGAAAGATGTAACTCTGTGAGATGAATTAACAGAACACAGAGCAGTTTCCCAGAAAGCTTCTTTCCGGTTTTGAACGGAAGATATGTCTTTTTTCACCCTAGCCCTCTATGGGTTTCCTAATATCCCTTTGCCAATTCCACAACAACAGCCTTAGCGAAAGGTTTCTTGAAGTGAAAGATGTAAGTCTCATAGATGAACTAAGAGAACACAGAGCAGTTTCTCAGAAAGATTCCTTCCAGTTTTGAACTGAAGATATGTCCTTTTTCACCATAGCCCTCTATGGGCTTCCAAATATCCCTTTGCCAATTCCAAAAGAACAGCCTTTGCGAAAGGCTTTTTGAAGGGAAAGAGGTAACGCTGTGAGATGAATTAACAGAACACAGAGCAGTTTCTCAGAAAGCTTCTTTCCAGTTTTGAACGGAAGATATTTCCTTTTTCACCATAGCCCTCTAAGGGCTTCAAAATATCACTTTGCCTATTCCACAAGAACAGCCTTAGCGAAAGGCTTCTTGAAAGGAAAGATGTAACTCTGTGAGATGAATTAACAGAACAGAGAGCAGTTTCTCAGAAAGCTTCTTTCCAGTTTTGAACGGAAGCTATTACCTTTTTCACCATAGCCCTCTATGGGCTTCCAAATATCCCTTTGCCAATTCCACAAGAACAGCCTTAGCGAAAGGCTTCTTGAAGGGAAAGATGTAACTCTGTGAGATGAATTAACAGAACACAGAGCAGTTTCTCAGAAAGCTTCTTTCCAGTTTTGAAGGGAAGATATTTCGTTTTCACCATAGCCCTCTATGGGCTTCCGAATACCCTTTGCCAATTCCACAAGAACTGCCTTAGCCAAAGGCTTCTTGAAGGGAAAGATGTAACTCTGTGAGATGAATTAACAGAACACAGAGCAGTTTCTCAGAAAGCTTCGTTACAGTTTTGAACGGAAGATAGTTCCTTTTTCACCATAGCCCTCTATGGGCTTCCAAATATTCCTTTGCCAATTCCACATGAACAGCCTTAGCGAAAGGCTTCTTGAAGGGAAAGATATAACTCTGTGAGATGAATTAACAGAACACAGAGCAGTTTCTCAGAAAGTTTCTTTCCAGTTTTGAAGGGAAGATATTTACTTTTTCAAAATAGCCATCTATGGGCTTCCAAATACCCCTTTGCCAATTCCACAAGAACAGCCTTAGCGAAAGGCTTCTTGAAGGGAAAGATGTAACTCTGTGAGATGAATTAACAGAACACAGAGCGGTTTCTCAGAAAGCTTCTTTCCAGTTTTGAACGGAAGATATTTCCTTTTCAACATAGCCCTCTATGGGCTTCCAAATATCCCTTTGTCAATTCCACAAGAACAGCCTTAGCGAAAGGCTTCTTGAAGGGAAAGATGTAACTCTGTGAGATGAATTAACAGAACACAGAGCAGTTTCCCAGAAAGCTTCTTTCCGGTTTTGAACGGAAGATATGTCTTTTTTCACCATAGCCCTCTATGGGCTTCCTAATATCCCTTTGCCAATTCCACAACAACAGACTTAGCGAAAGGTTTCTTGAAGTGAAAGATGTAAGTCTCAAAGATGAATTAAGAGAACACAGTGCAGTTTCTCACAAAGCTTCTTTCCAGTTTTGAACTGAAGATATGTCCTTTTTCACCATAGCCCTCTATGGGCTTCCAAATATCCCTTTGCCAATTCCAAAAGAACAACCTTTGCGAAAGGCTTTTTGAAGGGAAAGATGTAACGCTGTGAGATGAATTAACAGAACACAGAGCAGTTTCTCAGAAAGCTTCTTTCCAGTTTTGAACGGAAGATATTTCCTTTTTCACCATAGCCCTCTATGGGCTTCAAAATATCACTTTGCCTATTCCACAAGAACAGCCTTAGCGAAAGGCTTCTTGAAAGGAAAGATGTAACTCTGTGAGATGAATTAACAGAACACAGAGCAGTTTCTCAGAAAGCTTCTTTCCAGTTTTGAAAGGAAGATATTTCCTTTTTCACCTAGCCCTCTATTGGCTTCCAAATATCCCTTTGCCAATTCCACAAGAACAGCCTTAGCGAAAGGCTTCCTGACGGGAAAGATGTAACTCTGTGAGATGAATTAACAGAACACAGAGCAGTTTCTCAGAAAGCTTCTTTCCAGTTTTGAACGGAAGCTATTTCCTTTTTCACCATAGCCCTCTATGGCCTTCCAAATATCCCTTTGCCAATTCCACAAGAACAGCCTTAGCGAAAGGCTTCTTGAAGGGAAAGATGTAACTCTGTGAGATGAATTAACAGAATACAGAGCAGTTTCTCAGAAAGCTTCTTTCCAGTTTTGAACGGAAGCTATTTCCTTTTTCACGATAGCCCTCTATGGGCTTCCAAATATCCCTTTGCCAATTCCACAAGAACAGCCTTAGCGAAAGGCTTCTTGAAGGGAAAGATGTAACTCTGTGAGATGTATTAACAGAACACAGAGCAGTTTCTCAGAAAGCTTCTTTCCAGTTTTGAACGGAAGCTATTACCTTTTTCACCGTAGCCCTCTATGGGCTTCCAAATATCCCTTTGCCAATTCCACAAGAACAGCCTTAGCGAAAGGCTTCTTGAAGGGAAAGATGTAACTCTGTGAGATGAATTAACAGAACACAGAGCAGTTTCTCAGAAAGCTTCTTTCCAGTTTTGAACGGAAGATATTTCCTTATTCAGCATAGCCCTCTATGGGCTTCCGAATACCCTTTGCCAATTCCACAAGAACTGCCTTAGCCAAAGGCTTCTTGAAGGGAAAGATGTAACTCTGTGAGAAGAATTAAGAGAACACAGAGCAGTTTCTTAGAAAGCTTCTTTCCAGTTTTGAACGGAAGATATGTGCTTTTTCACCATAGCCCTCTATGGGCTTCCAAATATCCCTTTGAAAATTCAACAAGAACAGCCTTAGCGAAAGGTTTCTTGAAGGGAAAGATGTACCTCTGAGAGATGAATTAAGAGAACACAGAGCAGTTTCGCAGAAAGCTTCTTTCCAGTTTTGAACGGAAGATATGTCCATTTTCACCATAGCCCTCTATGGGCTTCCAAATATCCCTTTGCCAATTCCAAAAGAGCAGCCTTTGGAAAGGCTTCTTGAAGGGAAAGATGTAACTCTGTGAGATGAATTAACAGAACACAGAGCAGTTTCTCAGAAAGCTTCTTTCCAGTTTTGAACGGAAGATATTTCCTTTTTCACCATAGCCCTCTAAGGGCTTCCAAATATCCCTTTGCCAATTCGACAAGAACAGCCTGTACGAAAGGCTTCTTGAAGGGAAAGATGTAACTCTGTGAGATGAATTAACAGAACACAGAGCAGTTTCTCAGAAAGCTTCTTTCCAGTTTTGAACGGAAGATATTTCCTTTTTCACCATAGCCCTCTATGGGCTTCAAAATATCACTTTGCCTATTCCACAACAACATCCTTAGCGAAAGGCTTCCTGACGGGAAAGATGTAACTCTGTGAGATGAATTAACAGAACACAGAGCAGTTTCTCAGAAAGCTTCTTTCCGGTTTTAAACGGAAGATATTTCCATTTTCACCATACCCCACTATGGGTTTCCAAATATCTCTTTGCCAATTCCACAAGAACAGCCTTAGTGAAAGGCTTCTTGAAGGGAAAGATGTAACTCTGTGAGATGAATTAACAGAACACAGAGCAGTTTCTCAGAAAGCTTCTTTCCAGTTTTGAACGGAAGCTATTTCCTTTTTCACCATAGCCCTCTATGGGCTTCCAAATATCCCTTTGCCAATTCCACAAGAACAGCCTTAGTGAAAGGCTTCTTGAAGGGAAAAATGTAACTCTGTGAGATGAATTAACAGAACACAGAGCAGTTTCTCGGAGAGCATCTTTCCAGTTTTGAACGGAAGATATTTCCTTTTTCAACATAGCCCTCTATGGGCTTACAAATATCCCTTTGCCAATTCGAAAAGAACAGCCTTAACGAAAGGCTTCTTGAAGGGAAAGATGTAACTCTGTGAGATGAATTAACAGAGCACAGAGCAGTTTCTCAGAAAGCTTCTTTCCAGTTTTGAACGGAAGATATTTCCTTTTTCACCATAGCCCTCTATGGGCTTCAAAATATCACTTTGCCTATTCCACAACAAGAGCCTTAGCGAAAGGCTTCTTGAAAGGAAAGATGTAACTCTGTGAGATGAATTAACAGAACACAGTGCAGTTTCTCAGAAAGCTTCTTTCCGGTTTTGAACGGAAGATAGTTCCTTTTTCACCATAGCCCTCTATGGGCTTCCAAATATCCCTTTGCCAATTCCAAAAGAACAGCCTTAGCGAAAGGCTTCTTGAAGGGAAAGATGTAACTCTGTGAGATGAATTAACAGAACACAGAGCAGTTTCTCAGAAAGCTTCTTTCCACTTTTGAACGGAAGATATTTCCTTTTTCACCATAGCCCTCTATGGGCTTCCAAATATCCCTTTGCCAATTCCACAAGAACAGCCTTAGCGAAAGGCTTCTTGAAGGGAAAGATGTAACTCAGTGAGATGAATTAACAGAACACAGAGCAGTTTCTCAGAAAGCTTCTTTCCGGATTTGAACGGAAGATATGTCCTTTTTCACCATAGCCCTCTATTGGCTTCCTAATATCCCTTTGCCAATTAGACAAGAACAGCCTTAGCGAAAGGTTTCTTGAAGGGAAAGATGTAACTCTGAGAGATGAATTAAGAGAACACAGAGCGGTTTCTCCGAAAGCTTCTTTCCAGTTTTGAAGGGAAGATATGTCGTTTTTCACCATAGTCCTCTATGCGCTTCCAAATATCCCTTTGCCAATTCGAAAAGAACAGCCTTAACGAAAGGCTTCTTGAAGGGAAAGATGAAACTCTGTGAGATGAATTAACAGAACACAGAGCAGTTTCTCAGAAAGCTTCTTTCCAGTTTTGAACGGAAGATATTTCCTTTTTCACCATCGCCCTCAATGGGCTTCAAAATATCACTTTGCCTATTCCACAACAACAGCCTTAGCGAAAGGCTTCTTGAAAGGAAAGATGTAACTCTGTGAGATGAATTAACAGAACACAGAGCAGTTTCTCAAAATGCTTCTTTCCAGTTTTGAAAGGAAGATAGTTCCTTTTTCACCATAGCCCTCGATGGGCTTCCAAATATCCCTTTGCCAATTCCACAAGAACAGTCTTAGCGAACGGCTTCCGGAAGGGAAAGATGTAACTCTGTGAGATGAATTAACAGAACACAGAGCAGTGTCTCAGAAAGCTTCTTTCCATTTTTGAAAGAAAGATATTTCCTTTTTCACCATAGTCCTCTATGGGCTTCCGAATACCCTTTGCCTATACCACAAGAACTGCCTTAGCCAAAGGCTCCTTGAAGGGAAAGATGTAACTCTGTGAGATGAATTAACAGAACACAGAGCAGTTTCTCAGAAAGCTTCTTTCCAGTTTTGAACGGAAGATATTTCCTTTTTCACCATAGCCCTCTACGGGCTTCCAAATATCCCTTTGCCAATTCGACAAGAACAGCCTTAACGAAAGGCTTCTTGAAGGGAAAGATGTAACTCTGTGAGATGAATTAACAGAACACAGAGCAGTTTCTCAGAAAGCTTCTTTCCAGTTTTGAAGGGAAGATATTTCCTTTTTCACCATAGCCCTCTATGGGCTTCCAAATATCCCTTTGCCAATTCCACAAGAACACTCTTAGCGAAAGGCTTCCTGAAGGGAAAGATGTGACTCTGTGAGATGAATTAACAGAACACAGAGCAGTTTCTCAGAAAGCTTCTTTCCAGTTTTGAAGGGAAGATATTTCCTTTTTCACCATAGCCCTCTATGGGCTTCGGAATACCCCTTGCAAATTCCACAAGAACTGCCTTAGCGAAAGGCTTCTTGAAGGGAAAGATGTAACTCTGTGAGATGAATTAACAGAACACAGAGCAGTTTCTCAGAAAGCTTCTTTCCAGTTTTGAACGGAAGATAGTTCCTTATTCACCATAGCCCTCTATGGGCTTCCAAATATTCCTTTGCCAATTCCACATGAACAGCCTTAGCGAAAGGCTTCTTGAAGGGAAAGATGTAACTCTGTGAGATGAATTAACAGAACACAGAGCAGTTTCTCTGAAAGTTTCTTTCCAGGTTTGAAGGGAAGATATTTACTTTTTCAAAATAGCCATCTATGGGCTTCCAAATATCCCTTTGCCAATTCCACAAGAACAGCCTTAGCGAAAGGCTTCTTGAAGGGAAAGATGTAACTCTGTGAGATGCATTAACAGAACACAGAGCGGTTTCTCAGAAAGCTTCTTTCCGGTTTTGAACGGAAGATATTTCCTTTTCAACATAGCCCTCTATGGGCTTCCAAATATCCCTTTGTCAATTCCACAAGAACAGCCTTAGCGAAAGGCTTTTTTAAGGGAAAGATGTAACTCTGTGAGATGAATTAACAGAACACAGAGCAGTTTCCCAGAAAGCTTCTTTCCGGTTTTGAACGGAAGATATGTCTTTTTTCACCATAGCCTTCTATGGGTTTCCTAATATCCCTTTGCCAATTCCACAACAACAGCCTTAGCGAAAGGTTTCTTGAAGTGAAAGATGTAAGTCTCATAGATGAATTAAGAGAACACAGAGCAGTTTCTCAGAAAGATTCTTTCCAGTTTTGAACTGAAGATATGTCCTTTTTCACCATAGCCCTCTATGGGCTTCCAAATATCCCTTTGCAAATTCCAAAAGAACAGCCTTTGCGAAAGGCTTTTTGAAGGGAAAGAGGTAACGCTGTGAGATGAATTAACAGAACACAGAGCAGTTTCTCAGAAAGCTTCTTTCCAGTTTTGAACGGAAGATATTTCCTTTTTCACCATAGCCCTCTATGGGCTTCAAAATATCACTTTGCCTATTCCACAAGAACAGCCTTAGCGAAAGGCTTCTTGAAAGGAAAGATGTAACTCTGTGAGATGAATTAACAGAACACAGAGCAGTTTCCCAGAAAGCTTCTTTCCGGTTTTGAACGGAAGATATGTCTTTTTTCACCCTAGCCCTCTATGTGTTTCCTAATATCCCTTTGCCAATTCCACAACAACAGCCTTAGCGAAAGGTTTCTTGAAGTGAAAGATGTAAGTCTCATAGATGAACTAAGAGAACACAGAGCAGTTTCTCAGAAAGATTCCTTCCAGTTTTGAACTGAAGATATGTCCTTTTTCACCATAGCCCTCTATGGGCTTCCAAATATCCCTTTGCCAATTCCAAAAGAACAGCCTTTGCGAAAGGCTTTTTGAAGGGAAAGAGGTAACGCTGTGAGATGAATTAACAGAACACAGAGCAGTTTCTCAGAAAGCTTCTTTCCAGTTTTGAACGGAAGATATTTCCTTTTTCACCATAGCCCTCTAAGGGCTTCAAAATATCACTTTGCCTATTCCACAAGAACAGCCTTAGCGAAAGGCTTCTTGAAAGGAAAGATGTAACTCTGTGAGATGAATTAACAGAACAGAGAGCAGTTTCTCAGAAAGCTTCTTTCCAGTTTTGAACGGAAGCTATTACCTTTTTCACCATAGCCCTCTATGGGCTTCCAAATATCCCTTTGCCAATTCCACAAGAACAGCCTTAGCGAAAGGCTTCTTGAAGGGAAAGATGTAACTCTGTGAGATGAATTAACAGAACACAGAGCAGTTTCTCAGAAAGCTTCTTTCCAGTTTTGAAGGGAAGATATTTCGTTTTCACCATAGCCCTCTATGGGCTTCCGAATACCCTTTGCCAATTCCACAAGAACTGCCTTAGCCAAAGGCTTCTTGAAGGGAAAGATGTAACTCTGTGAGATGAATTAACAGAACACAGAGCAGTTTCTCAGAAAGCTTCGTTACAGTTTTGAACGGAAGATAGTTCCTTTTTCACCATAGCCCTCTATGGGCTTCCAAATATTCCTTTGCCAATTCCACATGAACAGCCTTAGCGAAAGGCTTCTTGAAGGGAAAGATATAACTCTGTGAGATGAATTAACAGAACACAGAGCAGTTTCTCAGAAAGTTTCTTTCCAGTTTTGAAGGGAAGATATTTACTTTTTCAAAATAGCCATCTATGGGCTTCCAAATACCCCTTTGCCAATTCCACAAGAACAGCCTTAGCGAAAGGCTTCTTGAAGGGAAAGATGTAACTCTGTGAGATGAATTAACAGAACACAGAGCGGTTTCTCAGAAAGCTTCTTTCCAGTTTTGAACGGAAGATATTTCCTTTTCAACATAGCCCTCTATGGGCTTCCAAATATCCCTTTGTCAATTCCACAAGAACAGCCTTAGCGAAAGGCTTCTTGAAGGGAAAGATGTAACTCTGTGAGATGAATTAACAGAACACAGAGCAGTTTCCCAGAAAGCTTCTTTCCGGTTTTGAACGGAAGATATGTCTTTTTTCACCATAGCCCTCTATGGGCTTCCTAATATCCCTTTGCCAATTCCACAACAACAGACTTAGCGAAAGGTTTCTTGAAGTGAAAGATGTAAGTCTCAAAGATGAATTAAGAGAACACAGTGCAGTTTCTCACAAAGCTTCTTTCCAGTTTTGAACTGAAGATATGTCCTTTTTCACCATAGCCCTCTATGGGCTTCCAAATATCCCTTTGCCAATTCCAAAAGAACAACCTTTGCGAAAGGCTTTTTGAAGGGAAAGATGTAACGCTGTGAGATGAATTAACAGAACACAGAGCAGTTTCTCAGAAAGCTTCTTTCCAGTTTTGAACGGAAGATATTTCCTTTTTCACCATAGCCCTCTATGGGCTTCAAAATATCACTTTGCCTATTCCACAAGAACAGCCTTAGCGAAAGGCTTCTTGAAAGGAAAGATGTAACTCTGTGAGATGAATTAACAGAACACAGAGCAGTTTCTCAGAAAGCTTCTTTCCAGTTTTGAACGGAAGATATTTCCTTTTTCACCTAGCCCTCTATTGGCTTCCAAATATCCCTTTGCCAATTCCACAAGAACAGCCTTAGCGAAAGGCTTCCTGACGGGAAAGATGTAACTCTGTGAGATGAATTAACAGAACACAGAGCAGTTACTCAGAAAGCTTCTTTCCAGTATTGAACGGAAGCTATTTCCTTTTTCACCATAGCCCTCTATGGCCTTCCAAATATCCCTTTGCCAATTCCACAAGAACAGCCTTAGCGAAAGGCTTCTTGAACGGAAAGATGTAACTCTGTGAGATGAATTAACAGAACACAGAGTAGTTTCTCAGAAAGCTTCTTTCCAGTTTTGAACGGAAGCTATTTCCTTTTTCACGACAGCCCTCTATGGGCTTCCAAATATCCCTTTGCCAATTCCACAAGAACAGCCTTAGCGAAAGGCTTCTTTAAGGGAAAGATGTAACTCTGTGAGATGAATTAACAGAACACAGAGCAGTTTCTCAGAAAGCTTCTTTGCAGTTTTGATCGGAAGCTATTACCTTTTTCACCATAGCCCTCTATGGGCTTCCAAATATCCCTTTGCCAATTCCACAAGAACAGCCTTAGCGAAAGGCTTCTTGAAGGGAAAGATGTAACTCTGTGAGAAGAATTAAGAGAACACAGAGCAGTTTCTCAGAAAGCTTCTTTCCAGTTTTGAACGGAAGATATGTGCTTTTTCACCATAGCCGTCTATGGGCTTCCAAATATCCCTTTGCCAATTCAACAAGAACAGCCTTAGCGAAAGGTTTCTTGAAGGGAAAGATGTACCTCTGAGAGATGAATTAAGAGAACACAGAGCAGTTTCTCAGAAAGCTTCTTTCCAGTTTTGAACGGAAGATATGTCCTTTTTCACCATAGCCCTCTATGGGCTTCCAAATATCCCTTTGCCAATTCCAAAAGAACAGCCTTTGGAAAGGCTTCTTGAAGGGAAAGATGTAACTCTGTGAGCTGAATTAACAGAACACTGAGCAGTTTCTCAGAAAGCTTCTTTCCAGTTTTGAACGGAAGATATTTCCTTTTTCACCATAGCCCTCTATGGGCTTCCAAATATCCCTTTGCCAATTCGACAAGAACAGCCTGTACGAAAGGCTTCTTGAAGGGAAAGATGTAACTCTGTGAGATGAATTAACAGAACACAGAGGAGTTTCTCAGGAAGCTTCTTTCCAGTTTTGAACGGAAGATATTTCCTTTTTCACCATAGCCCTCTATCGGCTTCTAAATATCACTTTGCCTATTCCACAACAACAGCCTTAGCGAAAGGCTTCCTGACGGAAAAGATGTAACTCTGTGAGATGAATTAACAGAACACAGAGCAGTTTCTCAGAAAGCTTCTTTCCGGTTTATACGGAAGATATTTCCATTTTCACCATAGCCCACTATGGGTTTCCAAATATCTCTTTGCCAATTCCACAAGAACAGCCTTAGTGAAAGGCTTCTTGAAGGGAAAGATGTAACTCTGTTAGATGAATTAACAGAACACAGAGCAGTTTCTCAGAAAGCTTCTTTCCAGTTTTCAACGGAAGCTATTTCCTTTTTCACCATAGCCCTCTAAGGGCTTCCAAATATTCCTTTTCCAATTCCACATGAACAGTCTTAGCGAAAGGCTTCTTGAAGGGAAAGATGTAACTCTGTGAGATGAATTAACAGAACACAGAGCAGTTTCTCAGAAAGTTTCTTTCCAGTTTTGAAGGGAAGATATTTACTTTTTCAAAATAGCCATCTATGGGCTTCCAAATATCCCTTTGCCAATTCCACAAGAACAGCCATAGCGAAAGGCTTCCTGACGGGAAAGATGTAACTCTGTGAGATTAATTAACAGAACACAGAGCAGTTTCTCAGAAAGCTTCTTTCCAGTTTTGAACGGAAGATATGTCCTTTTTCACCACAGTCTTCTATGGGCTTCCAAACATCCCTTTGCCAATTGCAAAAGAACAGCCTTTGGAAAGGCTTCTTGAAGGGAAAGATGTAACTCTGTGAGATGAATTAACAGAACACAGAGCAGTTTCTCAGAAAGCTTCTTTCCAGTTTTGAACGGAAGATATTTCCTTTTTCACCATAGCCCTCTACGGGCTTCCAAATATCCCTTTGCCAATTCGACAAGAACAGCCTTAACGAAAGGCTTCTTGAAGGGAAAGATGTAACTCTGTGAGATGAATTAACAGAACACAGAGCAGTTTCTCAGAAAGCTTCTTTCCAGTTTTGATCGGAAGATATTTCCTTTTTCACCATAGACCTCTATGGGCTTCCAAATATCCCTTTGCCAATTCCACAAGAACACTCTTAGCGAAAGGCTTCCTGAAGGGAAAGATGTAACTCTGTGAGATGAATTAACAGAACACAGAGCAGTTTCTCAGAAAGCTTCTTTCCAGTTTTGAAGGGAAGATATTTCCTTTTTCACCATAGCCCTCTATGGGCTTCGGAATACCCCCTGCAAATTCCACAAGAACTGCCTTAGCGAAAGGCTTCTTGAAGGGAAAGAGGTAACTCTGTGAGATGAATTAACAGAACACAGAGCAGTTTCTCAGAAAGCTTCTTTCCAGTTTTGAACGGAAGATAGTTCCTTTTTCACCATAGCCCTCTAAGGTCTTCCAAATATTCCTTTTCCAATTCCACATGAACAGTCTTAGCGAAAGGCTTCTTGAAGGGAAAGATGTAACTCTGTGAGATGAATTAACAGAACACAGAGCAGTTTCTCAGAAAGTTTCTTTCCAGTTTTGAAGGGAAGATATTTACTTTTTCAAAATAGCCATCTATGGGCTTCCAAATATCCCTTTGCCAATCCCACAAGAACAGCCTTAGCGAAAGGCACCTAACGAGAAACATGTAACTCTGTGAGATAAATTAACAGAACACAGAGCAGTTTCTCAGAAAGCTTCTTTCCGGTTTTGAACGGAAGATATGTCCTTTTTCAGCATAGCCCTCTATGGGCTTCCAAATATCCCTTTGCCAATTCCACATGAACAGCCTTAGCGAAAGGCTTCTTGAAGGGAAAGATGTAACTCTGTGAGATGAATTAACAGAACACAGAGCAGTTTCTCAGAAAGATTCTTTCCAGTTTTGAACGGAAGCTATTACCTTTTTCACCATAGCCCTCTGGGGGCTTCCAAATATCCCTTTTCCAATTCCACAAGAACAGCCTTCGCGAAAGGCTTCTTGAAGGGAAAGATGTAACTCTGTGAGATGAATTAACAGAACACAGAGCAGTTTCTCAGAAAGCTTCTTTCCAGTTTTGAACGGAAGATATTTCCTTTTTCACCATAGCCCTCTATGGGCTTCAAAATATCCCTTTGCCAATTCCACAAGAACAGCCTTAGCGAAAGGTTTCTTGAAGGGAAAGATGTAACTCTGTGAGATGAATTAACAGAACACAGAGCGGTTTCTCAGAAAGCTTCTTTCCAGTTTTGAACGGAAGATATTTCCTTTTTCACCATAGCCCTCTATGGGCTTCAAAATATCAGTTTGCCAATTCCACAAGAACAGCCTTAGCGAAAGGCTTCTTGAAGGGAAAGATGTAAGTTTGTGAGAAAAATTAACAGAACACAGAGCTGTTTCTCAGAAAGCTTCTTTCCAGTTTTGAACGGAAGATACTTCCTTTTTCACCATAGCCCTCTATGGGCTTCCAAATATCCCTTTGCCAATTCCACAAGAACAGCCTTAGCGAAAGGATTCTTGAAGGGAATTATGTAACTCTGTGAGATGAATTAACAGAACACAGAGCAGTTTCTCAGAAAGCTTCTTTCCGGTTTTGAACGAAAGATATGTCCTTTTCACCATAGCCCTCTATTTGATTCCTAATATCCCTTTGCCAATTCCACAAGAACAGCCTTAGCGAAAGGTTTCTTGAAAGGAAAGATGTAACTCTGAGAGATGAATTAAGAGAACACAGAGCAGTTTCTCAGAAAGATTCTTTCCAGGTTTGAACGGAAGATATGTCCTTTTTCACCATAGTCCTCTATGGGCTTCCAAATATCCCTTTGCCAATTCCTAAAGAACAGCCTTTGTAAAGGCTTTTTGAAGGGAAAGATGTAACTCTGTGAGATGAATTAACAGAACACAGAGCAGTTTCTCAGAAAGCTTCTTTCCAGTTTTGAACGGAAGATATTTCCTTTTTCACCATAGCCCTCTGGGGGCTTCCAAATATCCCTTTGCCAATTCCACAAGAACAGCCTTCGCGAAAGGCTTCTTGAAGGGAAAGATGTAACTCTGTGAGATGAATTAACAGAACACAGACGAGTTTCTCAGAAAGCTTCTTTCCAGTTTTGAACGGAAGATATTTCCTTTTTCACCATAGCCCTCTATGGGCTTCCAAATATCCCTTTGCCAACTCCACAAGAACAGCCCTAGCGAAAGGCTTCTTGAAGGGAAAGATGTAACTCTGTGAGATGAATTAACAGAACACAGAGCAGTTTCTCAGAAAGCTTCTTTCCAGTTTTGATCGGAAGATATTTCCTTTTTCACCATAGCCCTCTATGGGCTTCAAAATATCAGTTTGCCAATTCCACAAGAACAGCCTTAGCGAAAGGCTGCTTGAAGGGAAAGATGTAACTCTGTGAGAAAAATTAAGAGAACACAGAGCTGTTTCTCAGAAAGCTTCTTTCCAGTTTTGAACGGAAGATACTTCCTTTTTCACCATAGCCCTCTATGGGCTTCCAAATATCCCTTTGCCAATTCCACAAGAACAGCCTTAGCGAAAGGATTCTTGAAGGGAAAGATGTAACTCTGTGAGATGAATTAACAGAACACAGAGCAGTTTCTCAGAAAGTTTCTTTCCGGTTTTGAACGGAAGATATGTCCTTTTTCACCATAGCCCTCTATTTGCTTCCTAATATCCCTTTGCCAATTCCACAAGAACAGCCTTAGCGAAAGGTTTCTTGAAGGGAAAGAAGTAACTCTGAGAGATGAATTAAGAGAACACAGAGCAGTTTCTTAGAAAGCTTCTTTCCAGTTTTGAACGGAAGATATGTCCTTTTTCACCATAGTCCTCTGGGGGCTTCCAAATATCCCTTTGCCAATTCGACAAGAACAGCATTAACGAAAGGCTTCTTGAAGGGAAAGATGTAACTCTTTGAGATGAATTAACAGAACACAGAGCAGTTTCTCAGAAAGCTTCTTTCCAGTTTTGAACGGAAGATATTTCCTTTTTCACCATAGCCCTCTATGGGCTTCAAAATATCACTTTGCCTATTCCACAACAACAGCCTTAGCGAAAGGTTTCTTGAAGTGAAAGATGTAAGTCTCAGAGATGAATTAAGAGAACACAGAGCAGTTTCTCAGAAAGCTTCTTTCCAGTTTTGAACTGAAGATATGTCCTTTTTCACCATAGCCCGCTATGGGCTTCCAAATATCCCTTTGCCAATTCCAAAAGAACAGCCTTTGCGAAAGGCTTTTTGAAGGGAAAGATGTAACGCTGTGAGATAAATTAACAGAACACAGAGCAGTTTCTCAGAAAGCTTCTTTCTAGTTTTGAACGGAAGATATTTTTTTTTTCACCATAGCCCTCTATGGGCTTCAAAATATCACTTTGCCTATTCCACAAGAACAGCCTTAGCGAAAGGCTTCTTGAAGGGAAAGATGTAACTCTGTGAGATGAATTAACAGAACACAGAGCAGTTTCTCAGAAAGCTTCTTTCCAGTTTTGAACGGAAGCTATTTCCTTTTTCAATATAGCCCTCCATGGGCTTCCAAATATCCCTTTGCCAATTCCACAAGAACAGCCTTAGCGAAAGGCTTCTTGAAGGGAAAGATGTAACTCTGTGAGATGAATTAACAGAACATAGAGCAGTTTCTCAGAAAGCTTCTTTCCAGTTTTGAACGGAAGATATGTCCTTTTTCACCATAGCCCTCTATAGGCTTCCAAATATCCCTTTGCCAATTCCACAAGAACAGCCTTAGCGAAAGGTTTCTTGAAGGGAAAGATGTATCTCTGAGAGATGAATTAACAGAACACAGAGCAGTTTCTCAGAAAGCTTCTTTCAAGTTTTGAACGGAAGATATGTCCTTTTTCACCATAGTCCTCTATGGGCTTCCAAATATCCCTTTGCCAATTCCAAAAGAACAGCCTTTGGAAAGGCTTCTTGAAGGGAAAGATGTAACTCTGTGAGATGAATTAACAGAACACAGAGCAGTTTCTCAGAAAGCTTCTTTCCAGTTTTGAACGGAAGATATTTCCTTTTTCAAAATAGCCCTCTATGGGCTTCCAAATATCCCTTTGCCAATTCCACAAGAACAATCTTAACGAAAGGTTTCCTGAAGGGAATGATGTAACTCTGTGAGATGAATTAACAGAACACAGAGCAGTTTCTCAGAAAGCTTCTTTCCAGTTTTGAACGGAAGATATGTCCTTTTTCACCATAGTCTTCTATGGGCTTCCAAACATCCCTTTGCCAATTGCAAAAGAACAGCCTTTGGAAAGGCTTCTTGAAGGGAAAGATGTAACTCTGTGAGATGAATTAACAGAACACAGAGCAGTTTCTCAGAAAGCTTCTTTCCAGTTTTGAACGGAAGATATTTCCTTTTTCACCATAGCCCTCTACGGGCTTCCAAATATCCCTTTGCCAATTCGACAAGAACAGCCTTAACGAAAGGCTTCTTGAAGGGAAAGATGTAACTCTGTGAGATGAATTAACAGAACACAGAGCAGTTTCTCAGAAAGCTTCTTTCCAGTTTTGATCGGAAGATATTTCCTTTTTCACCATAGCCCTCTATGGGCTTCCAAATATCCCTTTGCCAATTCCACAAGAACACTCTTAGCGAAAGGCTTCCTGAAGGGAAAGATGTAACTCTGTGAGATGAATTAACAGAACACAGAGCAGTTTCTCAGAAAGCTTCTTTCCAGTTTTGAAGGGAAGATATTTCCTTTTTCACCATAGCCCTCTATGGGCTTCGGAATACCCCCTGCAAATTCCACAAGAACTGCCTTAGCGAAAGGCTTCTTGAAGGGAAAGATGTAACTCTGTGAGATGAATTAACAGAACACAGAGCAGTTTCTCAGAAAGCTTCTTTCCAGTTTTGAACGGAAGATAGTTCCTTTTTCACCATAGCCCTCTAAGGTCTTCCAAATATTTCTTTTCCAATTCCACATGAACAGTCTTAGCGAAAGGCTTCTTGAAGGGAAAGATGTAACTCTGTGAGATGAATTAACAGAACACAGAGCAGTTTCTCAGAAAGTTTCTTTCCAGTTTTGAAGGGAAGATATTTACTTTTTCAAAATAGCCATCTATGGGCTTCCAAATATCCCTTTGCCAATCCCACAAGAACAGCCTTAGCGAAAGGCACCTAACGGGAAACATGTAACTCTGTGAGATGAATTAACAGAACACAGAGCAGTTTCTCAGAAAGCTTCTTTCCGGTTTTGAACGGAAGATATGTCCTTTTTCAGCATAGCCCTCTATGGGCTTCCAAATATCCCTTTGCCAATTCCACATGAACAGCCTTAGCGAAAGGCTTCTTGAAGGGAAAGATGTAACTCTGTGAGATGAATTAACAGAACACAGAGCAGTTTCTCAGAAAGCTTCTTTCCAGTTTTGAACGGAAGCTATTACCTTTTTCACCATAGCCCTCTGGGGGCTTCCAAATATCCCTTTTCCAATTCCACAAGAACAGCCTTCGCGAAAGGCTTCTTGAAGGGAAAGATGTAACTCTGTGAGATGAATTAACAGAACACAGAGCAGTTTCTCAGAAAGCTTCTTTCCAGTTTTGAACGGAAGATATTTCCTTTTTCACCATAGCCCTCTATGGGCTTCCAAATATCCCTTTGCCAATTCCACAAGAACAGCCTTAGCGAAAGGTTTCTTGAAGGGAAAGATGTAACTCTGTGAGATGAATTAACAGAACACAGAGCAGTTTCTCAGAAAGCTTCTTTCCAGTTTTGAACGGAAGATATTTCCTTTTTCACCATAGCCCTCTATGGGCTTCAAAATATCAGTTTGCCAATTCCACAAGAACAGCCTTAGCGAAAGGCTTCTTGAAGGGAAAGATGCAAGTTTGTGAGAAAAATTAAGAGAACACAGAGCTGTTTCTCAGAAAGCTTCTTTCCAGTTTTGAACGGAAGATACTTCCTTTTTCACCATAGCCCTCTATGGGCTTCCAAATATCCCTTTGCCAATTCCACAAGAACAGCCTTAGCGAAAGGATTCTTGAAGGGAATTATGTAACTCTGTGAGATGAATTAACAGAACACAGAGCAGTTTCTCAGAAAGCTTCTTTCCGGTTTTGAACGAAAGATATGTCCTTTTCACCATAGCCCTCTATTTGATTCCTAATATCCCTTTGCCAATTCCACAAGAACAGCCTTAGCGAAAGGTTTCTTGAAAGGAAAGATGTAACTCTGAGAGATGAATTAAGAGAACACAGAGCAGTTTCTCAGAAAGATTCTTTCCAGGTTTGAACGGAAGATATGTCCTTTTTCACCATAGTCCTCTATGGGCTTCCAAATATCCCTTTGCCAATTCCTAAAGAACAGCCTTTGTAAAGGCTTCTTGAAGGGAAAGATGTAACTCTGTGAGATGAATTAACAGAACACAGAGCAGTTTCTCAGAAAGCTTCTTTCCAGTTTTGAACGGAAGATATTTCCTTTTTCACCATAGCCCTCTGGGGGCTTCCAAATATCCCTTTGCCAATTCCACAAGAACAGCCTTCGCGAAAGGCTTCTTGAAGGGAAAGATGTAACTCTGTGAGATGAATTAACAGAACACAGACGAGTTTCTCAGATAGCTTCTTTCCAGTTTTGAACGGAAGATATTTCCTTTTTCACCATAGCCCTCTATGGGCTTCCAAATATCCCTTTGCCAACTCCACAAGAACACCCCTAGCGAAAGGCTTCTTGAAGGGAAAGATGTAACTCTGTGAGATGAATTAACAGAACACAGAGCAGTTTCTCAGAAAGCTTCTTTCCAGTTTTGATCGGAAGATATTTCCTTTTTCACCATAGCCCTCTATGGGCTTCAAAATATCAGTTTGCCAATTCCACAAGAACAGCCTTAGCGAAAGGCTGCTTGAAGGGAAAGATGTAACTCTGTGAGAAAAATTAAGAGAACACAGAGCTGTTTCTCAGAAAGCTTCTTTCCAGTTTTGAACGGAAGATACTTCCTTTTTCACCATAGCCCTCTATGGGCTTCCAAATATCCCTTTGCCAATTCCACAAGAACAGCCTTAGCGAAAGGATTCTTGAAGGGAAAGATGTAACTCTGTGAGATGAATTAACAGAACACAGAGCAGTTTCTCAGAAAGTTTCTTTCCGGTTTTGAACGGAAGATATGTCCTTTTTCACCATAGCCCTCTATTTGCTTCCTAATATCCCTTTGCCAATTCCACAAGAACAGCCTTAGCGAAAGGTTTCTTGAAGGGAAAGAAGTAACTCTGAGAGATGAATTAAGAGAACACAGAGCAGTTTCTTAGAAAGCTTCTTTCCAGTTTTGAACGGAAGATATGTCCTTTTTCACCATAGTCCTCTGGGGGCTTCCAAATATCCCTTTGCCAATTCGACAAGAACAGCATTAACGAAAGGCTTCTTGAAGGGAAAGATGTAACTCTTTGAGATGAATTAACAGAACACAGAGCAGTTTCTCAGAAAGCTTCTTTCCAGTTTTGAACGGAAGATATTTCCTTTTTCACCATAGCCCTCTATGGGCTTCAAAATATCACTTTGCCTATTCCACAACAACAGCCTTAGCGAAAGGTTTCTTGAAGTGAAAGATGTAAGTCTCAGAGATGAATTAAGAGAACACAGAGCAGTTTCTCAGAAAGCTTCTTTCCAGTTTTGAACTGAAGATATGTCCTTTTTCACCATAGCCCTCTATGGGCTTCCAAATATCCCTTTGCCAATTCCAAAATAACAGCCTTTGCGAAAGGCTTTTTGAAGGGAAAGATGTAACGCTGTGAGATAAATTAACAGAACACAGAGCAGTTTCTCAGAAAGCTTCTTTCTAGTTTTGAAAGGAAGATATTTTTTTTTTCACCATAGCCCTCTATGGGCTTCAAAATATCACTTTGCCTATTCCACAAGAACAGCCTTAGCGAAAGGCTTCTTGAAGGGAAAGATGTAACTCTGTGAGATGAATTAACAGAACACAGAGCAGTTTCTCAGAAAGCTTCTTTCCAGTTTTGAACGGAAGCTATTTCCTTTTTCAATATAGCCCTCCATGGGCTTCCAAATATCCCTTTGCCAATTCCACAAGAACAGCCTTAGCGAAAGGCTTCTTGAAGGGAAAGATGTAACTCTGTGAGATGAATTAACAGAACATAGAGCAGTTTCTCAGAAAGCTTCTTTCCAGTTTTGAACGGAAGATATGTCCTTTTTCACCATAGCCCTCTATGGGCTTCCAAATATCCCTTTGCCAATTCCACAAGAACAGCCTTAGCGAAAGGTTTCTTGAAGGGAAAGATGTATCTCTGAGAGATGAATTAACAGAACACAGAGCAGTTTCTCAGAAAGCTTCTTTCAAGTTTTGAACGGAAGATATGTCCTTTTTCACCATAGTCCTCTATGGGCTTCCAAATATCCCTTTGCCAATTCCAAAAGAACAGCCTTTGGAAAGGCTTCTTGAAGGGAAAGATGTAACTCTGTGAGATGAATTAACAGAACACAGAGCAGTTTCTCAGAAAGCTTCTTTCCAGTTTTGAACGGAAGATATTTCCTTTTTCAAAATAGCCCTCTATGGGCTTCCAAATATCCCTTTGCCAATTCCACAAGAACAATCTTAACGAAAGGTTTCCTGAAGGGAATGATGTAACTCTGTGAGATGAATTAACAGAACACAGAGCAGTTTCTCAGAAAGCTTCTTTCCAGTTTTGACGGGAAGATATTTCCTTTTTCACCATAGCCCTCTATGGGCTTCCGAATACCCTTTGACTATTCCACAAGAACTACCTTAGCCAAAGTCTTCTTGAAGGGAAAGATGTAACTCTGTGAGATGAATTAACAGAACACAGAGCAGTTTCTCAGAAAGCTTCTTTCCAGTTTTGAACGGAAGATAGTTCCTTTTTCACCATAGCCCTCTAAGGGCTTCCAAATATTCCTTTGCCAATTCCACATGAACAGTCTTAGCGAAAGGCTTCTTGAAGGGAAAGATGTAACTCTGTGAGATGAATTAACAGAACACAGAGCAGTTTCTCAGAAAGCTTCTTTCCAGTTTTGAACGGAAGCTATTACCTTTTTCACCATAGCCCTCTAGGGGCTTCCAAATATCCCTTTGCCAATTTCACAAGAACAGCCTTAGCGAAAGGCTTCTTGAAGGGAAAGATGTAACTCTGTGAGATGAATTAACAGAACACAGAGCAGTTTCTCAGAAAGCTTCTTTCCAGTTTTGAACGGAAGATATTTCCTTTTTCAAAACAGCCGTCTACGGGCTTCCAAATATCCCTTTGCCAATTGCACAAGAACAGCCTTAGCGAAAGGCTTCTTGAAGGGAAAGATGTAACTCTGTGAGATGAATTAACAGAACACAGAGCAGTTTCTCAGAAAGCTTCTTTCCAGTTTTGAACGGAAGATATTTCCTTTTTCAACATAGCCCTCTATGGGCTTCCAAATATCCCTTTGCCAATTCCACAAGAACAGTCTTATCGAAAGGCTTCCTGAAGGGAATGATGTAACTCTGTGAGATGAATTAACAGAACACAGACCAGTTTCTCAGAAAGCTTCTTTCCAGTTTTGAAGGGAAGATGTTTCCTTTTTCACCATAGCCCTCTATGGGCTTCCGAATACCCTTTGCCTATTCCACAAGAACTGCCTTAGCCAAAGGCTTCTTGAAGGGAAAGATGTAACTCTGTGAGATGAGTTAACAGAACAGAGAGCAGTTTCTCAGAAAAATTCTTTCCAGTTTTGAACGGAAGATAGTTCCTTTTTCACCATAGCCCTCTAAGGTCTTCCAAATATTCCTTTGCCAATTCCACATGAACAGTCTTAGCGAAAGGCTTCTTGAAGGGAAAGATGTAATTCTGTGAGATGAATTAACAGAACACAGAGCAGTTTCTCAGAAAGTTTCTTTCCACTTTTGAAGGGAAGATATTTACTTTTTCAAAATAGCCATCTATGGGCTTCCAAATATCCCTTTGCCAATTCCACAAGAACAGCCTTAGCGAAAGGCTTCCTGACTGGAAAGATGTAACTCTGTGAGATGAATTAACAGAACACAGAGCAGTTTCTCAGAAAGCTTCTTTCCGGTTTTGAACGGAAGATATGTCCTTTTTCAGCATAGCCCTCTATGGGCTTCCAAATATCCCTTTGCCAATTCCAAATGAACAGCCTTAGCGAAAGGCTTCTTGAAGGGATAGATGTAACTCGGTGAGATGAATTAACAGAACACAGAGCAGTTTCTCAGAAAGCTTCTTTCCAGTTTTGAACGGAAGATATTTCCTTTTTCACCATAGCCCTCTGTGGGCTTCCAAATATCCCTTTGCCAATTCCACAAGAAGAGCATTAGCGAAAGGCTTCTTGAAGGGAAAGATGTAACTCTGTGAGATGAATTAACAGAACACAGAGCAGTTTCTCAGAAAGTTTCTTTCCAGTTTTGAACGGAATTTATTTCCTTTTTCACCATAGCCCTCTATGGGCTTCCAAATATCAGTTTGCCAATTCCACATGAACCGCCTTAGCGAAAGGCTTCTTGAAGGGAAAGATGTAACTCTGTGAGAAAAATTAAGGGAACACAGAGCAATTTCTCAGAAAGCTTCTTTCTAGTTTTGAACGGAAGATACTTCCTTTTTCACCATAGCCCTCTATGGGCTTCCAAATATCCCTTTGCCAATTCCACAAGAACCGCCTTCGCGAAAGGCTTCTTGAAGGGAAAGATGTAACTCTGTGAGATGAATTAACAGAACACAGAGCATTTTCTCAGAAAGCTTCTTTCCAGTTTTGAACGGAAGATATTTCCTTTTTCACCATAGCCCTCTATGGGCTTCCAAATATCCCTTTGCCAATTCCACAAGAACAGTCTTAGCGAAAGGCTTCCTGAAGGGAATGATGTAACTCTGTGAGATGAATTAACAGAACACAGAGCAGTTTCTCAGAAAGCTTCTTTCCAGTTTTGAACGGAAGATATTTCCTTTTTCACCATAGCCCTCTATGGGCTTCCGAATACCCTTTGCCTATTCCACAAGAACTGCCTTAGCCAAAGGCTTCTTGAAGGGAAAGATGTAACTCTGTGAGATGAATTAACAGAACACAGAGCAGTTTCTCAGAAAGCTTCTTTCCAGTTTTGAACGGAAGATAGTTCCTTTTTCAAAATAGCCATCTATGGGCTTCCAAATATCCCTTTGCCAATTCCACAAGAACAGTCTTAGCGAAAGGCACCTAACGGGAAACATGTAACTCTGTGAGATGAATTAACAGAACACAGAGCAGTTTCTCAGAAAGCTTCTTTCCGGTTTTGAACGGAAGATATGTCCTTTTTCAGCATAGCCCTCTATGGGCTTCCAAATATCCCTTTGCCAATTCCACATGAACAGCCTTAGCGAAAGGCTTCTTGAAGGGAAAGATGTAACTCTGTGAGATGCATTAACAGAACACAGAGCAGTTTCTCAGAAAGCTTCTTTCCAGTTTTGAACGGAAGATATTTCCTTTTTCACCATAGCCCTCTGGGGGCTTCCAAATATCCCTTTTCCAATTCCACAAGAGCAGCCTTCGCGAAAGGCTTCTTGAAGGGAAAGATGTAACTCTGTGAGATGAATTAACAGAACACAGAGCAGTTTCTCAGAAAGCTTCGTTCCAGTTTTGAACGGAAGATATTTCCTTTTTCACCATAGCCCTCTATGGGCTTCAAAATATCCCTTTGCCAATTCCACAAGAACAGCCTTAGCGAAAGGCTTCTTGAAGGGAAAGATGTAACTCTGTGAGATGAATTAACAGAGCACAGAGCGGTTTCTCAGAAAGCTTCTTTCCGGTTTTGAACGGAAGATATTTCCTTTTCAACATAGCCCTCTATGGGCTTCCAAATATCCCTTTGTCAATTCCACAAGAACAGCCTTAGCAAAAGGCTTCTTGAAGGGAAAGATGTAACTCTGTGAGATGAATTTACAGAACACAGAGCAGTTTCCCAGAAGCTTCTTTCCGGTTTTGAACGGAAGATATGTCTTTTTTCACCATAGCCCTCTATGGGCTTCCTAATATCCCTTTGCCAATTCCACCACAACAGCCTTAGCGAAAGGTTTCTTGAAGTGAAAGATGTAAGTCTCAGAGATGAATTAAGAGAACACAGAGCAGTTTCTCAGAAAGCTTCTTTCCAGTTTTGAACTGAAGATATTTCCTTTTTCACCATAGCCCTCTATGGGTTTCCAAATATCCCTTTGCCAATTCCAAAAGAACAGCCTTTGCGAAAGGCTTTTTGAAGGGAAAGATGTAACGCTGTGAGATAAATTAACAGAACACAGAGCAGTTTCTCAGAAAGCTTCTTTCCAGTTTTGAACGGAAGATATTTCCTTTTTCACCATAGCCCTCTATGGGCTTCAAAATATCACTTTGCCTATTCCACAAGAACAGCCTTAGCGAAAGGCTTCTTGAAGGGAAAGATGTAACTCTGTGAGATGAATTAACAGAACACAGAGCAGTTTCTCAGAAAGCTTCTTTCCAGTTTTGAACGGAAGCTATTTCCTTTTTTCCTAGCCCTCTATTGGCTTCCAAATATCCCTTTGCCAATTCCACAAGAACAGCCTTAGCGAAAGGCTTCCTGACGGGAAAGATGTAACTCTGTGAGATGAATTAACAGAACACAGAGCAGTTTCTCAGAAAGTTTCTTTCCGGTTTTGAATGGAAGATATGTCCTTTTTCACCATAGCCCTCTAAGTGCTTCCAAATATCCCTTTGCCAATTCCACAAGAACAGCCTTAGCTACAGGCTTCTTGAAGGGAAAGATGTAACTCTGTGAGATGAATTAACAGAACACAGAGCAGTTTCTCAGAAAGCTTCTTTCCAGTTTTGAACGGAAGATATTTCCTTTTTCACCATAGCCCTCTATGGGCTTCCAAATATCCCTTTGCCAATTCGACAAGAACAGCCTTAACGAAAGGCTTCTTGAAGGGAATGATGTAACTCTGTGAGATGAATTAACAGAACACAGAGCAGTTTCTCAGAAAGCTTCTTTCCAGTTTTGAACGGAAGATATTTCCTTTTTCACCATAGCCCTCTATGGGCTTCAAAATATCACTTTGCCTATTCCACAACAACAGCCTTAGCGAAAGGCTTCTTGAAAGGAAAGATGTAACTCTGTGAGATGAATTAACAGAACACAGAGCATTTTCTCAGAAAGCTTCTTTCCAGTTTTGAACGGAAGATATTTCCTTTTTCAAATAGCCCTCTATTGGCTTCCAAATATCCCTTTGCCAATTCCACAAGAACAGCCTTAGCGAAAGTCTTCCTGACGGGAAAAATGTAACTCTGTGAGATGAATTAACAGAACACAGAGCAGTTTCTCAGAAAGCTTCTTTCCAGTTTTCAACGGAATCTATTTCCTTTTTCACCATAGCCCTCTATGGGCTTCCAAATATCCCTTTGCCAATTCCACAAGAACAGCCTTAGCAAAGGCTTCTTGAAGGGAAAGATGTAACTCTGTGAGATGAATTAACAGAACATAGAGCTGTTTCTCAGAAAGCTTCTTTCCAGTTATGAACGGAAGCTATTTCCTTTTACACGATAGCTCCCTATGAGCTTCCAAATATCCCTTTGCCAATTCCACAAAAACAGCCTAAGCGAAAGGCTTCTTGAAGGGAAAGATGTAACTCTGTGAGATGAATTAACAGAACCCAGAGCAGTTTCTCAGAAAGCTTCTTTCCAGTTTTGAACGGAAGCTATTACCTTTTTCACCATAGCCCTCTAGGGGCTTCCAAATATCCCTTTGCCAATTCCACAGGAACAGCCTTAGCGAAAGGCTTCTTGAAGGGAAAGATGTATCTCTGTGAGATGAATTAACAGAACACAGAGCAGTTTCTCAGAAAGCTTCTTTCCAGTTTTGAACGGAAGATATTTCCTTTTTCAAAACAGCCGTCTACGGGCTTCCAAATATCCCTTTGCCAATTCCACAAGAACAGCCTTAGCGAAAGGCTTCTTGACTGGAAAGATGTAACTCTGTGAGATGAATTAACAGAACACAGAGCAGTTTCTCAGAAAGTTTCTTTCCGGTTTTGAATGGAAGATATGTCCTTTTTCACCATAGCCCTCTAAGTGCTTCCAAATATCCCTTTGCCAATTCCACAAGAACAGCCTTAGCTACAGGCTTCTTGAAGGGAAAGATGTAACTCTGTGAGATGCATTAACAGAACACAGAGCAGTTTCTCAGAAAGCTTCTTTCCAGTTTTCAACGGAAGATATTTCCTTTTTCACCATAGCCCTATGGGGGCTTCCAAATATCCCTTTGCCAATTCGACAAGAACAGCCTTAACGAAAGGCTTCTTGAAGGGAAAGATGTAACTCTGTGAGATGAATTAACAGAACACAGAGCAGTTTCTCAGAAAGCTTCTTTCCAGTTTTGAACGGAAGATATTTCCTTTTTCACCATAGCCCTCTATGGGCTGCAAAATATCACTTTGCCTATTCCACAACAACAGCCTTAGCGAAAGGCTTCTTGAAAGGAAAGATGTAACTCTGTGAGATGAATTAACAGAACACAGAGCAGATTCTCAGAAAGCTTCTTTCCAGTTTTGAACGGAAGATATTTCCTTTTTCACCATAGCCCTCTATGGGCTTCCAAATATCCCTTTGCCAATTCCACAAGAACATTCATAGCGAAAGGATTCCTGAAGGGAAAGATGTAACTCTGTGAGATGAATTAACAGAACACAGAGCAGTTTCTCAGAAAGATTCTTTCCGGTTTTAAACGGAGGATATTTCCATTTTCACCATAGCCCACTATGGTTTCCAAATATCTCTTTGCCAATTCCACAAGAACAGGTTTAGAGAAAGGCTTCTTGAAGGGAAAGATGTAACTCTGTGAGATGAATTAACAGAACACAGAGCAGTTTCTCAGAAAGCTTCTTTCCGGTTTTGAACGGAAGATATGTCCTTTTTCAGCATAGCCCTCTATGGGCTTCCAAATATCCCTTTGCCAATTCCACATGAACAGCCTTAGCGAAAGGCTTCTTGAAGGGAAAGATGTAACTCTGTGAGATGAATTAAGAGAACACAGAGCAGTTTCTCAGAAAGCTTCTTTCCAGTTTTGAACGGAAGATATGTCCTTTTTCACCAAAGCCCTCTATGGGCTTCCAAATATTGCTTTGCCAATTCCAAAAAAACAGCCTTTGTGAAAGGCTTCTTGAAGGGAAAGATGTAACTCTGTGAGATGAATTAACAGAACACAGAGCAGTTTCTCAGAAAGCTTCTTTCCAGTTTTGAACGGAAGATATGTCGTTTTTCACCATAGCCCTCTATGGGCTTCCAATTATCAGTGTGAAAATTCCACAAGAACAGCCTTAGCGAAAGGCTTCTTGAAAGGAAAGTTGTAACTCTGCGAGATGAATTAACAGAACACAGAGCAGTTTCTCAGAAAGCTTCCTTCCTGCTTTGAATGGAAGATATGTCCTTTTTCACCATAGCCCTCTATGGGCTTCCAAATATCCCTTTGCCAATTCCACAAGAACAGCCTTAGCGAAAGGCTTCTTGACGGGAAAGATGTAACTCTGTGAGATGAATTAACAGAACACAGAGCAGTTTCTCAGAAAGCTTCTTTCCAGTTTTGAACGGAAGATATTTCCTTTTTCACCATAGCCCTCTAATGGCTTCCGAATACCCTTTGCCAATTCCACAAGAACTGCCTTAGCCAAAGGCTTCTTGAAGGGAAAGATGTAACTCTGTTAGATGAATTAACAGAACACAGAGCAGTTTCTCAGAAAGCTTCTTTCCAGTTTTGAACTGAAGATACGTCCTTTTTCACCATAGCCCTCTATGGGCTTCCAAATATCCCTTTGCCAATTCCAAAAGAACAGCCTTTGCGAAAGGCTTTTTGAAGGGAAAGATGTAACGCTGTGAGATGAATTAACAGAACACAGAGCAGTTTCTCAGAAAGCTTCTTTCCAGTTTTGAAGGGAAGATATTTACTTTTTCAAAATAGCCATCTATGGGCTTCCAAATATCCCTTTGCCAATCCCACAAGAACAGCCTTAGCGAAAGGCACCTAACGGGAAACATGTAACTCTGTGAGATGAATTAACAGAACACAGAGCAGTTTCTCAGAAAGCTTCTTTCCGGTTTTGAACGGAAGATATGTCCTTTTTCAGCATAGCCCTCTATGGGCTTCCAAATATCCCTTTGCCAATTCCACATGAACAGCCTTAGCGAAAGGCTTCTTGAAGGGAAAGATGTAACTCTGTGAGATGAATTAACAGAACACAGAGCAGTTTCTCAGAAAGCTTCTTTCCAGTTTTGAACGGAAGATATTTCCTTTTTCACCATAGCCCTCTGGGGGCTTCCAAATATCCCTTTTCCAATTCCACAAGAACAGCCTTCGCGAAAGGCTTCTTGAAGGGAAAGATGTAACTCTGTGAGATGAATTAACAGAACACAGAGCAGTTTCTCAGAAAGCTTCTTTCCAGTTTTGAACGGAAGATATTTCCTTTTTCACCATAGCCCTCTATGGGCTTCCAAATATCCCTTTGCCAATTCCACAAGAACAGCCTTAGCGAAAGGTTTCTTGAAGGGAAAGATGTAACTCTGTGAGATGAATTAACAGAACACAGAGCAGTTTCTCAGAAAGCTTCTTTCCAGTTTTGAACGGAAGATATTTCCTTTTTCACCATAGCCCTCTATGGGCTTCAAAATATCAGTTTGCCAATTCCACAAGAACAGCCTTAGCGAAAGGCTTCTTGAAGGGAAAGATGTAAGTTTGTGAGAAAAATTAAGAGAACACAGAGCTGTTTCTCAGAAAGCTTCTTTCCAGTTTTGAACGGAAGATACTTCCTTTTTCACCATAGCCCTCTATGGGCTTCCAAATATCCCTTTGCCAATTCCACAAGAACAGCCTTAGCGAAAGGATTCTTGAAGGGAATTATGTAACTCTGTGAGATGAATTAACAGAACACAGAGCAGTTTCTCAGAAAGCTTCTTTCCGGTTTTGAACGAAAGATATGTCCTTTTCACCATAGCCCTCTATTTGATTCCTAATATCCCTTTGCCAATTCCACAAGAACAGCCTTAGCGAAAGGTTTCTTGAAAGGAAAGATGTAACACTGAGAGATGAATTAAGAGAACACAGAGCAGTTTCTCAGAAAGATTCTTTCCAGTTTTGAACGGAAGATATGTCCTTTTTCACCATAGTCCTCTATGGGCTTCCAAATATCCCTTTGCCAATTCCTAAAGAACAGCCTTTGTAAAGGCTTCTTGAAGGGAAAGATGTAACTCTGTGAGATGAATTAACAGAACACAGAGCAGTTTCTCAGAAAGCTTCTTTCCAGTTTTGAACGGAAGATATTTCCTTTTTCACCATAGCCCTCTGGGGGCTTCCAAATATCCCTTTGCCAATTCCACAAGAACAGCCTTCGCGAAAGGCTTCTTGAAGGGAAAGATGTAACTCTGTGAGATGAATTAACAGAACACAGACGAGTTTCTCAGAAAGCTTCTTTCCAGTTTTGAACGGAAGATATTTCCTTTTTCACCATAGCCCTCTATGGGCTTCCAAATATCCCTTTGCCAACTCCACAAGAACAGCCCTAGCGAAAGGCTTCTTGAAGGGAAAGATGTAACTCTGTGAGATGAATTAACAGAACACAGAGCAGTTTCTCAGAAAGCTTCTTTCCAGTTTTGATCGGAAGATATTTCCTTTTTCACCATAGCCCTCTATGGGCTTCAAAATATCAGTTTGCCAATTCCACAAGAACAGCCTTAGCGAAAGGCTGCTTGAAGGGAAAGATGTAACTCTGTGAGAAAAATTAAGAGAACACAGAGCTGTTTCTCAGAAAGCTTCTTTCCAGTTTTGAACGGAAGATACTTCCTTTTTCACCATAGCCCTCTATGGGCTTCCAAATATCCCTTTGCCAATTCCACAAGAACAGCCTTAGCGAAAGGATTCTTGAAGGGAAAGATGTAACTCTGTGAGATGAATTAACAGAACACAGAGCAGTTTCTCAGAAAGTTTCTTTCCGGTTTTGAACGGAAGATATGTCCTTTTTCACCATAGCCCTCTATTTGCTTCCTAATATCCCTTTGCCAATTCCACAAGAACAGCCTTAGCGAAAGGTTTCTTGAAGGGAAAGAAGTAACTCTGAGAGATGAATTAAGAGAACACAGAGCAGTTTCTTAGAAAGCTTCTTTCCAGTTTTGAACGGAAGATATGTCCTTTTTCACCATAGTCCTCTGGGGGCTTCCAAATATCCCTTTGCCAATTCGACAAGAACAGCATTAACGAAAGGCTTCTTGAAGGGAAAGATGTAACTCTGTGAGATGAATTAACAGAACACAGAGCAGTTTCCCAGAAGCTTCTTTCCGGTTTTGAACGGAAGATATGTCTTTTTTCACCATAGCCCTCTATGGGCTTCCTAATATCCCTTTGCCAATTCCACAACAACAGCCTTAGCGAAAGGTTTCTTGAAGTGAAAGATGTAAGTCTCAGAGATGAATTAAGAGAACACAGAGCAGTTTCTCAGAAAGCTTCTTTCCAGTTTTGAACTGAAGATATGTCCTTTTTCACCATAGCCCTCTATGGGTTTCCAAATATCCCTTTGCCAATTCCAAAACAACAGCCTTTGCGAAAGGATTTTTGAAGGGAAAGATGTAACGCTGTGAGATAAATTAACAGAACACAGAGCAGTTTCTCAGAAAGCTTCTTTCCAGTTTTGAACGGAAGATATTTCCTTTTTCACCATAGCCCTCTATGGGCTTCAAAATATCACTTTGCCTATTCCACAAGAACAGCCTTAGCGAAAGGCTTCTTGAAGGGAAAGATGTAACTCTGTGAGATGAATTAACAGAACACAGAGCAGTTTCTCAGAAAGCTTCTTTCCAGTTTTGAACGGAAGCTATTTCCTTTTTCACCTAGCCCTCTATTGGCTTCCAAATATCCCTTTGCCAATTCCACAAGAACTGCCTTAGCGAAAGGCTTCCTGACGGGAAAGATGTAACTCTGTGAGATGAATTAACAGAACACAGAGCAGTTTCTCAGAAAGCTTCTTTCCGGTTTTGAACGGAAGATATGTCCTTTTTCAGCATAGCCCTCTATGGGCTTCCAAATATCCCTTTGCCAATTCCAAATGAACAGCCTTAGCGAAAGGCTTCTTGAAGGGATAGATGTAACTCGGTGAGATGAATTAACAGAACACAGAGCAGTTTCTCAGAAAGCTTCTTTCCAGTTTTGAACGGAAGATATTTCCTTTTTCACCATAGCCCTCTGTGGGCTTCCAAATATCCCTTTGCCAATTCCACAAGAAGAGCATTAGCGAAAGGCTTCTTGAAGGGAAAGATGTAACTCTGTGAGATGAATTAACAGAACACAGAGCAGTTTCTCAGAAAGTTTCTTTCCAGTTTTGAACGGAATTTATTTCCTTTTTCACCATAGCCCTCTATGGGCTTCCAAATATCAGTTTGCCAATTCCACATGAACCGCCTTAGCGAAAGGCTTCTTGAAGGGAAAGATGTAACTCTGTGAGAAAAATTAAGGGAACACAGAGCAATTTCTCAGAAAGCTTCTTTCTAGTTTTGAACGGAAGATACTTCCTTTTTCACCATAGCCCTCTATGGGCTTCCAAATATCCCTTTGCCAATTCCACAAGAACCGCCTTCGCGAAAGGCTTCTTGAAGGGAAAGATGTAACTCTGTGAGATGAATTAACAGAACACAGAGCATTTTCTCAGAAAGCTTCTTTCCAGTTTTGAACGGAAGATATTTCCTTTTTCACCATAGCCCTCTATGGGCTTCCAAATATCCCTTTGCCAATTCCACAAGAACAGTCTTAGCGAAAGGCTTCCTGAAGGGAATGATGTAACTCTGTGAGATGAATTAACAGAACACAGAGCAGTTTCTCAGAAAGCTTCTTTCCAGTTTTGAACGGAAGATATTTCCTTTTTCACCATAGCCCTCTATGGGCTTCCGAATACCCTTTGCCTATTCCACAAGAACTGCCTTAGCCAAAGGCTTCTTGAAGGGAAAGATGTAACTCTGTGAGATGAATTAACAGAACACAGAGCAGTTTCTCAGAAAGCTTCTTTCCAGTTTTGAACGGAAGATAGTTCCTTTTTCAAAATAGCCATCTATGGGCTTCCAAATATCCCTTTGCCAATTCCACAAGAACAGTCTTAGCGAAAGGCACCTAACGGGAAACATGTAACTCTGTGAGATGAATTAACAGAACACAGAGCAGTTTCTCAGAAAGCTTCTTTCCGGTTTTGAACGGAAGATATGTCCTTTTTCAGCATAGCCCTCTATGGGCTTCCAAATATCCCTTTGCCAATTCCACATGAACAGCCTTAGCGAAAGGCTTCTTGAAGGGAAAGATGTAACTCTGTGAGATGCATTAACAGAACACAGAGCAGTTTCTCAGAAAGCTTCTTTCCAGTTTTGAACGGAAGATATTTCCTTTTTCACCATAGCCCTCTGGGGGCTTCCAAATATCCCTTTTCCAATTCCACAAGAGCAGCCTTCGCGAAAGGCTTCTTGAAGGGAAAGATGTAACTCTGTGAGATGAATTAACAGAACACAGAGCAGTTTCTCAGAAAGCTTCGTTCCAGTTTTGAACGGAAGATATTTCCTTTTTCACCATAGCCCTCTATGGGCTTCAAAATATCCCTTTGCCAATTCCACAAGAACAGCCTTAGCGAAAGGCTTCTTGAAGGGAAAGATGTAACTCTGTGAGATGAATTAACAGAGCACAGAGCGGTTTCTCAGAAAGCTTCTTTCCGGTTTTGAACGGAAGATATTTCCTTTTCAACATAGCCCTCTATGGGCTTCCAAATATCCCTTTGTCAATTCCACAAGAACAGCCTTAGCAAAAGGCTTCTTGAAGGGAAAGATGTAACTCTGTGAGATGAATTTACAGAACACAGAGCAGTTTCCCAGAAGCTTCTTTCCGGTTTTGAACGGAAGATATGTCTTTTTTCACCATAGCCCTCTATGGGCTTCCTAATATCCCTTTGCCAATTCCACCACAACAGCCTTAGCGAAAGGTTTCTTGAAGTGAAAGATGTAAGTCTCAGAGATGAATTAAGAGAACACAGAGCAGTTTCTCAGAAAGCTTCTTTCCAGTTTTGAACTGAAGATATTTCCTTTTTCACCATAGCCCTCTATGGGTTTCCAAATATCCCTTTGCCAATTCCAAAAGAACAGCCTTTGCGAAAGGCTTTTTGAAGGGAAAGATGTAACGCTGTGAGATAAATTAACAGAACACAGAGCAGTTTCTCAGAAAGCTTCTTTCCAGTTTTGAACGGAAGATATTTCCTTTTTCACCATAGCCCTCTATGGGCTTCAAAATATCACTTTGCCTATTCCACAAGAACAGCCTTAGCGAAAGGCTTCTTGAAGGGAAAGATGTAACTCTGTGAGATGAATTAACAGAACACAGAGCAGTTTCTCAGAAAGCTTCTTTCCAGTTTTGAACGGAAGCTATTTCCTTTTTTCCTAGCCCTCTATTGGCTTCCAAATATCCCTTTGCCAATTCCACAAGAACAGCCTTAGCGAAAGGCTTCCTGACGGGAAAGATGTAACTCTGTGAGATGAATTAACAGAACACAGAGCAGTTTCTCAGAAAGTTTCTTTCCGGTTTTGAATGGAAGATATGTCCTTTTTCACCATAGCCCTCTAAGTGCTTCCAAATATCCCTTTGCCAATTCCACAAGAACAGCCTTAGCTACAGGCTTCTTGAAGGGAAAGATGTAACTCTGTGAGATGAATTAACAGAACACAGAGCAGTTTCTCAGAAAGCTTCTTTCCAGTTTTGAACGGAAGATATTTCCTTTTTCACCATAGCCCTCTATGGGCTTCCAAATATCCCTTTGCCAATTCGACAAGAACAGCCTTAACGAAAGGCTTCTTGAAGGGAAAGATGTAACTCTGTGAGATGAATTAACAGAACACAGAGCAGTTTCTCAGAAAGCTTCTTTCCAGTTTTGAACGGAAGATATTTCCTTTTTCACCATAGCCCTCTATGGGCTTCAAAATATCACTTTGCCTATTCCACAACAACAGCCTTAGCGAAAGGCTTCTTGAAAGGAAAGATGTAACTCTGTGAGATGAATTAACAGAACACAGAGCATTTTCTCAGAAAGCTTCTTTCCAGTTTTGAACGGAAGATATTTCCTTTTTCAAATAGCCCTCTATTGGCTTCCAAATATCCCTTTGCCAATTCCACAAGAACAGCCTTAGCGAAAGTCTTCCTGACGGGAAAAATGTAACTCTGTGAGATGAATTAACAGAACACAGAGCAGTTTCTCAGAAAGCTTCTTTCCAGTTTTCAACGGAATCTATTTCCTTTTTCACCATAGCCCTCTATGGGCTTCCAAATATCCCTTTGCCAATTCCACAAGAACAGCCTTAGCAAAGGCTTCTTGAAGGGAAAGATGTAACTCTGTGAGATGAATTAACAGAACATAGAGCTGTTTCTCAGAAAGCTTCTTTCCAGTTATGAACGGAAGCTATTTCCTTTTACACGATAGCTCCCTATGAGCTTCCAAATATCCCTTTGCCAATTCCACAAAAACAGCCTAAGCGAAAGGCTTCTTGAAGGGAAAGATGTAACTCTGTGAGATGAATTAACAGAACCCAGAGCAGTTTCTCAGAAAGCTTCTTTCCAGTTTTGAACGGAAGCTATTACCTTTTTCACCATAGCCCTCTAGGGGCTTCCAAATATCCCTTTGCCAATTCCACAGGAACAGCCTTAGCGAAAGGCTTCTTGAAGGGAAAGATGTATCTCTGTGAGATGAATTAACAGAACACAGAGCAGTTTCTCAGAAAGCTTCTTTCCAGTTTTGAACGGAAGATATTTCCTTTTTCAAAACAGCCGTCTACGGGCTTCCAAATATCCCTTTGCCAATTCCACAAGAACAGCCTTAGCGAAAGGCTTCTTGACTGGAAAGATGTAACTCTGTGAGATGAATTAACAGAACACAGAGCAGTTTCTCAGAAAGTTTCTTTCCGGTTTTGAATGGAAGATATGTCCTTTTTCACCATAGCCCTCTAAGTGCTTCCAAATATCCCTTTGCCAATTCCACAAGAACAGCCTTAGCTACAGGCTTCTTGAAGGGAAAGATGTAACTCTGTGAGATGCATTAACAGAACACAGAGCAGTTTCTCAGAAAGCTTCTTTCCAGTTTTCAACGGAAGATATTTCCTTTTTCACCATAGCCCTATGGGGGCTTCCAAATATCCCTTTGCCAATTCGACAAGAACAGCCTTAACGAAAGGCTTCTTGAAGGGAAAGATGTAACTCTGTGAGATGAATTAACAGAACACAGAGCAGTTTCTCAGAAAGCTTCTTTCCAGTTTTGAACGGAAGATATTTCCTTTTTCACCATAGCCCTCTATGGGCTGCAAAATATCACTTTGCCTATTCCACAACAACAGCCTTAGCGAAAGGCTTCTTGAAAGGAAAGATGTAACTCTGTGAGATGAATTAACAGAACACAGAGCAGATTCTCAGAAAGCTTCTTTCCAGTTTTGAACGGAAGATATTTCCTTTTTCACCATAGCCCTCTATGGGCTTCCAAATATCCCTTTGCCAATTCCACAAGAACATTCATAGCGAAAGGATTCCTGAAGGGAAAGATGTAACTCTGTGAGATGAATTAACAGAACACAGAGCAGTTTCTCAGAAAGATTCTTTCCGGTTTTAAACGGAGGATATTTCCATTTTCACCATAGCCCACTATGGTTTCCAAATATCTCTTTGCCAATTCCACAAGAACAGGTTTAGAGAAAGGCTTCTTGAAGGGAAAGATGTAACTCTGTGAGATGAATTAACAGAACACAGAGCAGTTTCTCAGAAAGCTTCTTTCCGGTTTTGAACGGAAGATATGTCCTTTTTCAGCATAGCCCTCTATGGGCTTCCAAATATCCCTTTGCCAATTCCACATGAACAGCCTTAGCGAAAGGCTTCTTGAAGGGAAAGATGTAACTCTGTGAGATGAATTAAGAGAACACAGAGCAGTTTCTCAGAAAGCTTCTTTCCAGTTTTGAACGGAAGATATGTCCTTTTTCACCAAAGCCCTCTATGGGCTTCCAAATATTGCTTTGCCAATTCCAAAAAAACAGCCTTTGTGAAAGGCTTCTTGAAGGGAAAGATGTAACTCTGTGAGATGAATTAACAGAACACAGAGCAGTTTCTCAGAAAGCTTCTTTCCAGTTTTGAACGGAAGATATGTCGTTTTTCACCATAGCCCTCTATGGGCTTCCAATTATCAGTGTGAAAATTCCACAAGAACAGCCTTAGCGAAAGGCTTCTTGAAAGGAAAGTTGTAACTCTGCGAGATGAATTAACAGAACACAGAGCAGTTTCTCAGAAAGCTTCCTTCCTGCTTTGAATGGAAGATATGTCCTTTTTCACCATAGCCCTCTATGGGCTTCCAAATATCCCTTTGCCAATTCCACAAGAACAGCCTTAGCGAAAGGCTTCTTGACGGGAAAGATGTAACTCTGTGAGATGAATTAACAGAACACAGAGCAGTTTCTCAGAAAGCTTCTTTCCAGTTTTGAACGGAAGATATTTCCTTTTTCACCATAGCCCTCTAATGGCTTCCGAATACCCTTTGCCAATTCCACAAGAACTGCCTTAGCCAAAGGCTTCTTGAAGGGAAAGATGTAACTCTGTTAGATGAATTAACAGAACACAGAGCAGTTTCTCAGAAAGCTTCTTTCCAGTTTTGAACTGAAGATACGTCCTTTTTCACCATAGCCCTCTATGGGCTTCCAAATATCCCTTTGCCAATTCCAAAAGAACAGCCTTTGCGAAAGGCTTTTTGAAGGGAAAGATGTAACGCTGTGAGATGAATTAACAGAACACAGAGCAGTTTCTCAGAAAGCTTCTTTCCAGTTTTGAAGGGAAGATATTTACTTTTTCAAAATAGCCATCTATGGGCTTCCAAATATCCCTTTGCCAATCCCACAAGAACAGCCTTAGCGAAAGGCACCTAACGGGAAACATGTAACTCTGTGAGATGAATTAACAGAACACAGAGCAGTTTCTCAGAAAGCTTCTTTCCGGTTTTGAACGGAAGATATGTCCTTTTTCAGCATAGCCCTCTATGGGCTTCCAAATATCCCTTTGCCAATTCCACATGAACAGCCTTAGCGAAAGGCTTCTTGAAGGGAAAGATGTAACTCTGTGAGATGAATTAACAGAACACAGAGCAGTTTCTCAGAAAGCTTCTTTCCAGTTTTGAACGGAAGATATTTCCTTTTTCACCATAGCCCTCTGGGGGCTTCCAAATATCCCTTTTCCAATTCCACAAGAACAGCCTTCGCGAAAGGCTTCTTGAAGGGAAAGATGTAACTCTGTGAGATGAATTAACAGAACACAGAGCAGTTTCTCAGAAAGCTTCTTTCCAGTTTTGAACGGAAGATATTTCCTTTTTCACCATAGCCCTCTATGGGCTTCCAAATATCCCTTTGCCAATTCCACAAGAACAGCCTTAGCGAAAGGTTTCTTCAAGGGAAAGATGTAACTCTGTGAGATGAATTAACAGAACACAGAGCAGTTTCTCAGAAAGCTTCTTTCCAGTTTTGAACGGAAGATATTTCCTTTTTCACCATAGCCCTCTATGGGCTTCAAAATATCAGTTTGCCAATTCCACAAGAACAGCCTTAGCGAAAGGCTTCTTGAAGGGAAAGATGTAAGTTTGTGAGAAAAATTAAGAGAACACAGAGCTGTTTCTCAGAAAGCTTCTTTCCAGTTTTGAACGGAAGATACTTCCTTTTTCACCATAGCCCTCTATGGGCTTCCAAATATCCCTTTGCCAATTCCACAAGAACAGCCTTAGCGAAAGGATTCTTGAAGGGAATTATGTAACTCTGTGAGATGAATTAACAGAACACAGAGCAGTTTCTCAGAAAGCTTCTTTCCGGTTTTGAACGAAAGATATGTCCTTTTCACCATAGCCCTCTATTTGATTCCTAATATCCCTTTGCCAATTCCACAAGAACAGCCTTAGCGAAAGGTTTCTTGAAAGGAAAGATGTAACTCTGAGAGATGAATTAAGAGAACACAGAGCAGTTTCTCAGAAAGATTCTTTCCAGTTTTGAACGGAAGATATGTCCTTTTTCACCATAGTCCTCTATGGGCTTCCAAATATCCCTTTGCCAATTCCTAAAGAACAGCCTTTGTAAAGGCTTCTTGAAGGGAAAGATGTAACTCTGTGAGATGAATTAACAGAACACAGAGCAGTTTCTCAGAAAGCTTCTTTCCAGTTTTGAACGGAAGATATTTCCTTTTTCACCATAGCCCTCTGGGGGCTTCCAAATATCCCTTTGCCAATTCCACAAGAACAGCCTTCGCGAAAGGCTTCTTGAAGGGAAAGATGTAACTCTGTGAGATGAATTAACAGAACACAGACGAGTTTCTCAGAAAGCTTCTTTCCAGTTTTGAACGGAAGATATTTCCTTTTTCACCATAGCCCTCTATGGGCTTCCAAATATCCCTTTGCCAACTCCACAAGAACAGCCCTAGCGAAAGGCTTCTTGAAGGGAAAGATGTAACTCTGTGAGATGAATTAACAGAACACAGAGCAGTTTCTCAGAAAGCTTCTTTCCAGTTTTGATCGGAAGATATTTCCTTTTTCACCATAGCCCTCTATGGGCTTCAAAATATCAGTTTGCCAATTCCACAAGAACAGCCTTAGCGAAAGGCTGCTTGAAGGGAAAGATGTAACTCTGTGAGAAAAATTAAGAGAACACAGAGCTGTTTCTCAGAAAGCTTCTTTCCAGTTTTGAACGGAAGATACTTCCTTTTTCACCATAGCCCTCTATGGGCTTCCAAATATCCCTTTGCCAATTCCACAAGAACAGCCTTAGCGAAAGGATTCTTGAAGGGAAAGATGTAACTCTGTGAGATGAATTAACAGAACACAGAGCAGTTTCTCAGAAAGTTTCTTTCCGGTTTTGAACGGAAGATATGTCCTTTTTCACCATAGCCCTCTATTTGCTTCCTAATATCCCTTTGCCAATTCCACAAGAACAGCCTTAGCGAAAGGTTTCTTGAAGGGAAAGAAGTAACTCTGAGAGATGAATTAAGAGAACACAGAGCAGTTTCTTAGAAAGCTTCTTTCCAGTTTTGAACGGAAGATATGTCCTTTTTCACCATAGTCCTCTGGGGGCTTCCAAATATCCCTTTGCCAATTCGACAAGAACAGCATTAACGAAAGGCTTCTTGAAGGGAAAGATGTAACTCTGTGAGATGAATTAACAGAACACAGAGCAGTTTCCCAGAAGCTTCTTTCCGGTTTTGAACGGAAGATATGTCTTTTTTCACCATAGCCCTCTATGGGCTTCCTAATATCCCTTTGCCAATTCCACAACAACAGCCTTAGCGAAAGGTTTCTTGAAGTGAAAGATGTAAGTCTCAGAGATGAATTAAGAGAACACAGAGCAGTTTCTCAGAAAGCTTCTTTCCAGTTTTGAACTGAAGATATGTCCTTTTTCACCATAGCCCTCTATGGGTTTCCAAATATCCCTTTGCCAATTCCAAAACAACAGCCTTTGCGAAAGGATTTTTGAAGGGAAAGATGTAACGCTGTGAGATAAATTAACAGAACACAGAGCAGTTTCTCAGAAAGCTTCTTTCCAGTTTTGAACGGAAGATATTTCCTTTTTCACCATAGCCCTCTATGGGCTTCAAAATATCACTTTGCCTATTCCACAAGAACAGCCTTAGCGAAAGGCTTCTTGAAGGGAAAGATGTAACTCTGTGAGATGAATTAACAGAACACAGAGCAGTTTCTCAGAAAGCTTCTTTCCAGTTTTGAACGGAAGCTATTTCCTTTTTCACCTAGCCCTCTATTGGCTTCCAAATATCCCTTTGCCAATTCCACAAGAACTGCCTTAGCGAAAGGCTTCCTGACGGGAAAGATATAACTCTGTGAGATGAATTAACAGAACACAGAGCAGATTCTCAGAAAGCTTCTTTCCAGTTTTGAACGGAAGCTATTTCCTTTTTCACCATAGCCCTCTATGGGCTTCCAAATATCCCTTTGCCAATTCCACAAGAACAGCCTTAGCGAAAGGCTTCTTGAAGGGAAAGATGTATCTCTGTGAGATGAATTAACAGAACACAGAGCAGTTTCTCAGAAAGCTTCTTTCCAGTTATGAACGGAAGCTATTTCCTTTTTCACGATAGCCCTCTATGGGCTTCCAAATATCCCTTTGCCAATTCCACAAAAACAGCCTTAGCGAAAGGCTCCTTGAAGGGAAAGATGTAACTCTGTGAGATGAATTAACAGAACCCAGAGCAGTTTCTCAGAAAGCTTCTTTCCAGTTTTGAACGGAAGCTATTACCCTTTTCACCATAGCCCTCTAGGGGATTCCAAATATCCCTTTGCCAATTCCACAAGAACAGCCTTAGCGAAAGGCTTCTTGAAGGGAAAGATGTAACTCTGTGAGATGAATTAACAGAACACAGAGCAGTTTCTCAGAAAGCTTCTTTCCAGTTTGGAACGGAAGATATTTCCTTTTTCAAAACAGCCGTCTACGGGCTTCCAAATATCCCTTTGCCAATTCCACAAGAACAGCCTCAGCGAAAGGCTTCTTGAAAGGAAAGATGTAACTCTGTGAGATGAATTAACAGAACACAGAGCAGTTTCTCAGAAAGTTTCTTTCCGGTTTTGAATGGAAGATATGTCCTTTTTCACCATAGCCCTCTAAGTGCTTCCAAATATCCCTTTGCCAATTCCACAAGAGCAGCCTTAGCTACAGGCTTCTTGAAGGGAAAGATGTAACTCTGTGAGATGAATTAACAGAATACAGAGCAGTTTCTCAGAAAGCTTCTTTCCGGTTTTGAACGGAAGATATTTCCTTATTCAGCAGAGCCCTCTATGGACTTCCAAATATCCCTTTGCCAATTCCACAAGAACAGCCTTAGCGAAAGGCTTCTTGAAGGGAAAGATGTAACTCTGTGAGATGAATTAACAGAACACAGAGCAGTTTCTCAGAAAGCTTCTTTCCAGTTTTGAACGGAAGATATGTCGTTTTTCACCCTAGTCCTCTATGGGCTTCCAAATATCCCTTTGCCACTTCCAAAAGAACAGCCTTTGGAAAGGCTTCCTGAAGGGAAAGATGTAACTCTGTGAGATGAATTAACAGAACACAGAGCAGTTTCTCAGAAAGCTTCTTTCCAGTTTTGAACGAAACATAGTTCCTTTTTCACCAAAGCCCTCTATGGGCTTCCAAATATTGCTTTGCCAATTCCAAAAAAACAGCCTTTGCGAAAGGCTTCTTGAAGGGAAAGATGTAACACTGTGAGATGAATTAACAGAACACAGAGCAGTTTCTCAGAAAGCTTCTTTCCAGTTTTGAACGGAAGATATTTCCTTTTTCACAATAGCCCTCTGGGGGCTTCCAAATATCCCTTTGCCAATTCCACAAGAACAGCCTTAACGAAAGGCTTCTTAAAGGGAAAGATGTAACTCTGTGAGATGAATTAACAGAACACAGAGCAGTTGCTCAGAAAGCTTCTTTCCAGTTTTGAACGGAAGATATTTCCTTTTTCACCATAGCCCTCTATGGGCTTCAAAATATCACTTTGCCTATTCCACAACAACAGCCTTAGCGAAAGGCTTCTTGAAAGGAAAGATGTAACTCTGTGAGATGAATTAACAGAACACAGAGCAGTTTCTCAGAAAGTTTCTTTCCAGTTTTGAACGGAAGATATTTCCTTTTTCACCTAGCCCTCTATTGGCTTCCAAATATCCCTTTGCCAATTCCACAAGAACAGCCTTAGCGAAAGGCTTCCTGACGGGAAAAATGTAACTCTGTGAGATGAATTAACAGAACACAGAGCAGTTTCTCAGAAAGCTTCTTTCCAGTTTTGAACGGAAGCTATTTGCTTTTTCACCATAGCCCTCTATGGGCTTCCAAATATCCCTTTGCCAATTCCACAAGAACAGCCTTAGCGAAAGGCTTCTTGAAGGGAAAGATGTAACTCTGTCAGATGAATTAACAGAACACAGAGCTGTTTCTCAGAAACTTCTTTCCAGTTATGAACGGAAGCTATTTCCTTTTTCACGATAGCTCTCTATGGGCTTCCAAATATCCCTTTGCCAATTCCACAAAAACAGCCTTAGCGAAAGGCTTCTTGAAGGGAAAGATGTAACTCTGTGAGATGAATTAACAGAACCCAGAGCAGTTTCTCAGAAAGCTTCTTTCCAGTTTTGAACGGAAGCTATTACCTTTTTCACCATAGCCCTCTAGGGGCTTCCAAATATCCCTTTGCCAATTCCACAAGAACAGCCATAGCGAAATTCTTCTTGAAGGGAAAGATGTAACTCTGTGAGATGAATTAACAGAACACAGAGCAGTTTCTCAGAAAGCTTCTTTCCAGTTTTGAACGGAAGATATTTCCTTTTTCAAAACAGCCGTCTACGGGCTTCCAAATATCCCTTTGCCAATTCCACAAAAACAGCCTTAGCGAAAGGCTTCTTGAAGGGAAAGATGTAACTCTGTGAGATGAATTAACAGAACACAGAGCAGTTTCTCAGAAAGTTTCTTTCCGGTTTTGAATGGAAGATATGTCCTTTTTCACCATAGCCCTCTAAGTGCTTCCAAATATCCCTTTGCCAATTCCACAAGAACAGCCTTAGCTACAGGCTTCTTGAATTGAAAGATGTAACTCTGTGAGATGAATTAACAGAATACAGAGCAGTTTCTCAGAAAGCTTCTTTCCGGTTTTGAACGGAAGATAGTTCCTTATTCAGCAGAGCCCTCTATGGACTTCCAAATATCCCTTTGACAATTCCACAAGAACAGCCTTAGCGAAAGGCTTCTTGAAGGGAAAGATGTAACTCTGTGAGATGAATTAACAGAACACAGAGCAGTTTCTCAGAAAGCTTCTCTCCAGTTTTGAACGGAAGATATTTACTTTTTCAACATAGCCCTCTATGGGCTACCAAATATCCCTTTGCCAATTCCACAAGAAAAGCCTTAGCGAAAGGCTTCTTGAGGGGAAAGATGTAACTCTGTGAGATGAATTAAAGGAACACAGAGCAGTTTCTCAGAAAGCTTCTTTCCGGTTTTGAACGGAAGATATTTCCTTATTCAGCATAGCCGTCTATGGGCTTCCAAATATCCCTTTGCCAATTCTACAAGAACAGCCTTAGCGAAAGGCTTCTTGAAGGGAAAGATGTAACTCTGTGAGATGAATTAACAGAACACAGAGAAGTTTCTCAGAAAGCTTCTTTCCAGTTTTGAAAGGAAAATATTTCCTTTTTCACCATAGAACTTTATGGGCTTCCAAATATCAGTTTTCCAATTCCACAAGAACAGCCTTAGCGAAAGGCTTCTTGAAGGGAAAGATGTAACTCTGTGATAAAAATTAAGAGAACACAGAGCAGTTTCACAGAAAGCTTCTTTCCAATTTTGAACGGAAGATACTTCCTTTTTCACCATAGCCCTCTATGGGCTTCCAAATCTCCCTTTGCCAATTCCACAAGAACAGCCTTAGCGAAAGGCTTCTTGAAGGGAAAGATGTAACTCTGTGAGATGAATTAACAGAACACAGAGCAGTTTCTCAGAAAGCTTCTTTCCAGTTTGGAACGGAAGATATGTCCTTTTTCATCATAGTCCTCTATGGGCTTCCAAATATCCCTTTGCCAATTCCACAACAACAGCCTTAGCGAAAGGTTTCTTGAAGTGAAAGATGTAACTCTCAGTGATGAATTAAGAGAACACAGAGCAGTTTCTCAGAAAGCTTCTTTCCAGTTTTGAACGGAAGCTATTTCCTTTTTCACGATAACCCTCTATGGGCTTCCAAATATCCCTTTGCCAATTCCACAATAACAGCCTTAGCGAAAGGCTTCTTGAAGGGAAAGATGTAACTCTGTGAGATGAATTAACAGAACACAGAGCAGTTTCTCAGAAAGCTTCTTTCCAGTTTTGAACGGAAGCTATTACCTTTTTCACCATAGCCCTCTATGGGCTTCCAAGTATCCCTTTGCCAATTCCACAAGAACAGCCTTAGCGAAAGGCTTCTTGAAGGGAAAGATGTAACTCTGTGACATGAATTAACAGAACACGGAGCAGTTTCTCAGAAAGCTTCTTTCCAGTTTTGAACCGAAGATAGTTCCTTTTTCACCAAAGCCCTCTATGGGCTTCCAAATATCCCTTTGCCAATTCCACAAGAACAGCCTTAGCAAAAGGCTTCTTGAAGGGAAAGATGTAACTCTGTGAGATGAATTAACAGAACACAGAGCAGTTTCTCAGAAAGTTTCGTTCCGGTTTTGAATGGAAGATATGTCCTTTTTCACCATAGCCCTCTAAGTGCTTCCAAATATCCCTTTGCCAATTCCACGAGAACAGCCTTAGCGACAGGCTCCTTGAAGGGAAAGATGTAAGTCTGTGAGATGAATTAACAGAATACAGAGCAGTTTCTCAGAAAGCTTCTTTCCGGTTTTGAACGGAAGATATTTCCTTATTCAGCATAGACCTCTATGGGCTTCCTAATATCCCTTTGCCAATTCCACAGGAACAGCCTTAGCGAAAGGCTTCTTGAAGGGAAAGATGTAACTCTGTGAGATGAATTAACAGAACACAGAGCAGTTTCTCAGAAACCTTCTTTCCAGTTTTGAACGGAAGATATTTCCTTTTTCACCATAGCCCTCTATGGGCTTCCAAATATCCCTTTGCCAATTCCACAAGAACAGCCTTAGCGAGAGGCTTCTTGACGGGAAAGATGTAACTCTGTGAGATGAATTATCAGAACACAGAGCAGTTTCTCAGAAAGCTTCTCTACAGTTTTGAACGGAAGATATTTCCTTTTTCACCATAGCCCTCTGTGGGCTTCCAAATATCCCTTTGCCAATTCCACAAAAACAGCCTTAGCGAAAGGCTTCTTGAAGGGAAAGATGTAACTCTGTGAGATGAATTAACAGAACACAGAGCAGTTTCTCAGAAAGCTTCTTTCCAGTTTTGAAGGGAAGATATCTCTTTTTTCACCATAGACCTCTATGGGCTTCCAAATATCCCTTTGCCAATTCCACAAGAACAGCCTTAGCGAAAGGCTTCTTGAAGGGAAAGATGTAACTCTGAGAGATGAATTAAGAGAACACAGAGCAGTTTCTCAGGAAGCTTCTTTCCAGTTTTGAACTGAAGATATGTCCTTTTTCACCCTAGCCCTCTATGGGCTTCCAAATATCCCATTGCCAATTCCAAAAGAACAGCCTTTGCAAAAGGCTTCTTGAAGGGAAAGATGTAACGCTGTGAGATGAATTAACAGAACACAGAGCAGTTTCTCAGAAAGCTTCTTTCCAATTTTGAACGGAAGATATTTCCTTTTTCACGATAGCCCTCTATGGGCTTCAAAATATCACTTTGCCTATTACACAAGAACAGCCTTAGCGAAAGGCTTCTTGAAGGGAAAGATGTAACTCTGTGAGATGAATTAACAGAACACAGAGCAGTTTCTCAGAAAGCTTCTTTCCGGTTTTTAACGGAAGATATTTCTTTTTTCAGCATAGCCGTCTATGGGCTTCCAAATATCCCTTTGCCAATTCCAAAAGAACAGCCTTTGGAAAGGATTCTTGAAGGGAAAGATGTGACTCTGTGACATGAATTAACAGAACACAGAGCAGTTTCTCAGAAAGCTTCTTTCCAGTTTTGACGGAAGATATTTCCTTTTTCACCATAGCCCTCTATGGGCTTCCAAATATCCCTTTACCAATTCGACAAGAACAGCCGTAACGAGAGGCTTCTTGAAGGGAAAGTTGTAACTCTGTGAGATGAATTAACAGAACACAGAGCAGTTTCTCAGAAAGCTTCTTTCCGGTTTTGAACGGAAGATATTTCCTTTTTCACCATAGTCCTCTATGGACTTCCAAATATCCCTTTGCCAATTCCACAAGAACAGACATAGCGAAAGGCTTCTTGGAGGGAAAGATGTAACTCTGTGAGATGAATTAAGAGAACACAGAGCAGTTTCTCAAAAAGCTTCTTTCCAGTATTGAACGGAAGATATATCCTTTTTCACCATAGCCCTCTATGGGCTTCCAAATATCCCTTTGCCAATTCCAAAAGAACAGCCTTTGCGAAAGGCATCTTGACGGGAAAGATGTAACTCTGTGAGATGAATTAACAGAACACAGAGCAGTTTCTCAGAAAGCTTCTTTACGGTTTTGAACGGAAGATAATTTCGTTTACAGCCTAGCCCTCTATGGGCTTCCAAATATCCCTTTGCCTATTCCACAAGAACAGCCTTAGCGAAAGGCTGCTTGAAGGGAAAGATGTAACTCTTTGAGATGAATTAACAGAACACAGAGCAGTTTCTCATATAGCTTCTTTCCAGTTTTGAACGGGAGATATTTACTTTTTCACCATATCCCTCCATGGACTTCCAAATATCCCTTTGCAAATTCCACAAGAACAGACTTTGCGAAAGGCATCTTGAAGGGAAAGATGTAACTCAGTGAGATGAATTAACAGAACACAGAGCAGTTTCTCAGAAGGCTTCTTTCCAGTTTTGAACGGAAGATATTTCCTTTTTCACCATAGCTCTCTATGGGCTTCCAAATATCCCTTTGACAATTCCACAAGAACAGACTTAGCGAATGGCTTCTTGAAGGGAAAGATGTAACTCTGTGAGATGAATTAACAGAACACAGAGCAGTTTCTCAGAAAGATTTGTTCCAGTTTTGAACGGATAATATTTCTTTTTTCACCATAGCTATCTATGGGCTTCCAAATATCCCTTTGCCAATTCCACAAGAACAGCCTTTGCGAAAGGATTCTTGAAGGGAAAGATGTAACTCTGTGAGATCAATTAAGAGAACACAGAGCAGTTTCTTAGAAAGCTTCTTTCCAGTTTTGAACGGAAGATATTTCCTTTTACACCATAGCCCTCTCTGGGCTTCCAAATATCACTTTGCCTTTGCCAATTCCACAAGAACAACCTTAGCGAAAGGCTTCTTGAAGGGAAAGATGTAACTCTGTGAGGTGAATTAACAAAACACAGAGCAGTTTCTCAGAAAGCTTCTTTCCAGTTTTGGACGGAAGATATTTCCTTTTTCACCATAGCCCTCTATGGGCTTCGAAATATCCCTTTGCCAATTCCAAAAGAACAGCCATAGCGAAAGGCTTCTTGAAGGAAAAGATGTAACTCTGTGAGATGAATTATCAGAACACAGAGCAGTTTCTCAGAAAGCTTCTTTCTAGTTTTCAACGGAAGATATTTCGTTTTTCACCGTAGCCCTCTATGGGCTTCCAAATATCCCTTTGCCAATTCCACAAGAACAGCCTTAGCGAAGGCCTTCTTGAAGGGAAAGATGTCACTCTGTAAGATGAATTAACAGAACACAGAGCAGTTTCTCAGAAAGCTTCTTTCCAGTTTTGAACGGAAGATATTTCCTTTTTCACCATAGCCCTCTATGGGCTTCCAAATATCCCTTTGCCAATTCCACAAGAACAGCCTTAGCGAAAGGCTTCTTGAAGGGAAAGATGTAACTCTGTGAGATGAATTAACAGAACACAGAGCAGTTTTTCAGCAAGCTTCTTTCTGGTTTTGAACGGCAGTTATTTCCTTTTTCACCATAGCCTTCTATCGGCTTCCAAATATCCCTTTGCCATTTCCACAAGAAGAGCCTTAGCGAAAGACTTCTTGAAGGGAAAGATGTAACTCTGTGAGATGAATTAACAGAACAGAGAGCAGTTTCTCAGAAAGCTTATTTCCAGTTTTGAACGGAAGATATTTCCTTTTTCACCATAGCCCTCTCTGGGCTTCCAAATATCCCTTTGCCAATTCCACAAGAACAGCCTTAGCGAAAGGCTTCTTGAAGGGAAAGATGTAACTCTGTGAGATGAATTAGCAGAACACAGAGCAGGTTCTGAGAAAGCTTCTTACCAGTTTTGAACGGAAGATATTTCCTTTTTCACCATAGCCCTCTTTGGGCTTCCAAATATCCCTTTGCCAATTCCCAGGAATAGCCTTAGCGAAAGGCTTCTTGAAGGGAAAAATGTATCTCTGTGAGAGGAATTAACAGAACACAGAGCAGTTTTTCAGAAAGCTTCTTTCGGGTTTTGAACGGAAGATACTTCCTTTTTCAGCCCAGCCCTCTATGGGCTTCCAAATATCCCTTTGCCAATTCCAAAACAACAGCCTTAGCGAAAGATTTCTTGAAGGGAAAGATGTAACTCTGTGAGATGAATTAAGAGAACACAGAGCAGTTTCTCAGAAAGCTTGTTTCCAGTTTTGAACGGAGGATATGTCCTTTTTCACCATAGCCCTCTATGGACTTCCAAATATCCCTTTGCCAATTCCACAAGAACAGCCTTAGCGAAAGTCTTCTTGAAGGGGAAGATGTAACTCTGTGAGATGAATTAACAGAACACAGAGCAGTTTCTGAGAAAGCTTCTTTCCAGTTTTCAACGGAAGATATTTCCTTATTCAGCATAACACTCTATGTTCTTCCAAATATCCCTTTGCCTATTCCACAAGAAGAGCCTTAGCGAAACGCTTCTTGAAGGGAAAGATGTAACTCTGTGAGATGAATTAACAGAACACAGAGCAGTTTCTCAGAAAGCTTCTTTCCAGTTTTGAACGGAAGATATTTCCTTTCTCACCGTAGCCATCTATGGGCTTCCAAATATCACTTTGCCTATTCCACAACAACAGCCTAAGCGAAAGGCTTCTTGAAGGGAAAGATGTAACGCTGAGAGATAAATTAACAGAACACAGATCAAGTTCTGAGAAAGCTTCTTTCCAGTTTTGAACGTAAGATATTTCCTTTTTCACCATAGCCCTCTAAGGGCTTCCAAATATCCCTTTGCCAATTCCACAAAAACAGCCTTAGCGTAAGGCTTCTTGAAGGGAAAAATGTACCTCTGTGAGATGAATTAACAGAACACAGAGCAGTCTCTCAGAAAGCTTCTTTCCGGTTTTGAACGGAAGATATTTCCTTTTACACCATAGCCCTCTATGGGCTTCCAAATATCCCTTTGCCAATTCCACAAGAACAGCCTTAGCGAAAGGCCTCTTGATGGGAACGATGTAACTCTGTGAGGTGAATTAACAGAACACAGAGCAGTTTCTCAGAAAGCTTCTTTCCGGTTTTGAACAGAAGATATATCCTTTTTCCCCATAGACCTCTATGGGCTTCCAAATATGCCTTTGCCAATTCCGCAAGAGCAGCCTTAGCGAAAGGATTCTTGAAGGGAAAGATGTAACTCTGTGAGATGAATTAACAGAACACAGAGCAGTTTCTCAGAAAGCTTTTTTCCAGTTTTGAACGGAAGATATTTCCTTTTTCACCCTAGCCCTCTATGGGCTTCCAAACATCCCTTTGCCAATTCCACAAGAACAGTCTTAGCGAAAGGCTTCTTGAAGGGAAAGATGTAACTCTGTGAGATGAATTAACAGAACACAGAGCAGTTTCTCAGAAATCTTCTTTCCAGTGTTGAACGGAAGATATTTCCTTTTTCACCATAGCCCTCTTTGGGCTTCCAAATATCCCTTTCCAATTCCACAAGAACAGCCTTAGCGAAAGACTTCTTGAAGGAAAGATTTAACTCTGTGAGAAGAATTAACAGAACACAGAGCAGTTTCTCAGAAATCTTCTTTCCAGTTTTCAACGGAAGATATTTCCTTTATCAGCATAGCCCTCTATGGGCTTCCAAATATCCCTTTGCCAATTCCACAAGAACAGCCTTAGCGAAAGGCTTCTTGAAGGGAAAGATGTAACTCTGTTAGATGAATTAACAGAACACAGAGCAGTTTCTCAGAAAGCTTCTTTCCGGTTTTGAACGGAAGATATTTCCTTTTTCACCAAAGCCCTCTGTGGGCTTCCAAATATCCCTTTGTCAATTCCACAAGAACAGCCTTAGCGAAAGGCTTCTTGAAGGGAAAGATGTAACTCTGTGAGATGAATTAACAGAACACAGAGCAGTTTCTCAGAAAGCTTCTTTCCAGGTTTGAACGGAAGATATTTCCTTTTTCACCATAGCCCTCTATGGGCTTCCAAATATCCCTTTGCCAATACCACAAGAACAGCCTTAGCCAAAGGCTTCTTGAAGGGAAAGATGTAACTCTGTGAGATGAATTAACAGAACACAGATCAAGTTCTGAGAAAGCTTCTTTCCTGTTTTGAACGTAGGATATTTCCTTTTTCACCATAGCCCTCTAAGGGCTTCCAAATATCCCTTTGCCAATTCCACAAGAACAGCCTTAGCGTAAGGCTTCTTGAAGGGAAAAATGTAACTCTGTGAGATGAATTAACAGAACACAGAGCAGTTTCTCAGAAAGCTTCTTTCCGGTTTTGAACGGAAGATTTTTCCTTTTTCAGCCTAGCCCTCTAAGGGTTTCCAAATATCCCTTTGCCAATTCCACAAGAAGAGCCTTAGCGAAAGGCTTCTTGAAGGGAAAGATGTAACCCTGTGAGATGAATTAAGAGAACACAGAGAAGTTTCTCAGAAAGCTTCTTTGCGGTTTTGAACGGAAGATATGTCCTTTTTCACCATAGCCCCTATGGGCTTCCTAATATCCCTTTGACAATTGCACAAGAACAGCTTTAGCGAAAACTTTCTTGAAGGGAAAGATGTAACTCTGGGAGATGAATTAAGAGAACACAGAGCAGTTTCTCAGAAAACTTCTTTCCAGTTTTGAACGGAAGATATTTCCTTTTTCACCATAGCTCTCTATGGGCTTCAAAATATCCCTTTGCCAATTCCACAATAACAGCCTTAGCGAAAGGCTACTTGAAGGGAAAGATGTAACTCTGTGAGATGAATTAACAGGACATAGAGCAGTTTCTCAGAAAGCTTCTTTCCAGTGTTGAACGGAAGATATTTCCTTTTTCACCATAGCCCTCTTTGGGCTTCCAAATATCCCTTTCCAATTCCACAAGAACAGCCTTAGCGAAAGATTTCTTGAAAGGAAACATTTAACTCTGTGAGAAGAATTAACAGAACACAGAGCAGTTTCTCAGAAAGCTTCTTTCCAGTTTTGAACGGAAGATATTTCCTTTTTCAGCATAGCCCTCTATGGGCTTCCAAATATCCCTTTGCCAATTCCACAAGAACAGCCATAGCGAAAGGCTTCTTGAAGGGAAAGATGTAACTCTGTGAGATGAATTAACAGAACACAGAGCAGTTTCTCAGAAAGTTTCTTTCCAGTTTTGAATGGAAAATATGTCCTTTTTCACCATAGCCCTCTATGGGCTTCCAAGTATCCCTTTGCCAATTCCACAAGAACAGCCTTAGCGAACTTCTTGAAGGGAAAGATGTAACTCTGTGAGATGAATTAAGAGAACACAGAGCAATTTCTCAGAAAGCTTCTTTCCGGTTTTGAACGGAAGATATTTCCTTTTTCACCGAAGCCCTCTGTGGGCTTCCAAATATCCCTTTGCTAATTCCATAAGAACAGCCTTAGGGAAAGGCTTCTTGAAGGGAAAGATGTAACTCTGTGAGATGACTTAACAGAACAAAGAGCAGTTTCTCAGAAAGCTTCTTTAAAGTTTTGAACGGAAGATATTTCCTTATTCAGCATAGCCCTCTATGGGCTTCCAAATATCCCTTTGCCAATTCCACAAAAACAGCCTTAGCGAAAGGCTTCTTGAAGGGAAAGATGTAACTCTGTGAGATGAATTAACAGAACCCAGAGCAAGTTCTGAGAAAGCTTCTTTCCAGTTTTGAACGGAAGATATTTCCTTTTTCACCATAGCCCTCTATGGGCTTCCAAATATCCCTTTGCCAATTCCACAAGAACAGCCTTAGCGAAAGGCATCTTGAAGGGAAAAATGTAACTCTGTGAGATGAATTAACAGAACTCAGAGCAGTTTCTCAGAAAGCTTCTTTCCGGTTTTGAACGGAAGATATTTCCTTTTTCACATAGTCCTCTATGGACTTCCAAATATCCCTTTTCCAATTCCACAAGAACAGACTTAGCGAAAGGCTTCTTGGAGGGAAAGATGTAACTCTGTGAGATGAATTAAGAGAACACAGAGCAGTTTCTCAGAAAGCTTCTTTCCAGTATTGAACGGAAGATATATCCTTTTTCACCATAGCCCTCTATGGGCTTCCAAATATCCCTTTGCCAATTCCAAAAGAACAGCCTTTGCGAAAGGCATCTTGACGGGAAAGATGTAACTCTGTGAGATGAATTAACAGAACACAGAGCAGTTTCTCAGAAAGCTTCTTTACGGTTTTGAACGGAAGATATTTCCTTTTTCACCATAGCTCTCTATGGGCTTCCAAATATCCCTTTGACAATTCCACAAGAAGAGACTTAGCGAATGGCTTCTTGAAGGAAAAATGTAACTCTGTGAGATGAATTAACAGAACACAGAGCAGTTTCTCAGAAAGCTTTGTTCCAGTTTTGAACGGATAATATTTCTTTTTTCACCATAGCTATCTATGGGCTTCCAAATATCCCTTTGCCAATTCCACAAGAACAGCCTTTGCGAAAGGATTCTTGAAGGGAAAGATGTAACTCTGTGAGATCAATTAAGAGAACACAGAGCAGTTTCTTAGAAAGCTTCTTTCCAGTTTTGAACGGAAGATATTCCCTTTTACACCATAGCCCTCTCTGGGCTTCCAAATATCACTTTGCCTTTGCCAATTCCACAAGAACAACATTAGCGAAAGGCTTCTTGAAGAGAAAGATGTAACTCTGTGAGGTGAATTAACAAAACACAGAGCAGTTTCTCAGAAAGCTTCTTTCCAGTTTTGGACGGAAGATATTTCCTTTTTCACCATAGCCCTCTATGGGCTTCCAAATATCCCTTTGCCAATTCCAAAAGAACAGCCATAGCGAAAGGCTTCTTGAAGGAAAAGATGTAACTCTGTGAGATGAATTATCAGAACACAGAGCAGTTTCTCAGAAAGCTTCTTTCTAGTTTTCAACGGAAGATATTTCGTTTTTCACCATAGCCCTCTATGGGCTTCCAAATATCCCTTTGCCAATTCCACAAGAACAGCCTTAGCGAAAGGCTTCTTGAAGGGAAAGATGTCACTCTGTAAGATGAATTAACAGAACAGAGAGCAGTTTCTCAGAAAGCTTCTTTCCAGTTTTGAACGGAAGATATTTCCTTTTTCACCATAGCCCTCTCTGGGCTTCCAAATATCCCTTTGCCAATTCCACAAGAACAGCCTTAGCGAAAGGCTTCTTGAAGGGAAAGATGTAACTCTGTGAGATGAATTAGCAGAACACAGAGCAGGTTCTGAGAAAGCTTCTTACCAGTTTTGAACGGAAGATATTTCCTTTTTCACCATAGCCCTCTTTGGGCTTCCAAATATCCCTTTGCCAATTCCCAGGAATAGCCTTAGCGAAAGGCTTCTTGAAGGGAAAAATGTATCTCTGTGAGAGGAATTAAAAGAACACAGAGCAGTTTTTCAGAAAGCTTCTTTCGGGTTTTGAACTGAAGATACTTCCTTTTTCAGCCCAGCCCTCTATGGGCTTCCAAATATCCCTTTGCCAATTCCAAAACAACAGCCTTAGCGAAAGATTTCTTGAAGGGAAAGATGTAACTCTGTGAGATGAATTAAGAGAACACAGAGCAGTTTCTCAGAAAGCTTGTTTCCAGTTTTGAACGGAGGATATGTCCTTTTTCACCATAGCCCTCTATGGACTTCCAAATATCCCTTTGCCAATTCCACAAGAACAGCCTTAGCGAAAGTCTTCTTGAAGGGGAAGATGTAACTCTGTGAGATGAATTAACAGAACACAGAGCAGTTTCTGAGAAAGCTTCTTTCCAGTTTTCAACGGAAGATATTTCCTTATTCAGCATAACACTCTATGTTCTTCCAAATATCCCTTTGCCTATTCCACAACAACAGCCTTAGCGAAAGGCTTCTTGAAGGGAAAGATGTAACTCTGTGAGATGAATTAACAGAACACAGAGCAGTTTCTCAGAAAGCTTCTTTCCAGTTTTGAACGGAAGATATTTCCTTTCTCACCGTAGCCATCTATGGGCTTCCAAATATCACTTTGCCTATTCCACAACAACAGCCTAAGCGAAAGGCTTCTTGAAGGGAAAGATGTAACTCTGAGAGATAAATTAACAGAACACAGATCAAGTTCTGAGAAAGCTTCTTTCCAGTTTTGAACGTAAGATATTTCCTTTTTCACCATAGCCCTCTAAGGGCTTCCAAATATCCCTTTGCCAATTCCCAGGAATAGCCTTAGCGAAAGGCTTCTTGAAGGGAAAAATGTATCTCTGTGAGAGGAATTAACAGAACACAGAGCAGTTTTTCAGAAAGCTTCTTTCGGGTTTTGAACGGAAGATACTTCCTTTTTCACCCTAGCCCTCTATGGGCTTCCAAATATCCCTTTGCCAATTCCACAAGAACAGTCTTAGCGAAAGGCTTCTTGAAGGGAAAGATGTAACTCTGTGAGATGAATTAACAGAACACAGAGCAGTTTCTCAGAAAGCTTCTTTCCAGTGTTGAACGGAAGATATTTCCTTTTTCACCATAGCACTCTTTGGGCTTCCAAATATCCCTTTCCAATTCCACAAGAACAGCCTTAGCGAAAGACTTCTTGAAGGAAAGATTTAACTCTGTGAGAAGAATTAACAGAACACAGAGCAGTTTCTCAGAAATCTTCTTTCCAGTTTTCAACGGAAGATATTTCCTTTATCAGCATAGCCCTCTATGGGCTTCCAAATATCCCTTTGCCAATTCCACAAGAGCAGCCTTAGCGAAAGGCTTCTTGAAGGGAAAGATGTAACTCTGTTAGATGAATTAACAGAACACAGAGCAGTTTCTCAGAAAGCTTCTTTCCGGTTTTGAACGGAAGATATTTCCTTTTTCACCAAAGCCCTCTGTGGGCTTCCAAATATCCCTTTGTCAATTCCACAAGAACAGCCTTAGCGTAAGGCTTCTTGAAGGAAAAAATGTAACTCTGTGAGATGAATTAACAGAACACAGAGCAGTTTCTCAGAAAGCTTCTTTCCGGTTTTGAACGGAAGATTTTTCCTTTTTCATCCTAGCCCTCTAAGGGTTTCCAAATATCCCTTTGCCAATTCCACAAGAAGAGCCTTAGCGAAAGGCTTCTTGAAGGGAAACATGTAACCCTGTGAGATGAATTAAGAGAACACTGAGGAGTTTCTCAGAAAGCTTCTTTGCGGTTTTGAACGGAAGATATGTCCTTTTTCACCATAGCCCCTATGGGCTTCCTAATATCCCTTTGACAATTGCACAAGAACAGCCTTAGCGAAAACTTTCTTGAAGGGAAAGATGTAACTCTGGGAGATGAATTAAGAGAACACAGAGCAGTTTCTCAGAAAACTTCTTTCCAGTTTTGAACGGAAGATATTTCCTTTTTCACCATAGCTCTCTATGGGCTTCAAAATATCCCTTTGCCAATTCCACAATAACAGCCTTAGCGAAAGGCTTCTTGAAAGGAAAGATGTAACTCTGTGAGGTGAATTAACAGAACACAGAGCAGTTTCTCATTAAGCTTCTTTCCGGTTTTGATCGGAAGATATTTCCTTTTTCACCAAAACCCTCTGTGGGCTTCCAAATATTCTTTTGCCAATTCCACAATAACAGCCTTAGCGAAAGGCTTCTTGAAGGGAAAGATGTAACTCTGTGAGATGAATTAACAGGACACAGAGCAGTTTCTCAAAAAGCTTCTTTCCAGTTTTGAACGGAAGATATTTCCTTTTTCACCATAGCCCTCTACGGGCTTGCAAATATCCCTTTGCCAATTCCACAAGAAGAGCCTTAGCGAAAGGCTTCTTGAAAGGAAAGATTTAACTCTGTGAGATGAATTAACAGAACACAGAGCAGTTTCTCAGAAAGCTTCTTTCCGGTTTTGAACGGAAGATATTTCCTTTTTCACCAAAGCCCTCTGTGGGCTTCCAAATATCCCTTTTCTAATTCCATAAGAACAGCCTTAGGGAAAGGCTTCTTGAAGGGAAAGATGTAACTCTGTGAGATGACTTAACAGAACAAAGAGCAGTTTCTCAGAAAGCTTCTTTAAAGTTTTGAACGGAAGATATTTCCTTATTCAGCATAGCCCTCTCTGGGCTTCCAAATATCCCTTTGCCAATTCCACAAGAACAGCCTTAGCGAAAGGCTTCTTGAAGGGAAAGATGTAACTCTGTGAGATGAATTAGCAGAACACAGAGCAGGTTCTGAGAAAGCTTCTTACCAGTTTTGAACGGAAGATATTTCCTTTTTCACCATAGCCCTCTTTGGGCTTCCAAATATCCCTTTGCCAATTCCCAGGAATAGCCTTAGCGAAAGGCTTCTTGAAGGGAAAAATGTATCTCTGTGAGAGGAATTAAAAGAACACAGAGCAGTTTTTCAGAAAGCTTCTTTCGGGTTTTGAACTGAAGATACTTCCTTTTTCAGCCCAGCCCTCTATGGGCTTCCAAATATCCCTTTGCCAATTCCAAAACAACAGCCTTAGCGAAAGATTTCTTGAAGGGAAAGATGTAACTCTGTGAGATGAATTAAGAGAACACAGAGCAGTTTCTCAGAAAGCTTGTTTCTAGTTTTGAACGGAGGATATGTCCTTTTTCACCATAGCCCTCTATGGACTTCCAAATATCCCTTTGCCAATTCCACAAGAACAGCCTTAGCGAAAGTCTTCTTGAAGGGGAAGATGTAACTCTGTGAGATGAATTAACAGAACACAGAGCAGTTTCTGAGAAAGCTTCTTTCCAGTTTTCAACGGAAGATATTTCCTTATTCAGCATAACACTCTATGTTCTTCCAAATATCCCTTTGCCTATTCCACAACAACAGCCTTAGCGAAAGGCTTCTTGAAGGGAAAGATGTAACTCTGTGAGATGAATTAACAGAACACAGAGCAGTTTCTCAGAAAGCTTCTTTCCAGTTTTGAACGGAAGATATTTCCTTTCTCACCGTAGCCATCTATGGGCTTCCAAATATCACTTTGCCTATTCCACAACAACAGCCTAAGCGAAAGGCTTCTTGAAGGGAAAGATGTAACTCTGAGAGATAAATTAACAGAACACAGATCAAGTTCTGAGAAAGCTTCTTTCCAGTTTTGAACGTAAGATATTTCCTTTTTCACCATAGCCCTCTAAGGGCTTCCAAATATCCCTTTGCCAATTCCCAGGAATAGCCTTAGCGAAAGGCTTCTTGAAGGGAAAAATGTATCTCTGTGAGAGGAATTAACAGAACACAGAGCAGTTTTTCAGAAAACTTCTTTCGGGTTTTGAACGGAAGATACTTCCTTTTTCACCCTAGCCCTCTATGGGCTTCCAAATATCCCTTTGCCAATTCCACAAGAACAGTCTTAGCGAAAGGCTTCTTGAAGGGAAAGATGTAACTCTGTGAGATGAATTAACAGAACACAGAGCAGTTTCTCAGAAAGCTTCTTTCCAGTGTTGAACGGAAGATATTTCCTTTTTCACCATAGCACTCTTTGGGCTTCCAAATATCCCTTTCCAATTCCACAAGAACAGCCTTAGCGAAAGACTTCTTGAAGGAAAGATTTAACTCTGTGAGAAGAATTAACAGAACACAGAGCAGTTTCTCAGAAATCTTCTTTCCAGTTTTCAACGGAAGATATTTCCTTTATCAGCATAGCCCTCTATGGGCTTCCAAATATCCCTTTGCCAATTCCACAAGAGCAGCCTTAGCGAAAGGCTTCTTGAAGGGAAAGATGTAACTCTGTTAGATGAATTAACAGAACACAGAGCAGTTTCTCAGAAAGCTTCTTTCCGGTTTTGAACGGAAGATATTTCCTTTTTCACCAAAGCCCTCTGTGGGCTTCCAAATATCCCTTTGTCAATTCCACAAGAACAGCCTTAGCGTAAGGCTTCTTGAAGGAAAAAATGTAACTCTGTGAGATGAATTAACAGAACACAGAGCAGTTTCTCAGAAAGCTTCTTTCCGGTTTTGAACGGAAGATTTTTCCTTTTTCATCCTAGCCCTCTAAGGGTTTCCAAATATCCCTTTGCCAATTCCACAAGAAGAGCCTTAGCGAAAGGCTTCTTGAAGGGAAACATGTAACCCTGTGAGATGAATTAAGAGAACACTGAGGAGTTTCTCAGAAAGCTTCTTTGCGGTTTTGAACGGAAGATATGTCCTTTTTCACCATAGCCCCTATGGGCTTCCTAATATCCCTTTGACAATTGCACAAGAACAGCCTTAGCGAAAACTTTCTTGAAGGGAAAGATGTAACTCTGGGAGATGAATTAAGAGAACACAGAGCAGTTTCTCAGAAAACTTCTTTCCAGTTTTGAACGGAAGATATTTCCTTTTTCACCATAGCTCTCTATGGGCTTCAAAATATCCCTTTGCCAATTCCACAATAACAGCCTTAGCGAAAGGCTTCTTGAAAGGAAAGATGTAACTCTGTGAGGTGAATTAACAGAACACAGAGCAGTTTCTCATTAAGCTTCTTTCCGGTTTTGATCGGAAGATATTTCCTTTTTCACCAAAACCCTCTGTGGGCTTCCAAATATTCTTTTGCCAATTCCACAATAACAGCCTTAGCGAAAGGCTTCTTGAAGGGAAAGATGTAACTCTGTGAGATGAATTAACAGGACACAGAGCAGTTTCTCAAAAAGCTTCTTTCCAGTTTTGAACGGAAGATATTTCCTTTTTCACCATAGCCCTCTACGGGCTTGCAAATATCCCTTTGCCAATTCCACAAGAAGAGCCTTAGCGAAAGGCTTCTTGAAAGGAAAGATTTAACTCTGTGAGATGAATTAACAGAACACAGAGCAGTTTCTCAGAAAGCTTCTTTCCGGTTTTGAACGGAAGATATTTCCTTTTTCACCAAAGCCCTCTGTGGGCTTCCAAATATCCCTTTGCTAATTCCATAAGAACAGCCTTAGGGAAAGGCTTCTTGAAGGGAAAGATGTAACTCTGTGAGATGACTTAACAGAACAAAGAGCAGTTTCTCAGAAAGCTTCTTTAAAGTTTTGAACGGAAGATATTTCCTTATTCAGCATAGCCCTCTATGGGCTTCCAAATATCCCTTTGCCAATTCCACAAAAACAGCCTTAGCGAAAGGCTTCTTGAAGGGAAAGATGTAACTCTGTGAGATGAATTAACAGAACCCAGAGCAAGTTCTGAGAAAGCTTCTTTCCAGTTTTGAACGGAAGATAATTCCTTTTTCACCATAGCCCTCTATGGGCTTCCAAATATCCCTTTGCCAATTCCACAAGAACAGCCTTAGCGAAAGGCATCTTGAAGGGAAAAATGTAACACTGTGAGATGAATTAACAGAACTCAGAGCAGTTTCTCAGAAAGCTTCTTTCCGGTTTTGAACGGAAGATATTTCCTTTTTCACCATAGTCCTCTATGGACTTCCAAATATCCCTTTGCCAATTCCACAAGAACAGACTTAGCGAAAGGCTTCTTGGAGGGAAAGATGTAACTCTGTGAGATGAATTAAGAGAACACAGAGCAGTTTCTCAGAAAGCTTCTTTCCAGTATTGAACGGAAGATATATCCTTTTTCACCATAGCCCTCTATGGGCTTCCAAATATCCCTTTGCCAATTCCAGAAGAACAGCCTTTGCGAAAGGCATCTTGACGGGAAAGATGTAACTCTGTGAGATGAATTAACAGAACACAGAGCAGTTTCTCAGAAAGCTTCTTTACGGTTTTGAACGGAAGATAATTTCGTTTACAGCCTAGCCCTCTATGGGCTTCCAAATATCCCTTTGCCTATTCCACAAGAACAGCCTTAGCGAAAGGCTTCTTGAAGGGAAAGATGTAACTCTTTGAGATGAATTAACAGAACACAGAGCAGTTTCTCATAAAGCTTCTTTCCAGTTTTGAACGGGAGATATTTACTTTTTCACCATATCCCTCCATGGACTTCCAAATATCCCTTTGCAAATTCCACAAGAACAGACTTTGCGAAAGGCATCTTGAAGGGAAAGATGTAACTCTGTGAGATGAATTAACAGAACACAGAGCAGTTTCTCAGAAGGCTTCTTTCCAGTTTTGAACGGAAGATATTTCCTTTTTCACCATAGCTCTCTATGGGCTTCCAAATATCCCTTTGACAATTCCACAAGAACAGACTTAGCGAATGGCTTCTTGAAGGGAAAGATGTAACTCTGTGAGATGAATTAACAGAACACAGAGCAGTTTCTCAGAAAGCTTTGTTCCAGTTTTGAACGGATAATATTTCTTTTTTCACCATAGCTATCTATGGGCTTCCAAATATCCCTTTGCCAATTCCACAAGAACAGCCTTTGCGAAAGGATTCTTAAAGGGAAAGATGTAACTCTGTGAGATCAATTAAGAGAACACAGAGCAGTTTCTTAGAAAGCTTCTTTCCAGTTTTGAACGGAAGATATTACCTTTTACACCATAGCCCTCTCTGGGCTTCCAAATATCACTTTGCCTTTGCCAATTCCACAAGAACAACCTTAGCGAAAGGCTTCTTGAAGGGAAATATGTAACTCTGTGAGGTGAATTAACAAAACACAGAGCAGTTTCTCAGAAAGCTTCTTTCCAGTTTTGGACGGAAGATATTTCCTTTTTCACCATAGCCCTCTATGGGCTTCCAAATATCCCTTTGCCAATTCCAAAAGAACAGCCAGAGCGAAAGGCTTCTTGAAGGAAAAGATGTAACTCTGTGAGATGAATTATCAGAACACAGAGCAGTTTCTCAGAAAGCTTCTTTCTAGTTTTTAACGGAAGATATTTCGTTTTTCACCATAGCCCTCTATGGGCTTCCAAATATCCCTTTGCCAATTCCACAAGAACAGCCTTAGCGAAGGCCTTCTTGAAGGGAAAGATGTCACTCTGTAAGATGAATTAACAGAACACAGAGCAGTTTCTCAGAAAGCTTCTTTCCAGTTTTGAACGGAAGATATTTCCTTTTTCACCATAGCCCTCTATGGGCTTCCAAATATCCCTTTGCCAATTCCACAAGAACAGCCTTAGCGAAAGGCTTCTTGAAGGGAAAGATGTAATTCTGTGAGATAAATTAAGAGAACACAGAGCAGTTTCTAAGATACCTTCTTTCAGGTATGGAACGGAATATATTTGCTTTTTCTTTATAGCCCACTATGGGCTTCCAAATATCCCTTTGCCAATTCCACAAGAACAGCCTTAGCGAAAGACTTCTTGAAGGGAAAGATGTAACTCTGTGAGATGAATTAACAGAACACAGAGCAATTTCTCAGAAAGCTTCTTTCCAGTTTTGAACGGAAGATATGTCCTTTTTCACCATAGCCCTCTATGGGCTTCCAAATATCCCTTTGCCAATTCCACAACAACAGCCATAGCCAAAGGCCTCTTGAAGGGAAAGATGTAACTCTATGAGATGAAATAACAGAACACAGAGCAGTTTATCAGAAAGCTTCTTTAAAGTTTTGAACGGAAGATATTTCCTTTTTAACCATAGCCCTCTATGGGCTTCCAAATATCCCTTTGCCAGTTCCACAAGAACAGCCTTAGCGAAAGGCTTCTTGAAGGGAAAGATGTAACTCTGTGAGATGAATTAACAGAACACAGAGCAAGTTCTGAGAAAGCTTCTTTCCAATTTTGAACGAAAGACATTTCCTTTTTCATCATAGCCCTCTATGGGCTTCCAAACATCCCTTTGCCAATTCCACAAGAACAGCTTTAGCGAAAGGCTTATTGAAGGGAAAAATGTAACTCTGTGTGATGAATTAAGAGAACACAGAGCAGTTTCTCAGAAAGCTTCTTTCCGGTTTTGAACGGAAGATATGTCTTTTTTCACCGTAGCCCTCTATGGACTTCCAAATATCCATTTGCCAATTCCACAAGAACAACCTTAGAGAAAGGCTTGTTGAAGGGAAAGATGTAACTTTGTGAGATGAATTAACAGAACACAGAGCAGTTTCTCAGAAAGCTTCTTTCCGGTTTTGAACGGAAGATATATCCTTTTTCACCATGGCCCTCTATAGGCTTCCAAATATCCCTTTGCCAATTCCACAAGAACAGCCTTAGCGAAAGGCCTCTTGAAGGGAAAGTTGTAACGCTGTTAGATGAATTAACAGAACACACAGCAGTTTCTCAGAAAGCTTCCTTCCGGTTTTGAACGGAAGATATGTCCTTTTTCACCATAGTCCTTTATGGGCTTCCAAATATCCCTTTGCCAATTCCACAAGAACAGCCTTAGCGAAAGGTTTCTTGAAGGGAAAGATGTAACTCTGGGAGATGAATTAAGAGAACACAGAGCAGTTTCTCAGAAAGCTTCTTTCCAGTTTTGAACGGAAGATATTTCCTTTTTCACCATAGCCCCCTATGGGCTTCCAAATATCCCTTTGCCAATTCCACAAGAACAGCCTTAGCGAAAGGTTTCTTGAAGGGAAAGACGTAACTCTGTGAGATGAAATAAGAGAACACAGAGCAGTTTCTCAGAAAGCTTGTTTCCAGTTTTGAACGGAAGATATGTCATTTTTCACCATAGCCCTCTATGGGCTTCCAACTATCCCTTTGCCAATTCCACAAGAACAGCCTTTGCCAAAGGCACCTTGAAGGGAAAGATGTAACTCTGTGAGATGAATTAAGAGAACACAGAGCAGTTTCTCAGAAAGCTTCTTTCCAGTTTTGAACGGAAGATATTTCCTTTTTCACCATGGCCCTCTTTGGGCTTCCAAATATCCCTTTGCCAATTCCACAAGAACAGCCTTAGCGAAAGGTTTCTTGAAGCGACAGATGTAAATCTGTGAGATGAATTAAGAGAACACAGAGCAGTTTCTCAAAAGGTTGTTTCCAGTTTTGAACGGAAGATATGTCGTTTTTCACCGTAGCCCTCTATGGGCTTCCAAATATCCCTTTGCCAATTCCACAAGAACAGCCCTACCGAAAGGCCTCTTGATGGGAAAGATGTAACTCTGTGAGGTGAATTAACAGAACACAGAGCAGTTTCTCAGAAAGCTTCTTTCCGGTTTTGAACGGAAGATATGTCCTTTTTCACCATAGACCTCTATGGGCTTCCAAATATGCCTTTGCCAATTCCACAAGAACAGCCTTAGCGAAAGACTTCTTGAAGGGAAAGACGTAATTCTGTGAGATGAATTAATAGAACACAGAGCAGTTTCTCAGAAAACTTCTTTCCAGTTTTGAACGGAAGATATGTCGTTTTTCACCATAGCCCTCTATGGGCCTCAAAATATCCCTTTGCCAATTCCAAAAGAACAGCCTTTGCGAAAGGCATCTTGAAAGGAAAGATGTAACTCTGTGAGATGAATTAACACAACACAGAGCAGTTTCTCAGAAGGCTTCTTTCCAGTTTTGAACGGAAGATATTTCCTTTTTCACCATAGCTCTCTATGGGCTTCCAAATATCCCTTTGACAATTCCACAAGAACAGACTTAGCGAAAGGCTTCTTGAAGGGAAAGATGTAACTCTGTGAGATGAATTAACAGAACACGGAGCAGTTTCTCAGAAAGCTTCGTTCCAGTTTTAAACGGAAGATATTTCCTTTTTCACCATACCCCTCTTTGGGCTTCCAAATATCCCTTTGCCAATTCCAAAAGAACAGCCTTAGCGAAAGGCTTCTTGAAGGGAAAGATGTAACTCTGTGAGATGAAATAAGAGAACACAGAGCAGTTTCTCAGAAAGCTTGTTTCCAGTTTTGAATGGTGGATATTTCCTTTTTCAGGCTAGCCCTATATGGGCTTCCAATTATCCGTTTTCCAATTCCACAAGAACAGCCTTAGCGAAAAGCTTCTTGACGGGAAAGATGTAACTCTGTGAGATGAATTAAGAGAACACAGAGCAGTTTCTCAGAAAGCTTCTTTCCAGTTTTGAACGGAAGATATTTCCTTTTTCACCATAGCCTTCTATGGACTTCCAAATATCCCTTTGCCAATTCCACAAGAACAGCCTTAGCGAAAGGTATCTTGAAGGGAAAGATGTAACTCTGTGAGATGAATTAAGAAAACTCAGAGCAGTTTCTCAGAAAGCTTCTTTCCAGTTTTGAACGGAAGATATTTCCTTTTTCACCATTGCCCTCTATCGGCTTCCAAATATCCCTTTGCCATTTCCACAAGAACAGCCTTAGGGAAAGGCTTCTTTAAGGGAAAGATGTAACTCTGTGAGATGAATTAACAAAACACAGAGCAGTTTCTCAAAAAGCTTCTTTAAAATTTTGGACGGAAGATATGTCCTTTTTCACCATATCCCTCTATGGGCTTCCAAATATCCCTTTGCCAATTCCACAAGAACAGAATTAGCGAAAAGCTTCATGAAGGGAAAGATGTAACTCTGTGAGATGAATTAAGAGAACACAGAGCAGTTTCTCAGAAACCTTCACTCCAGTTTTGAACGGAAGATATTTCCTTTTTCACCATAGCTCTCTGTTGGCTTCCAAATATCCCTTTCCCAATTCCACAAGAACAGCCTTAGCGAAAGGCTTCTTGAAGGGAAAGATGTAACTCTGTGAGATGAATTAAGAGAACACAGAGCAGTTTCTCAGAAAGCTTCTTTCCAGTTTTGAACGGAAGATATTTTCTTTTTCACCGTAGCCCTCTCTGGGCTACCAAATATCGCTTTGCCTATTCCACAAGAACAGCCTTAGCAAAAGGCTTCTTGAAGGGAAGATGTAACTCTGTGAGTTGAATTAACAGAACACAGAGCAGTTTCTCAGAAAGCTTCTTTCCAGTTTTGAACAGAAGATAATTCCTTTTTCACTATATTCCTCTGTGGGTTTCCAAATATCCCATTGCCAATTCCACAAGAAAAACCTTAGCGAAAGGCTTCTTGAATGAAATGATGTAACTCTGTGAGATGAATTAACAGAACACAGAGAAGTTTCTCAGAAAGTTTCTTTCCAGTTTTGAACGGAAGATATATCCTTTTTCACCTTAGCGCTCTATGGGCTTCTAAATATCCCTTTGCCAATTCCACAAGAACAGCCTTAGCGAAAGGATTCTTGAAGGGATAGATGTAACTATGTGAGATGAATTAAGAGAACACAGAGCAGTTTCTCAGAAAGCTTCGTTCCAGTTTTGAACGGAAGATACTTCCTTTTTCACAATAGCCATCTATGGGCTTCCAAATATCCCTTTTCCAATTCCACAACAACAGCCATAGCCAAAGGCCTCTTGAAGGGAAAGATGTAACTCTATGAGATGAAATAACAGAACACAGAGCAGTTTATCAGAAAGCTTCTTTAAAGTTTTGAACGGAAGATAATTCCTTTTTAACCATAGCCCTCTATGGGCTTCCAAATATCCCTTTGCCAGTTCCACAAGAACAGCCTTAGCGAAAGGCTTCTTGAAGGGAAAGATGTAACTCTGTGAGATGAATTAACAGAACACGGAGCAAGTTCTGAGAAAGCTTCTTTCCAATTTTGAACGAAAGACATTTCCTTTTTCACCATAGCCCTCTATGGGCTTCAAAACATCCCTTTGCCAATTCCACAAGAACAGCTTTAGCGAAAGGCTTATTGAAGGGAAAAATGTAACTCTGTGTGATGAATTAAGAGAACACAGAGCAGTTTCTCAGAAAGCTTCTTTCCGGTTTTGAACGGAAGATATGTCCTTTTTCACCGTAGCCCTCTATGGACTTCCAAATATCCCTTTGCCAATTCCACAAGAACAGCCTTAGCGAAAGGCTTGTTGAAGGGAAAGATGTAACTCTGTGAGATGAATTAACAGAACACAGAGCAGTTTCTCAGAAAGCTTCTTTCCGGTTTTGAACGGAAGATATATCCTTTTTCACCATGGCCCTCTATAGGCTTCCAAATATCCCTTTGCCAATTCCACAAGAACAGCCTTAGCGAAAGGCCTGTTGAAGGGAAAGTTGTAACGCTGTTAGATGAATTAACAGAACACACAGCAGTTTCTCAGAAAGCTTCCTTCCGGTTTTGAACGGAAGATATGTCCTTTTTCACCATAGTCCTTTATGGGCTTCCAAATATCCCTTTGCCAATTCCACAAGAACAGCCTTAGCGAAAGGTTTCTTGAAGGGAAAGATGTAACTCTGGGAGATGAATTAAGAGAACACAGAGCAATTTCTCAGAAAGCTTCTTTCCAGTTTTGAACGGAAGATATTTCCTTTTTCACCATAGCCCCCTATGGGCTTCCAAATATCCCTTTGCCAATTCCACAAGAACAGCCTTAGCGAAAGGTTTCTTGAAGGGAAAGACGTAACTCTGTGAGATGAAATAAGAGAACACAGAGCAGTTTCTCAGAAAGCTTCTTTTCAGTTTTGAACGGAAGATATGTCATTTTTCACCATAGCCCTCTATGGGCTTCCAACTATCCCTTTGCCAATTCCACAAGAACAGCCTTTGCGAAAGGCACCTTGAAGGGAAAGATGTAACTCTGTGAGATGAATTAAGAGAACACAGAGCAGTTTCTCAGAAAGCTTCTTTAAAGTTTTGAACGGAAGATATTTCCTTTTTCACCATGGCCCTCTTTGGGCTTCCAAATATCCCTTTGCCAATTCCACAAGAACAGCCTTAGCGAAAGGCTTCTTGAAGGGAAGGATGTAAATCTGTGAGATGAAATAGGAGAACACAGAGCAGTTTCTCAGAAAGCTTCTTTCCAGTTTTGTATGGAAGATATTTCCTTTTTCAGCCTAGCCCTCTATGGGCTTCCAAATATCCCTTTGCCAATTCCACAGGAACAGCCTTAGCGAAAGGCTTCTTGAAGGGAAAGATGTAACTGTATGAGATGAATTAACAGAACACAGAGCAGTTTTTCATAAAGCTTCTTTCCAGTTTTGAACGGAAGATATGTCCTTTTTCACCATATACCTCTGCGGACTTCCAAATATCCCTTTGCCAATTCCACAAGAACAGCCTTAGCGAAAGGCTTCTTGGAGGGAAAGATGTAACTCTATGAGATGAATTAACAGAACACAGAGCAGTTTCTCAGAAAGCTTCTTTCCAGTTTTGAACGGAAGATATTTCCTTTTTCACCATAGCCCTCTATGGGCTTCCAAATATCCCTTTGCCAATTCCACAAGAACAGCCTTAGCGAAAGGACTCTTGAAGGGAAAGATGTAACTCTGTGAGGTGAATAAACAGAACACACAGCAGTTTCTCAGAAAGCTTCTTTCCAGTGTTGATCGGAAGATATTTCCTTTTTCACCATAGCCCTCTTGGGGCTTCCAAATATCCCTTTCCAATTCCACAAGAACAGCCTTAGCGAAAGACTTCTTGAAGGGAAAGTCTTAACTCTGTGAAAAGAATTAACAGAACACAGATCAGTTTCTCAGAAAGCTTCTTTCCAGTTTTGAACGGAAGATATTTCCTTTTTCACCATAGCCCTCTATGGGCTTCCAAATATCCCTTTGCCAATTCCACAAGAACAGCCTTAGCGAAAGGCTTCTTGAAGGGAAAGATGTAACTCTGTGAGATGAATTATCAGAACACAGAGCAGTTTCTCAGAAAGCTTCTTTCCGGTTTTGAACGGAAGATATTCCCTTTTTCACCAAAGCCCTCTATGGGCTTCCAAATATCCCTTTGTCAATTCCACAAGAACAGCCTTAGCGAAAGGCTTCTTGAAGGGAAAGATGTAACTCTGTGAGATGAATTAACAGAACACAGAGCAGTTTCTCAGAAAGCTTCTTTCCAGTTTTGAACCGAAGATATGTCCTTTTTCACCATAGCCCACTATGGGCTTCCAAATATCCCTTTGCCAATTCCACAAGAACAGCCTTAGCGAAAGGTTTCTAGAAGCGACAGATGTAAATCTGTGAGATGAATTAAGAGAACACAGAGCAGTTTCTCAAAAGGTTGTTTCCAGTTTTGAACGGAAGATATGTCGTTTTTCACCATAGCCCTCTATGGGCTTCCAAATATCCCTTTGCCAATTCCACAAGAACAGCCTTAGCGAAAGGCCTCTTGATGGGAAAGATGTAACTCTGTGAGGTGAATTAACAGAACACAGAGCAGTTTCTCAGAAAGCTTCTTTCCGGTTTTGAACGGAAGATATGTCCTTTTTCACCATAGACTTCTATGGGCTTCCAAATATGCCTTTGCCAATTCCACAAGAACAGCCTTAGCGAAAGACTTCTTGAAGGGAAAGACGTAATTCTGTGAGATGAATTAATAGAACACAGAGCAGTTTCTCAGAAAACTTCTTTCCAGTTTTGAACAGAAGATATGTCCTTTTTCACCATAGCCCTCTATGGGCCTCAAAATATCCCTTTGCCAATTCCAAAAGAACAGCCTTTGCGAAAGGCATCTTGAAAGGAAAGATGTAACTCTGTGAGATGAATTAACAAAACACAGAGCAGTTTCTCAGAAGGCTTCTTTCCAGTTTTGAACGGAAGGTATTTCCTTTTTCACCATAGCTCTCTATGGGCTTCCAAATATCCCTTTGAAAATTCCACAAGAACAGACTTAGCGAAAGGCTTCTTGAAGGGAAAGATGTAACTCTGTGACATGAATTAACAGAACACGGAGCAGTTTCTCAGAAAGCTTCGTTCCAGTTTAAAACGGAAGATATTTCCTTTTTCACCATACCCCTCTTTGGGCTTCCAAATACTCCTTTGCCAATTCCAAAAGAACAGCCTTAGCGAAAGGCTTCTTGAAGGGAAAGATGTAACTCTTTGAAATGAAATAAGAGAACACAGAGCAGTTTCTCAGAAAGCTTGTTTCCAGTTTTGAATGGTGGATATTTCCTTTTTCAGGCTAGCCCTCTATGGGCTTCCAAATATCCGTTTTCCAGTTCCACAAGAACAGCCTTAGCGAAAGGCTTCTTGACGGGAAAGATGTAACTCTGTGAGATGAATTAAGAAAACTCAGAGCAGTTTCTCAGAAAGCTTCTTTCCAGTTTTGAACGGAAGATATTTCCATTTTCACCATAGCCCTCTATGGGCTTCCAAATATCCCTTTGCCAATTCCACAAAAACAGCCTTTGCGAAAGGCATCTTGAAGGGAAAGATGTAACTCTGTGAGATGAATTAAGAGAACACAGAGCAGTTTCTCAGAGAGCTTCTTTCCAGTTTTGAACGGAAGATATTTCCTTTTTCACCATAGCCTTCTATGGGCTTCCAAATATCCCTTTGCCAATTCCACAAGAACAGCCTTAGCGAAAGGTATCTTGAAGGGAAAGATGTAACTCTGTGAGATGAATTAAGAAAACTCAGTGCAGTTTCTCAGACAGCTTCTTTCCAGTTTTGAACGGAAGAAATTTCCTTTTTCACCATAGCCCCCTATGGGCTTCCAAATATCCCTTTGCCAATTCCACAAGAACAGCTTTAGCGAAAGGCTTATTGAAGGGAAAAATGTAACTCTGTGAGATGAATTAAGAGAACACAGAGCAGTTTCTCAGAGAGCTTCTTTCCAGTTTTGAACGGAAGATATATCCTTTTTCACCGTGGCCCTCTATAGGCTTCCAAATATCCCTTTGCCAATTCCACAAGAACAGCCTTAGCGAAAGGCCTCTTGAAGGGAAAGTTGTAACGCTGTTAGATGAATTAACAGAACACACAGCAGTTTCTCAGAAAGCTTCCTTCCGGTTTTGAACGGAAGATATGTCCTTTTTCACCATAGTCCTTTATGGGCTTCCAAATATCCCTTTGCCAATTCCACAAGAACAGCCTTAGCGAAAGGTTTCTTGAAGGGAAAGATGTAACTCTGGGAGATGAATTAAGAGAACACAGAGCAGTTTCTCAGAAAGCTTCTTTCCAGTTTTGAACGGAAGATATTTCCTTTTTCACCATAGCCCCCTATGGGCTTCCAAATATCCCTTTGCCAATTCCACAAGAACAGCCTTAGCGAAAGGTTTCTTGAAGGGAAAGACGTAACTCTGTGAGATGAAATAAGAGAACACAGAGCAGTTTCTCAGAAAGCTTGTTTCCAGTTTTGAACGGAAGATATGTCATTTTTCACCATAGCCCTCTATGGGCTTCCAACTATCCCAATGCCAATTCCACAAGAACAGCCTTTGCGAAAGGCACCTTGTAGGGAAAGATGTAACTCTGTGAGATGAATTAAGAGAACACAGAGCAGTTTCTCAGAAAGCTTCTTTCCAGTTTTGAACGGAAGATATTTCCTTTTTCACCATGGCCCTCTTTGGGCTTCCAAATATCCCTTTGCCAATTCCACAAGAACAGCCTTAGAGAAAGGCTTCTTGAAGGGAAGGATGTAAATCTGTGAGATGAAATAGGAGAACACAGAGCAGTTTCTCAGAAAGCTTCTTTCCAGTTTTGTATGGAAGATATATCCTTTTTCAGCCTAGCCCTCTATGGGCTTCCAAATATCCCTTTGCCAATTCCACAGGAACAGCCTTAGCGAAAGGCTTATTGAAGGGAAAAATGTAACTGTATGAGATGAATTAACAGAACACAGAGCAGTTTCTCATAAAGCTTCTTTCCAGTTTTGAACGGAAGATATGTCCTTTTTCACCATATACCTCTGCGGACTTCCAAATATCCCTTTGCCAATTCCACAAGAACAGCCTTAGCGAAAGGCTTCTTGGAGGGAAAGATGTAACTCTGTGAGATGAATTAACAGAACACAGAGCAGTTTCTCAGAAAGCTTCTTTCCAGTTTTGAACGGAAGATATTTCCTTTTTCACCATAGCCCTCTATGGGCTTCCAAATATCCCTTTGCCAATTCCACAAGAACAGCCTTAGCGAAAGGACTCTTGAAGGGAAAGATGTAACTCTGTGAGGTGAATTAACAGAACACACAGCAGTTTCTCAGAAAGCTTCTTTCCAGTGTTGATCGGAAGATATTTCCTTTTTCACCATAGCGCTCCTTGGGCTTCCAAATATCCCTTTCCAATTCCACAAGAACAGCCTTAGCGAAAGACTTCTTGAAGGGAAAGTCTTAACTCTGTGAAAAGAATTAACAGAACACAGATCAGTTTCTCAGAAAGCTTCTTTCCAGTTTTGAACGGAAGATATTTCCTTTTTCACCATAGCCCTCTATGGGCTTCCAAATATCCCTTTGCCAATTCCACAAGAACAGCCTTAGCGAAAGGCTTCTTGAAGGGAAAGATGTAACACTGTGAGATGAATTAACAGAACACAGAGTAGTTTCTCAGAAAGCTTCTTTCCGGTTTTGAACGGAAGATATTCCCTTTTTCACCAAAGCCCTCTAAGGGCTTCCAAATATCCCTTTGTCAATTCCACAAGAACAGCCTTAGCGAAAGACTTCTTGAAGGGAAAGATGTAACGCTGTGAGATGAATTAACAGAACACAGAGCAGTTTTTCAGAAAGCTTCTTTCCAGTTTTGATCGGAAGTTATTTCCTTTTTCACCATAGCCCTCTATTGGCTTCCAAGTATCCCTTTGCCAATTCCACAAGAACAGCCATAGCGAAAGGTTTCTTGAAGGGAAAGATGTAATTCATGAATTAACAGAACACAGAGCAGTTTCTCAGAAAGCTTCTTTCCGGTTTTGTATGGAAGATATTTCCTTTTTCAGCCTAGCCCTCTATGGGCTTCCAAATATCCCTTTGCCAATTCCACAAGAACAGCCTTAGCGAAAGGCTTCTTGAAGGGAAAGATGTAACTGTGTGAGATGAATTAACAGAACACAGAGCAGTTTCTCATAAAGCTTCTTTCCAGTTTTGAACGTAAGATATGTCCTTTTTCACCATATCCCTCTGCGGACTTCCAAATATCCCTTTGCCAATTCCACAAGAACAGCCTTAGCGAAAGGCTTCTTGGAGGGAAAGATGTAACTCTGTGAGATGAATTAACAGAACACAGAGCAGTTTCTCAGAAAGCTTCTTTCCGGTTTTCAACGGAAGATATTTCCTTTTTCACCATAGCCCTCTATGGGCTTCCAAATATCCCTTTGCCAATTCCACAAGAACAGCCTTAGCGAAAGGACTCTTGAAGGGAAAGATGTAACTCTGTGAGGTGACTTAACAGAACACACAGCAGTTTCTCAGAAAGCTTCTTTCCAGTGTTGACCGGAAGATATTTCCTTTTTCACGATTGCTCTCTTTGGGCTTCCAAATATCCCTTTCCAATTCCACAAGAACAGCCTTAGCGAAAGACTTCTTGAAGGGAAAGTTTTAACTCTGTGAGAAGAATTAACAGAACACAGATCAGTTTCTCAGAAAGCTTCTTTCCAGTTTTGAACGGAAGATATTTCCTTTTTCACCATAACCCTCTATGGGCTTCCAAATATCCCTTTGCCAATTCCACAAGAACAGCCTTAGCGAAAGACTTCTTGAAGGGAAAGATGTAACTCTGCGAGATGAATTAATAGAACACAGAGCAGTTTCTCAGGAAGCTGGTTTCCAGTTTTCAACGGAAGATATTTCCTTTTTCACCATAGCCCTCTATGGGCTTCCAAATATCCCTTAGCCAATTCCAAAAAACAGCCTTTGCGATAGTCTTCTTGAAGGGAAAGATGTAACTCTGTGAGATGAATTAACAAAACACAGAGCAGTTTCTCAGAGAGCTTCTTTCCAGTTTTGAACGGAAGATATTTCCTTTTTCACCTTAGCCCTCTATGGGCTTCCAAATATCCCTTTGTAAATTCCACAAGAACAGCCATAGCGAAAGGCTTCTTGAAGGGAAAGATGTAACTCTGTGAGATGAATTAACAGAACACAGAGCAGTTTCTCAGAAACCTTCTTTCCAGTTTTGAACGGAAGATATTTCCTTTTTCACCATAGCCCTCTTTGGGCTTCCAAATATCCCTTTGCGAATTCCACAAGAACAGCCTTAGCGAAAGGCTTCTTGAAGGGAAGGATGTCACTCTGTGAGGTGAATTAAGAGAACACAGAGCAGTTTCTCAGAAAGCTTCTTTCCAGTTTTGAACGGAAGATATTTCCTTTTTCACCATAGCCCTCTATGGGCTTCCAAATAACCCTCTGCCAATTCCACATGAACAGCCTTAGTGAAAGGCTTCTTGAAGGGAAAGATGTAACTCTGTGAGATGAATTAACAGAACACAGAGCAGTTTCTCACAAAGCTTCTTTCCGGTTCTAAACGGAAGATATTTGCTTTTTCTTTATAGCCCACTATGGGCTTCCAAATATCCCTTTGCCAATTCCACAAGAACAGCCTTTGCGAAAGGCTTCTTGAAGGGAAAGATGTAACTCTGTGGGATGAATTAAGAGAACACAGAGCAGTTTCTCAGAAAGCTTCTTTCCAGTTTTGAACGGAAGATATGTCCTTTTTCACCATAGCCCTCTATGGGCTTCCAAATATCCCTTTGCCAATTCCACAAGAACAGCCTTACCGAAAGGTTTCTTGAAGCGACAGATATAAATCTGTGAGATGAATTAAGAGAACACAGAGCAGTTTCTCAGAAAGCTTGTTTCCAGTTTTGAACGGAAGATATGTCGTTTATCACCATAGCCCTCTATGGGCTTCCAACTATCCCTTTGCCAATTACACAAGAACAGTCTTTGCGAAAGGCATCTTGAAGGGAAAGATGTAACTCTGTGAGATGAATTAAGAGAACACAGAGCAGTTTCACAGAAAGCTTCTTTCCAGTTTTGAACGGAAGATATTTCCTTTTTCACCATAGCCCTCTTTGGGCTTCCAAATATCCCTTTGCCAATACCACAAGAACAGCCTTAGCGAAAGGCTTCTTGAAGGGAAAGATGTAACTCGGTGAGATGAATTCAGAGAACACAGAACAGTTTCTCAGAAAGCTTCTTTCCAGTTTTCAACGGAAGATATTTCCTTTTTCACCATAGCCCTCTAAGGGCTTCCAAATATCCCTTTGCCAATTCCACAAGAACAGCCTTAGCGAAAGGCTTCTTGAAGGGAAAGATGTAACTCTGTGACATGAATTAACAGAACACGGAGCAGTTTCTCAGAAAGCTTCGTTCCAGTTTAAAACGGAAGATATTTCCTTTTTCACCATACCCCTCTTTGGGCTTCCAAATATCCCTTTGCCAATTCCAAAAGAACAGCCTTACCGAAAGGCTTCTTGAAGGGAAAGATGTAACTCTGTGAGATGAAATAAGAGAACACAGAGCAGTTTCTCAGAAAGCTTGTTTCCAGTTTTGAATGGTGGATATTTCCTTTTTCAGGCTAGCCCTCTATGGGCTTCCAAATATCCCTTTGCCAATTCCACAAAAACAGCCTTTGCGAAAGGCATCTTGAAGGGAAAGATGTAACTCTGTGAGATGAATTAAGAGAACACAGAGCAGTTTCTCAGAAAGCTTCTTTCCAGTTTTGAACGGAAGATATTTCCTTTTTCACCATAGCCTTCTATGGCCTTCCAAATATCCCTTTGCCAATTCCACAAGAACAGCCTTAGCGAAAGGTATCTTGAAGGGAAAGATGTAACTCTGTGAGATGAATTAAGAAAACTCAGAGCAGTTTCTCAGAAAGCTTCTTTCCAGTTTTGAACGGAAGATATTTCCTTTTTCACCATTGCCCTCTATCGGCTTCCAAATATCCCTTTGCCATTTCCACAAGAACAGCCTTAGCGAAAGGCTTCTTGAAGGGAAAGATGTAACTCTGTGAGATGAATTAGCAGAACAGAATGCAGTTTCTCAGAAAGCTTCTTTCCAGTTTTGAACGGAAGTTATTTGCTTTTTCACCAGAGCCCTCTTTGGGCTTCCAAATATCCCTTTGCTAATTCCATAAGAACAGCCTTAGGGAAAGGCTTCTTTAAGGGAAAGATGTAACTCTGTGAGATGAATTAACAGAACACAGAGCAATTTCTCAAAAAGCTTCTTTAAAGTTTTGGACGGAAGATATGTCCTTTTTCACCATATCCCTCTATGGGCTTCCAAATATCCCTTTGCCAATTCCACAAGAACAGAATTAGCGAAAAGCTTCATGAAGGAAAAGATGTAACTCTGTGAGATGAATTAAGAGAACACAGAGCAGTTTCTCAGAAACCTTCATTCCAGTTTTGAACGGAAGATATTTCCTTTTTCACCATAGCTCTGTGGGCTTTCAAATATCCCTTTGCCAATTCCACAAGAACAGCCTTAGCGAAAGGCTTCTTGAAGGGAAAGATGTAACTCTGTGAGATGAATTAAGAGAACACAGAGCAGTTTCTCTGAAAGCTTCTTTCCAGTTTTGAACGGAAGATATTTCCTTTCTCACCGTAGCCCTCTCTGGGCTACCAAATATCGCTTTGCCTATTCCACAAGAACAGCCTTAGCAAAAGGCTTCTTGAAGGGAAGATGTAACTCTGTGAGTTGAATTAACAGAACACAGAGCAGTTTCTCAGAAAGCTTCTTTCCAGTTTTGAACAGAAGATAATTCCTTTTTCACCATAGTCCTCTATGGGTTTCCAAATATCCCTTTGCCAATTCCACAAGAAAAACCTTAGCGAAAGGCTTCTTGAAGGGAATGATGTAACTCTGTGAGATGAATTAACAGAACACAGAGCAGTTTCTCAGAAAGTTTCTTTCCAGTTTTGAACGGAAGATATTTCCTTTTTCACCTTAGCGCTCTATGGGCTTCTAAATATCCCTTTGCCAATTCCACAAGAACAGCCTTAGCGAAAGGATTCTTGAAGGGAAAGATGTAACTATGTGAGATGAATTAAGAGAACACAGAGCAGTTTCTCAGAAAGCTTCGTTCCAGTTTTGAACGGAAGATACTTCCTTTTTCACCATAGCCCTCTATGGGCTTCCAAATATCCCTTTTCCAATTCCACAACAACAGCCATAGCCAAAGGCCTCTTGAAGGGAAAGATGTAACTCTATGAGATGAAATAACAGAACACAGAGCAGTTTATCAGAAAGCTTCTTTAAAGTTTTGAACGGAAGATATTTCCTTTTTAACCATAGCCCTCTATGGGCTTCCAAATATCCCTTTGCCAGTTCCACAAGAACAGCCTTAGCGAAAGGCTTCTTGAAGGGAAAGATGTAACTCTGTGAGATGAATTAACAGAACACAGAGCAAGTTCTGAGAAAGCTTCTTTCCAATTTTGAACGAAAGACATTTCCTTTTTCACCATAGCCATCTATAGGCTTCCAAAAATCCCTTTGCCAATTCCACAAGAACGGCTTTAGCGAAAGGCTTATTGAAGGGAAAAATGTAACTCTGTGTGATGAATTAAGAGAACACAGAGCAGTTTCTCAGAAAGCTTCTTTCCGGTTTTGAACGGAAGATATGTCCTTTTTCACCGTAGCCCTCTATGGACTTCCAAATATCCCTTTGCCAATTCCACAAGAACAGCCTTAGCGAAAGGCTTGTTGAAGGGAAAGATGTAACTCTGTGAGATGAATTAACAGAACACAGAGCAGTTTCTCAGAAAGCTTCTTTCCGGTTTTGAACGGAAGATATATCCTTTTTCACCGTGGCCCTCTATAGGCTTCCAAATATCCCTTTGCCAATTCCACAAGAACAGCCTTAGCGAAAGGCCTCTTGAAGGGAAAGTTGTAACGCTGTTAGATGAATTAACAGAACACACAGCAGTTTCTCAGAAAGCTTCCTTCCGGTTTTGAACGGAAGATATGTCCTTTTTCACCATAGTCCTTTATGGGCTTCCAAATATCCCTTTGCCAATTCCACAAGAACAGCCTTAGCGAAAGGTTTCTTGAAGGAAAAGATGTAACTCTGGGAGATGAATTAAGAGAACACAGAGCAGTTTCTCAGAAAGCTTCTTTCCAGTTTTGAACGGAAGATATTTCCTTTTTCACCATAGCCCCCTAGGGGCTTCCAAATATCCCTTTGCCAATTCCACAAGAACAGCCTTAGCGAAAGGTTTCTTGAAGGGAAAGACGTAACTCTGTGAGATGAAATAAGAGAACACAGAGCAGTTTCTCAGAAAGCTTCTTTCCAGTTTTGAACGGAAGATATGTCATTTTTCACCATAGCCCTCTATGGGCTTCCAACTATCCCTTTGCCAATTCCACAAGAACAGCCTTTGCGAAAGGCACCTTGAAGGGAAAGATGGAACTCTGTGAGATGAATTAAGAGAACACAGAGCAGTTTCTCAGAAAGCTTCTTTCCAGTTTTGAACGGAAGATATTTCCTTTTTCACCATGGCCCTCTTTGGGCTTCCAAATATCCCTTTGCCAATTCCACAAGAACAGCCTTAGCGAAAGGCTTCTTGAAGGGAAGGATGTAAATCTGTGAGATGTAATAGGAGAACACAGAGCAGTTTCTCAGAAAGCTTCTTTCCAGTTTTGTATGGAAGATATTTCCTTTTTCAGCCTAGCCCTCTATGGGCTTCCAAATATCCCTTTGCCAATTCCACAAGAACAGCCTTAGCGAAAGGCTTCTTGAAGGGAAAGATGTAACTGTGTGAGATGAATTAACAGAACACAGAGCAGTTTCTCATAAAGCTTCTTTCCAGTTTTGAACGTAAGATATGTCCTTTTTCACCATATCCCTCTGCGGACTTCCAAATATCCCTTTGCCAATTCCACAAGAACAGCCTTAGCGAAAGGCTTCTTGGAGGGAAAGATGTAACTCTGTGAGATGAATTAACAGAACACAGAGCAGTTTCTCAGAAAGCTTCTTTCCAGTTTTCAACGGAAGATATTTCCTTTTTCACCATAGCCCTCTATGGGCTTCCAAATATCCCTTTGCCAATTCCACAAGAACAGCCTTAGCGAAAGGACTCTTGAAGGGAAAGATGTAACTCTGTGAGGTGACTTAACAGAACACACAGCAGTTTCTCAGAAAGCTTCTTTCCAGTGTTGACCGGAAGATATTTCCTTTTTCACGATTGCTCTCTTTGGGCTTCCAAATATCCCTTTCCAATTCCACAAGAACAGCCTTAGCGAAAGACTTCTTGAAGGGAAAGTTTTAACTCTGTGAGAAGAATTAACAGAACACAGATCAGTTTCTCAGAAAGCTTCTTTCCAGTTTTGAACGGAAGATATTTCCTTTTTCACCATAGCCCTCTATGGGCTTCCAAATATCCCTTTGCCAATTCCACAAGAACAGCCTTAGCGAAAGGCTTCTTGAAGGGAAAGATGTAACTCTGTGAGATGAATTAACAGAACACAGAGCAGTTTCTCAGAAAGCTTCTTTCCGGTTTTGAACGGAAGATATTCCCTTTTTCATCAAAGCCCTGTATGGGCTTCCAAATATCCCTTTGTCAATTCCACAAGAACAGCCTTAGCGAAAGGCTTCTTGAAGGGAAAGATGTAACTCTGTGAGATGAATTAACAGAACACAGAGCAGTTTTTCAGAAAGGTTCTTTCCAGTTTTGATCGGAAGTTATTTCCTTTTTCACCATAGCCCTCTATGGGCTTCCAAGTATCCCTTTGCCAATTCCACAAGAACAGCCATAGCGAAAGGCTTCTTGAAGGGAAAGATGTAATTCATGAATTAACAGAACACAGAGCCGTTTCTCAGAAAGCTTCTTTCCAGTTTTGAACGGAAGATATTTCCTTTTTCACCATAGCGCTCTATGGGCTTCCAAATATACCTTTGCCAATTCTCCAAGAACAGCCTTAGCGAAAGGCTTCTTGAAGAGAAAGATGTAACTCTGTGAGATGAATTAACAGAACACAGAGCAGTTTCTCAAAAAGCTTCTTTCCAGTTTTGAACGGAAGACATTTCCTTTTTCACCATAACCCTCTATGGGCTTCCAAATATCCCTTTGCCAATTCCACAAGAACAGCCTTAGCGAAAGACTTCTTGAAGGGAAAGATGTAACTCTGCGAGATGAATTAATAGAACACAGAGCAGTTTCTCAGGAAGCTGGTTTCCAGTTTTCAACGGAAGATATTTCCTTTTTCACCGTAGCCCTCTATGGGCTTCCAAATATCCCTTTGCCAATTCCAAAAAACAGCCTTTGCGATAGTCTTCTTGAAGGGAAAGATGTAACTCTGTGAGATGAATTAACAAAACACAGAGCAGTTTATCAGAGAGCTTCTTTCCAGTTTTGAACGGAAGATATTTCCTTTTTCACCATAGCCCTCTATGGGCTTCCAAATATCCCTTTGTAAATTCCACAAGAACAGCCATAGCGAAAGGCTTCTTGAAGGGAAAGATGTAACTCTGTGAGATGAATTAACAGAACACAGAGCAGTTTCTCAGAAACCTTCTTTCCAGTTTTGAACGGAAGATATTTCCTTTTTCACCATAGCCCTCTTTGGGCTTCCAAATATCCCTTTGCGAATTCCACAAGAACAGCCTTAGCGAAAGGCTTCTTGAAGGGAAGGATGTCACTCTGTGAGGTGAATTAACAGAACACAGAGCAGTTTCTCAGAAAGCTTCTTTCCAGTTTTGAACGGAAGATATTTCCTTTTTCACCATAGCCCTCTATGGGCTTCCAAATAACCCTCTGCCAATTCCACATGAACAGCCTTAGTGAAAGGCTTGTTGAAGGGAAAGATGTAACTCTGTGAGATGAATTAACAGAACACAGAGCAGTTTCTCACAAAGCTTCTTTCCGGTTTTAAACGGAAGATATTTGCTTTTTCTTTATAGCCCACTATGGGCTTCCAAATATCCCTTTGCCAATTCCACAAGAACAGCCTTTGCGAAAGGCTTCTTGAAGGGAAAGATGTAACTCTGTGGGATGAATTAAGAGAACACAGAGCAGTTTCTCAGAAAGCTTGTTTCCAGTTTTGAACGGAAGATATGTCGTTTATCACCATAGCCCTCTATGGGCTTCCAACTATCCCTTTGCCAATTACACAAGAACAGTCTTTGCGAAAGGCATCTTGAAGGGAAAGATGTAACTCTGTGAGATGAATTAAGAGAACACAGAGCAGTTTCACAGAAATCTTCTTTCCAGTTTTGAACGGAAGATATTTCCTTTTTCACCATAGCCCTCTTTGGGCTTCCAAATATCCCTTTGCCAATACCACAAGAACAGCCTTAGCGAAAGGCTTCTTGAAGGGAAAGATGTAACTCTGTGAGATGAATTCAGAGAACACAGAGCAGTTTCTCAGAAAGCTTCTTTCCAGTTTTGAACGGAAGATATTTCCTTTTTCACCATAGCCCTCTATGGGCTTCCAAATATCCCTTTGCCATTTCCACAAGAACAGCCTTAGCGAAAGGCTTCTTGAAGGGAAAGATGTAACTCTGTGAGATGAATTAACAGAACACAGAGCAGTTTTTCAGAAAGCTTCTTTCCAGTTTTGAACGGAAGATATTTCCTTTTTCACCATAGCCTTCTATCGGCTTCCAAATATCCCTTTGCCATTTCCACAAGAAGAGCCTTAGCGAAAGACTTCTTGAAGGGAAAGATGTAACTCTGTGAGATGAATTAACAGAACAGAGAGCAGTTTCTCAGAAAGCTTCTTTCCAGTTTTGAACGGAAGATATTTTCTTTTTCACCATAGCCCACTCTGGCCTTCCAAATATCCCTTTGCCAATTCCACAAGAACAGCCTTAGCGAAAGGCTTCTTGAAAGGAAAGATGTAACTCTGTGAGATGAATTAACAGAACACAGGGCAAGATCTGAGAAAGCTTCTTTCCAGTTTTGAACGGAAGATATTTCCTTTTTCACCATAGCCCTCTATGGGCTTCCAAATATCCCTTTCCCAATTCCACAAAAACAGCCTTAGCGAAAGGCATCATGAAGGGAAAAATGTAACTCTGTGAGATGAATTAACAGAACTCTGAGCAGTATCTCAGAAAGCTTCTTTCCGGTTTTGAACGGAAGATATTTCCTTTTTCAGCCCAGCCCTCTATGGGCTTCCAAATATTCCTTTGCCAATTCCACAAGAAGAGCCTTAGCGAAAGGCTTCTTGAAGGGAAAGATGTAACACTGTGAGATGAATTAAGAGAACACAGAGCAGTTTCTCAGAAAGCTTCTTTCCGGTTTTGAACGGAAGATATGTCCTTTTTCACCATAGCCCTCTATGGGCTTCCAAATATCCCTTTGCCAATTCCACAATAACAGCCTTAGCGAAAGGTTTCTTGAAGGGAAAGATGTAACCCTGTGAGATGAATTAAGAGAACACAGAGCAGTTTCTCAGAAAGCTTCTTTCCAGTTTTGAACGGAAGATATGTCCTTTTTCACCATAGCCCCCTATGGGCTTCCAAATATCCCTTTGCCAATTCCACAAGAACAGCCTTAGCGAAAGGTTTCTTGAAGCGAAAGATGTAAATCTGTGAGATGAATTAAGAGAACACAGAGCAGTTTCTCAAAAGGTTGTTTCCAGTTTTGAACGGAAGATATGTCGTTTTCCACCATAGCCCTCTATGGGCTTCCAAATATCCCTTTGCCAATTCCACAAGAACAGCCTTACCGAAAGGCCTCTTGATGGGAAAGATGTAACTCTGTGAGGTGAATTAACAGAACACAGAGCAGTTTCTCAGAAAGCTTCTTTCCGGTTTTGAACGGAAGATATGTCCTTTTTCACCATAGACCTCTATGGGCTTCCAAATATGCCTTTGCCAATTCCACAAGAACAGCCTTAGCGAAAGACTTCTTGAAGGGAAAGACGTAATTCTGTGAGATGAATTAATAGAACACAGAGCAGTTTCTCAGAAAACTTCTTTCCAGTTTTGAACGGAAGATATGTCGTTTTTCACCATAGCCCTCTATGGGCCTCAAAATATCCCTTTGCCAATTCCAAAAGAACAGCCTTTGCGAAAGGCATCTTGAAAGGAAAGATGTAACTCTGTGAGATGAATTAACACAACACAGAGCAGTTTCTCAGAAGGCTTCTTTCCAGTTTTGAACGGAAGATATTTCCTTTTTCACCATAGCTCTCTATGGGCTTCCAAATATCCCTTTGACAATTCCACAAGAACAGACTTAGCGAAAGGCTTCTTGAAGGGAAAGATGTAACTCTGTGAGATGAATTAACAGAACACGGAGCAGTTTCTCAGAAAGCTTCGTTCCAGTTTTAAACGGAAGATATTTCCTTTTTCACCATACCCCTCTTTGGGCTTCCAAATATCAATTTGCCAATTCCAAAAGAACAGCCTTAGCGAAAGGCTTCTTGAAGGGAAAGATGTAACTCTGTGAGATGAAATAAGAGAACACAGAGCAGTTTCTCAGAAAGCTTGTTTCCAGTTTTGAATGGTGGATATTTCCTTTTTCAGGCTAGCCCTATATGGGCTTCCAAATATCCGTTTTCCAATTCCACAAGAACAGCCTTAGCGAAAAGCTTCTTGACGGGAAAGATGTAACTCTGTGAGATGAATTAAGAGCACACAGAGCAGTTTCTCAGAAAGCTTCTTTCCAGTTTTGAACGGAAGATATTTCCTTTTTCACCATAGCCTTCTATGGACTTCCAAATACCCCTTTGCCAATTCCACAAGAACAGCCTTAGCGAAAGGTATCTTGAAGGGAAAGATATAACTCTGTGAGATGAATTAAGAAAACTCAGAGCAGTTTCTCAGAAAGCTTCTTTCCAGTTTTGAACGGAAGATATTTCCTTTTTCACCATTGCCCTCTATCGGCTTCCAAATATCCCTTTGCCATATCCACAAGAACAGCCTTAGCGAAAGGCTTCTTGAAGGGAAAGATGTAACTCTGTGAGATGAATTAGCAGAACAGAATGCAGTTTCTCAGAAAGCTTCTTTCCTGTTTTGAACGGAAGTTATTTGCTTTTTCACCAGAGCCCTCTTTGGGCTTCCAAATATCCCTTTGCTAATTCCATAAGAACAGCCTTAGGGAAAGGCTTCTTTAAGGGAAAGATGTAACTCTGTGAGATGAATTAACAGAACACAGAGCAGTTTCTCAAAAAGCTTCTTTAAAGTTTTGGACGGAAGATATGTCCTTTTTCACCATATCCATCTATGGGCTTCCAAATATCCCTTTGCCAATTCCACAAGAACAGAATTAGCGAAAAGCTTCATGAAGGGAAAGATGTAACTCTGTGAGATGAATTAAGAGAACACAGAGCAGTTTCTCAGAAACCTTCATTCCAGTTTTGAACGGAAGATATTTCCTTTTTCACCATAGCTCTCTGTGGGCTTCCAAATATCCCTTTCCCAATTCCACGAGAACAGCCTTAGCGAAAGGCTTCTTGAAGGGAAAGATGTAACTCTGTGAGATGAATTAAGAGAACACAGAGCAGTTTCTCTGAAAGCTTCTTTCCAGTTTTGAACGGAAGATATTTCCTTTCTCACCGTAGCCCTCTCTGGGCTACCAAATATCGCTTTGCCTATTCCACAAGAACAGCCTTAGCAAAAGGCTTCTTGAAGGGAAGATGTAACTCTGTGAGTTGAATTAACAGAACACAGAGCAGTTTCTCAGAAAGCTTCTTTCCAGTTTTGAACAGAAGATAATTCCTTTTTCACTATAGTCCTCTATGGGTTTCCAAATATCCCTTTGCCAATTCCACAAGAAAAACCTTAGCGAAAGGCTTCTTGAATGGAATGATGTAACTCTGTGAGATGAATTAACAGAACACAGAGAAGTTTCTCAGAAAGTTTCTTTCCAGTTTTGAACGGAAGATATTTCCTTTTTCACCTTAGCGCTCTATGGGCTTCTAAATATCCCTTTGCCAATTCCACAAGAACAGCCTTAGCGAAAGGATTCTTGAAGGGATAGATGTAACTATGTGAGATGAATTAAGAGAACACAGAGCAGTTTCTCAGAAAGCTTCGTTCCAGTTTTGAACGGAAGATACTTCCTTTTTCACCATAGCCCTCTATGGGCTTCCAAATATCCCTTTTCCAATTCCACAACAACAGCCATAGCCAAAGGCCTCTTGAAGGGAAAGATGTAACTCTATGAGATGAAATAACAGAACACAGAGCAGTTTATCAGAAAGCTTCTTTAAAGTTTTGAACGGAAGATATTTCCTTTTTAATCATAGCCCTCTATGGGCTTCCAAATATCCCTTTGCCAGTTCCACAAGAACAGCCTTAGCGAAAGGCTTCTTGAAGGGAAAGATGTAACTCTGTGAGATGAATTAACAGAACACAGAGCAAGTTCTGAGAAAGCTTCTTTCCAATTTTGAACGAAAGACATTTCCTTTTTCACCATAGCCCTCTATGGGCTTCCAAACATCCCTTTGCCAATTCCACAAGAACGGCTTTAGCGAAAGGCTTATTGAAGGGAAAAATGTAACTCTGTGTGATGAATTAAGAGAACACAGAGCAGTTTCTCAGAAAGCTTCTTTCTGGTTTTGAACGGAAGATATGTCCTTTTTCACCGTAGCCCTCTATGGACTTCCAAATATCCCTTTGCCAATTCCACAAGAACAGCCTTAGCGAAAGGCTTGTTGAAGGGAAAGATGTAACTCTGTGAGATGAATTAACAGAACACAGAGCAGTTTCTCAGAAAGCTTCTTTCCGGTTTTGAACGGAAGATATATCCTTTTTCACCATGGCCCTCTATAGGCTTCCAAATATCCCTTTGCCAATTCCACAAGAACAGCCTTAGCGAAAGGCCTCTTGGAGGGAAAGTTGTAACGCTGTTAGATGAATTAACAGAACACACAGCAGTTTCTCAGAAAGCTTCCTTCCGGTTTTGAACGGAAGATATGTCCTTTTTCACCATAGTCCTTTATGGGCTTCCAAATATCCCTTTGCCAATTCCACAAGAACAGCCTTAGCGAAAGGTTTCTTGAAGGGAAAGATGTAACTCTGGGAGATGAATTAACAGAACACAGAGCAGTTTCTCAGAAAGCTTCTTTCCAGTTTTGAACGGAAGATATTTCCTTTTTCACCATAGCCCCCTATGGGCTTCCAAATATCCCTTTGCCAATTCCACAAGAACAGCCTTAGCGAAAGGTTTCTTGAAGGGAAAGACGTAACTCTGTGAGATGAAATAAGAGAACACAGAGCAGTTTCTCAGAAAGCTTCTTTCCAGTTTTGAACGGAAGATATGTCATTTTTCACCATAGCCCTCTATGGGCTTCCAACTATCCCTTTGCCAATTCCACAAGAACAGCCTTTGCGAAAGGCACCTTGAAGGGAAAGATGTAACTCTGTGAGATGAATTAAGAGAACACAGAGCAGTTTCTCAGAAAGCTTCTTTCCAATTTTGAACGGAAGATATTTCCTTTTTCACCATGGCCATCTTTGGGCTTCCAAATATCCCTTTGCCAATTCCACAAGAACAGCCTTAGCGAAAGGCTTCTTGAAGGGAAGGATGTAAATCTGTGAGATGAAATAGGAGAACACAGAGCAGTTTCTCAGAAAGCTTCTTTCCAGTTTTGTATGGAAGATATTTCCTTTTTCAGCCTAGCCCTCTATGGGCTTCCAAATATCCCTTTGCCAATTCCACAGGAACAGCCTTAGCGAAAGGCTTCTTGAAGGGAAAGATGTAACGGTATGAGATGAATTAACAGAACACAGAGCAGTTTCTCATAAAGCTTCTTTCCAGTTTTGAACGGAAGATATGTCCTTTTTCACCATATACCTCTGCGGACTTCCAAATATCCCTTTGCCAATTCCACAAGAACAGCCTTAGCGAAAGGCTATTTGGAGGGAAAGATGTAACTCTGTGAGATGAATTAACAGAACACAGAGCAGTTTCTCAGAAAGCTTCTTTCCAGTTTTGAACGGAAGATATTTCCTTTTTCACCATAGCCCTCTATGGGCTTCCAAATATCCCTTTGCCAATTCCACAAGAACAGCCTTAGCGAAAGGACTCTTGAAGGGAAAGATGTAACTCTGTGAGGTGAATTAACAGAACACACAGCAGTTTCTCAGAAAGCTTCTTTCCCGTGTTGATCAGAAGATATTTCCTTTTTCACCATAGCCCTCTTTGGGCTTCCAAATATCCCTTTCCAATTCCACAAGAACAGCCTTAGCGAAAGAGTTCTTGAAGGGAAAGTCTTAACTCTGTGAAAAGAATTAACAGAACACAGATCAGTTTCTCAGAAAGCTTCTTTCCAGTTTTGAACGGAAGATATTTCCTTTTTCACCATAGCCCTCTATGGGCTTCCAAATATCCCTTTGCCAATTCCAAAAGAACAGCCTTAGCGAAAGGCTTCTTGAAGGGAAAGATGTAACTCTGTGAGATGAATTAACAGAACACAGAGCAGTTTCTCAGAAAGCTTCTTTCCGGTTTTGAACGGAAGATATTCCCTTTTTCACCAAAGCCCTCTATGGGCTTCCAAATATCCCTTTGTCAATTCCACAAGAACAGCCTTAGCGAAAGGCTTCTTGAAGGGAAAGATGTAACTCTGTGAGATGAATTAACAGAACACAGAGCAGTTTCTCAGAAAGCTTCTTTCCAGTTTTGAACGGAAGATATGTCCTTTTTCACCATAGCCCACTATGGGCTTCCAAATATCCCTTTGCCAATTCCACAAGAACAGCCTTAGCGAAAGGTTTCTTGAAGCGACAGATGTAAATCTGTGAGATGAATTAAGAGAACACAGAACAGTTTCTCAAAAGGTTGTTTCCAGTTTTGAACGGAAGATATGTCGTTTTTCACCATAGCCCTCTATGGGCTTCCAAATATCCCTTTGCCAATTCCACAAGAACAGCCTTAGCGAAAGGCCTCTTGATGGGAAAGATGTAACTCTGTGAGGTGAATTAACAGAACACAGAGCAGTTTCTCAGAAAGCTTCTTTCCGGTTTTGAACGGAAGATATGTCCTTTTTCACCATAGACCTCTATGGGCTTCCAAATATGCCTTTGCCAATTCCACAAGAACAGCCTTAGCGAAAGACTTCTTGTAGGGAAAGACGTAATTCTGTGAGATGAATTAATAGAACACAGAGCAGTTTCTCAGAAAACTTCTTTCCAGTTTTGAACGGAAGATATGTCCTTTTTCACCATAGCCCTCTATGGGCCTCAAAATATCCCTTTGCCAATTCCAAAAGAACAGCCTTTGCGAAAGGCATCTTGAAAGGAAAGATGTAACTCTGTGAGATGAATTAACACAACACAGAGCAGTTTCTCAGAAGGCTTCTTTCCAGTTTTGAACGGAAGGTATTTCCTTTTTCACCATAGCTCTCTATGGGCTTCCAAATATCCCTTTGACAATTCCACAAGAACAGACTTAGCGAAAGGCTTCTTGAAGGGAAAGATGTAACTCTGTGACATGAATTAACAGAACACGGAGCAGTTTCTCAGAAAGCTTCGTTCCAGTTTAAAACGGAAGATATTTCCTTTTTCACCATACCCCTCTTTGGGCTTCCAAATATCCCTTTGCCAATTCCAAAAGAACAGCCTTACCGAAAGGCTTCTTGAAGGGAAAGATGTAACTCTGTGAGATGAAATAAGAGAACACAGAGCAGTTTCTCAGAAAGCTTGTTTCCAGTTTTGAATGGTGGATATTTCCTTTTTCAGGCTAGCCCTCTATGGGCTTCCAAATATCCGTTTTCCAATTCCACAAGAACAGCCTTAGCGAAAGGCTTCTTGACGGGAAAGATGTAACTCTGTGAGATGAATTAAGAAAACTCAGAGCAGTTTCTCAGAAAGCTTCTTTCCAGTTTTGAACGGAAGATATTTCCTTTTTCACCATAGCCCTCTATGGGCTTCCAAATATCCCTTTGCCAATTCCACAAAAACAGCCTTTGCGAAAGGCATCTTGAAGGGAAAGATGTAACTCTGTGAGATGAATTAAGAGAACACAGAGCAGTTTCTCAGAAAGCTTCTTTCCAGTTTTGAACGGAAGATATTTCCTTTTTCACCATAGCCTTCTATGGGCTTCCAAATATCCCTTTGCCAATTCCACAAGAACAGCCTTAGCGAAAGGTATCTTGAAGGGAAAGATGTAACTCTGTGAGATGAATTAAGAAAACTCAGAGCAGTTTCTCAGAAAGCTTCTTTCCAGTTTTGAACGGAAGATATTTCCTTTTTCACCATAGCCCCCTATGGGCTTCCAAATATCCCTTTGCCAATTCCACAAGAACAGCTTTAGCGAAAGGCTTATTGAAGGGAAAAATGTAACTCTGTGTGATGAATTAAGAGAACACAGAGCAGTTTCTCAGAAAGCTTCTTTCCGGTTTTGAACGGAAGATATGTCCTTTTTCACCGTAGCCCTCTATGGACTTCCAAATATCCCTTTGCCAATTCCACAAGAACAGCCTTAGCGAAAGGCTTGTTGAAGGGAAAGATGTAACTCTGTGAGATGAATTAACAGAACACAGAGCAGTTTCTCAGAAAGCTTCTTTCCGGTTTTGAACGGAAGATATATCCTTTTTCACCGTGGCCCTCTATAGGCTTCCAAATATCCCTTTGCCAATTCCACAAGAACAGCCTTAGCGAAAGGCCTCTTGAAGGGAAAGCTGTAACGCTGTTAGATGAATTAACAGAACACACAGCAGTTTCTCAGAAAGCTTCCTTCCGGTTTTGAACGGAAGATATGTCCTTTTTCACCATAGTCCTTTATGGGCTTCCAAATATCCCTTTGCCAATTCCACAAGAACAGCCTTAGCGAAAGGTTTCTTGAAGGGAAAGATGTAACTCTGGGAGATGAATTAAGAGAACACAGAGCAGTTTCTCAGAAAGCTTCTTTCCAGTTTTGAACGGAAGATATTTCCTTTTTCACCATAGCCCCCTATGGGCTTCCAAATATCCCTTTGCCAATTCCACAAGAACAGCCTTAGCGAAAGGTTTCTTGAAGGGAAAGACGTAACTCTGTGAGATGAAATAAGAGAACACAGAGCAGTTTCTCAGAAAGCTTGTTTCCAGTTTTGAACGGAAGATATGTCATTTTTCACCATAGCCCTCTATGGGCTTCCAACTATCCCTTTGCCAATTCCACAAGAACAGCCTTTGCGAAAGGCACCTTGTAGGGAAAGATGTAACTCTGTGAGATGAATTAAGAGAACACAGAGCAGTTTCTCAGAAAGCTTCTTTCCAGTTTTGAACGGAAGATATTTCCTTTTTCACCATATACCTCTGCGGACTTCCAAATATCCCTTTGCCAATTCCACAAGAACAGCCTTAGCGAAAGGCTTCTTGGAGGGAAAGATGTAACTCTGTGAGATGAATTAACAGAACACAGAGCAGTTTCTCAGAAAGCTTCTTTCCAGTTTTGAACGGAAGATATTTCCTTTTTCACCATAGCCCTCTATGGGCTTCCAAATATCCCTTTGCCAATTCCACAAGAACAGCCTTAGCGAAAGGACTCTTGAAGGGAAAGATGTAACTCTGTGAGGTGAATTAACAGAACACACAGCAGTTTCTCAGAAAGCTTCTTTCCAGTGTTGATCGGAAGATATTTCCTTTTTCACCATAGCCCTCTTTGGGCTTCCAAATATCCCTTTCCAATTCCACAAGAACAGCCTTAGCGAAAGACTTCTTGAAGGGAAAGTCTTAACTCTGTGAAAAGAATTAACAGAACACAGATCAGCTTCTCAGAACGCTTCTATCCAGTTTTGAACGGAAGATATTTCCTTTTTCACCATAGCCCTCTATGGGCTTCCAAATATCCCTTTGCCAATTCCACAAGAACAGCCTTAGCGAAAGGCTTCTTGAAGGGAAAGATGTAACTCTGTGAGATGAATTAACAGAACACAGAGCAGTTTCTCAGAAAGCTTCTTTCCGGTTTTGAACGGAAGATATTCCCTTTTTCACCAAAGCCTTCTAAGGGCTTCCAAATATCCCTTTGTCAATTCCACAAGAACAGCCTTAGCGAAAGTCTTCTTGAAGGGAAAGATGTAACGCTGTGAGATGAATTAACAGAACACAGAGCAGTTTTTCAGAAAGCTTCTTTCCAGTTTTGATCGGAAGTTATTTCCTTTTTCACCATAGCCCTCTATGGGCTTCCAAATAACCCTCTGCCAATTCCACATGAACAGCCTTAGTGAAAGGCTTCTTGAAGGGAAAGATGTAACTCTGTGAGATGAATTAACAGAACACAGAGCAGTTTCCACAAAGCTTCTTTCCGGTTTTAAACGGAAGATATTTGCTTTTTCTTTATAGCCCACTATGGGCTTCCAAATATCCCATTGCCAATTCCACAAGAACAGCCTTTGCGAAAGGCTTCTTGAAGGGAAAGATGTAACTCTGTGGGATGAATTAAGAGAACACAGAGCAGTTTCTCAGAAAGCTTCTTTCCAGTTTTGAACGGAAGATATGTCCTTTTTCACCATAGCCCTCTATGGGCTTCCAAATATCCCTTTGCCAATTCCACAAGAACAGCCTTACCGAAAGGTTTCTTGAAGGGAAAGACGTAACTCTGTGAGATGAAATAAGAGAACACAGAGCAGTTTCTCAGAAAGCTTGTTTCCAGTTTTGAACGGAAGATATGTCATTTTTCACCATAGCCCTCTATGGGCTTCCAACTATCCCTTTGCCAATTCCACAAGAACAGCCTTTGCGAAAGGCACCTTGTAGGGAAAGATGTAACTCTGTGAGATGAATTAAGAGAACACAGAGCAGTTTCTCAGAAAGCTTCTTTCCAGTTTTGAACGGAAGATATTTCCTTTTTCACCATATACCTCTGCGGACTTCCAAATATCCCTTTGCCAATTCCACAAGAACAGCCTTAGCGAAAGGCTTCTTGGAGGGAAAGATGTAACTCTGTGAGATGAATTAACAGAACACAGAGCAGTTTCTCAGAAAGCTTCTTTCCAGTTTTGAACGGAAGATATTTCCTTTTTCACCATAGCCCTCTATGGGCTTCCAAATATCCCTTTGCCAATTCCACAAGAACAGCCTTAGCGAAAGGACTCTTGAAGGGAAAGATGTAACTCTGTGAGGTGAATTAACAGAACACACAGCAGTTTCTCAGAAAGCTTCTTTCCAGTGTTGATCGGAAGATATTTCCTTTTTCACCATAGCCCTCTTTGGGCTTCCAAATATCCCTTTCCAATTCCACAAGAACAGCCTTAGCGAAAGACTTCTTGAAGGGAAAGTCTTAACTCTGTGAAAAGAATTAACAGAACACAGATCAGCTTCTCAGAACGCTTCTATCCAGTTTTGAACGGAAGATATTTCCTTTTTCACCATAGCCCTCTATGGGCTTCCAAATATCCCTTTGCCAATTCCACAAGAACAGCCTTAGCGAAAGGCTTCTTGAAGGGAAAGATGTAACTCTGTGAGATGAATTAACAGAACACAGAGCAGTTTCTCATAAAGCTTCTTTCCGGTTTTGAACGGAAGATATTCCCTTTTTCATCAAAGCCCTGTATGGGCTTCCAAATATCCCTTTGTCAATTCCACAAGAACAGCCTTAGCGAAAGGCTTCTTGAAGGGAAAGATGTAACTCTGTGAGATGAATTAACAGAACACAGAGCAGTTTTTCAGAAAGGTTCTTTCCAGTTTTGATCGGAAGTTATTTCCTTTTTCACCATAGCCCTCTATGGGCTTCCAAGTATCCCTTTGCCAATTCCACAAGAACAGCCATAGCGAAAGGCTTCTTGAAGGGAAAGATGTAATTCATGAATTAACAGAACACAGAGCCGTTTCTCAGAAAGCTTCTTTCCAGTTTTGAACGGAAGATATTTCCTTTTTCACCATAGCGCTCTATGGGCTTCCAAATATACCTTTGCCAATTCTCCAAGAACAGCCTTAGCGAAAGGCTTCTTGAAGAGAAAGATGTAACTCTGTGAGATGAATTAACAGAACACAGAGCAGTTTCTCAAAAAGCTTCTTTCCAGTTTTGAACGGAAGACATTTCCTTTTTCACCATAACCCTCTATGGGCTTCCAAATATCCCTTTGCCAATTCCACAAGAACAGCCTTAGCGAAAGACTTCTTGAAGGGAAAGATGTAACTCTGCGAGATGAATTAATAGAACACAGAGCAGTTTCTCAGGAAGCTGGTTTCCAGTTTTCAACGGAAGATATTTCCTTTTTCACCGTAGCCCTCTATGGGCTTCCAAATATCCCTTTGCCAATTCCAAAAAACAGCCTTTGCGATAGTCTTCTTGAAGGGAAAGATGTAACTCTGTGAGATGAATTAACAAAACACAGAGCAGTTTATCAGAGAGCTTCTTTCCAGTTTTGAACGGAAGATATTTCCTTTTTCACCATAGCCCTCTATGGGCTTCCAAATATCCCTTTGTAAATTCCACAAGAACAGCCATAGCGAAAGGCTTCTTGAAGGGAAAGATGTAACTCTGTGAGATGAATTAACAGAACACAGAGCAGTTTCTCAGAAACCTTCTTTCCAGTTTTGAACGGAAGATATTTCCTTTTTCACCATAGCCCTCTTTGGGCTTCCAAATATCCCTTTGCGAATTCCACAAGAACAGCCTTAGCGAAAGGCTTCTTGAAGGGAAGGATGTCACTCTGTGAGGTGAATTAACAGAACACAGAGCAGTTTCTCAGAAAGCTTCTTTCCAGTTTTGAACGGAAGATATTTCCTTTTTCACCATAGCCCTCTATGGGCTTCCAAATAACCCTCTGCCAATTCCACATGAACAGCCTTAGTGAAAGGCTTGTTGAAGGGAAAGATGTAACTCTGTGAGATGAATTAACAGAACACAGAGCAGTTTCTCACAAAGCTTCTTTCCGGTTTTAAACGGAAGATATTTGCTTTTTCTTTATAGCCCACTATGGGCTTCCAAATATCCCTTTGCCAATTCCACAAGAACAGCCTTTGCGAAAGGCTTCTTGAAGGGAAAGATGTAACTCTGTGGGATGAATTAAGAGAACACAGAGCAGTTTCTCAGAAAGCTTGTTTCCAGTTTTGAACGGAAGATATGTCGTTTATCACCATAGCCCTCTATGGGCTTCCAACTATCCCTTTGCCAATTACACAAGAACAGTCTTTGCGAAAGGCATCTTGAAGGGAAAGATGTAACTCTGTGAGATGAATTAAGAGAACACAGAGCAGTTTCACAGAAATCTTCTTTCCAGTTTTGAACGGAAGATATTTCCTTTTTCACCATAGCCCTCTTTGGGCTTCCAAATATCCCTTTGCCAATACCACAAGAACAGCCTTAGCGAAAGGCTTCTTGAAGGGAAAGATGTAACTCTGTGAGATGAATTCAGAGAACACAGAGCAGTTTCTCAGAAAGCTTCTTTCCAGTTTTGAACGGAAGATATTTCCTTTTTCACCATAGCCCTCTATGGGCTTCCAAATATCCCTTTGCCATTTCCACAAGAACAGCCTTAGCGAAAGGCTTCTTGAAGGGAAAGATGTAACTCTGTGAGATGAATTAACAGAACACAGAGCAGTTTTTCAGAAAGCTTCTTTCCAGTTTTGAACGGAAGATATTTCCTTTTTCACCATAGCCTTCTATCGGCTTCCAAATATCCCTTTGCCATTTCCACAAGAAGAGCCTTAGCGAAAGACTTCTTGAAGGGAAAGATGTAACTCTGTGAGATGAATTAACAGAACAGAGAGCAGTTTCTCAGAAAGCTTCTTTCCAGTTTTGAACGGAAGATATTTTCTTTTTCACCATAGCCCACTCTGGCCTTCCAAATATCCCTTTGCCAATTCCACAAGAACAGCCTTAGCGAAAGGCTTCTTGAAAGGAAAGATGTAACTCTGTGAGATGAATTAACAGAACACAGGGCAAGATCTGAGAAAGCTTCTTTCCAGTTTTGAACGGAAGATATTTCCTTTTTCACCATAGCCCTCTATGGGCTTCCAAATATCCCTTTCCCAATTCCACAAAAACAGCCTTAGCGAAAGGCATCATGAAGGGAAAAATGTAACTCTGTGAGATGAATTAACAGAACTCTGAGCAGTATCTCAGAAAGCTTCTTTCCGGTTTTGAACGGAAGATATTTCCTTTTTCAGCCCAGCCCTCTATGGGCTTCCAAATATTCCTTTGCCAATTCCACAAGAAGAGCCTTAGCGAAAGGCTTCTTGAAGGGAAAGATGTAACACTGTGAGATGAATTAAGAGAACACAGAGCAGTTTCTCAGAAAGCTTCTTTCCGGTTTTGAACGGAAGATATGTCCTTTTTCACCATAGCCCTCTAAGGGCTTCCAAATATCCCTTTGCCAATTCCACAATAACAGCCTTAGCGAAAGGTTTCTTGAAGGGAAAGATGTAACCCTGTGAGATGAATTAAGAGAACACAGAGCAGTTTCTCAGAAAGCTTCTTTCCAGTTTTGAACGGAAGATATGTCCTTTTTCACCATAGCCCCCTATGGGCTTCCAAATATCCCTTTGCCAATTCCACAAGAACAGCCTTAGCGAAAGGTTTCTTGAAGCGAAAGATGTAAATCTGTGAGATGAATTAAGAGAACACAGAGCAGTTTCTCAAAAGGTTGTTTCCAGTTTTGAACGGAAGATATGTCGTTTTCCACCATAGCCCTCTATGGGCTTCCAAATATCCCTTTGCCAATTCCACAAGAACAGCCTTACCGAAAGGCCTCTTGATGGGAAAGATGTAACTCTGTGAGGTGAATTAACAGAACACAGAGCAGTTTCTCAGAAAGCTTCTTTCCGGTTTTGAACGGAAGATATGTCCTTTTTCACCATAGACCTCTATGGGCTTCCAAATATGCCTTTGCCAATTCCACAAGAACAGCCTTAGCGAAAGACTTCTTGAAGGGAAAGACGTAATTCTGTGAGATGAATTAATAGAACACAGAGCAGTTTCTCAGAAAACTTCTTTCCAGTTTTGAACGGAAGATATGTCGTTTTTCACCATAGCCCTCTATGGGCCTCAAAATATCCCTTTGCCAATTCCAAAAGAACAGCCTTTGCGAAAGGCATCTTGAAAGGAAAGATGTAACTCTGTGAGATGAATTAACACAACACAGAGCAGTTTCTCAGAAGGCTTCTTTCCAGTTTTGAACGGAAGATATTTCCTTTTTCACCATAGCTCTCTATGGGCTTCCAAATATCCCTTTGACAATTCCACAAGAACAGACTTAGCGAAAGGCTTCTTGAAGGGAAAGATGTAACTCTGTGAGATGAATTAACAGAACACGGAGCAGTTTCTCAGAAAGCTTCGTTCCAGTTTTAAACGGAAGATATTTCCTTTTTCACCATACCCCTCTTTGGGCTTCCAAATATCAATTTGCCAATTCCAAAAGAACAGCCTTAGCGAAAGGCTTCTTGAAGGGAAAGATGTAACTCTGTGAGATGAAATAAGAGAACACAGAGCAGTTTCTCAGAAAGCTTGTTTCCAGTTTTGAATGGTGGATATTTCCTTTTTCAGGCTAGCCCTATATGGGCTTCCAAATATCCGTTTTCCAATTCCACAAGAACAGCCTTAGCGAAAAGCTTCTTGACGGGAAAGATGTAACTCTGTGAGATGAATTAAGAGCACACAGAGCAGTTTCTCAGAAAGCTTCTTTCCAGTTTTGAACGGAAGATATTTCCTTTTTCACCATAGCCTTCTATGGACTTCCAAATATCCCTTTGCCAATTCCACAAGAACAGCCTTAGCGAAAGGTATCTTGAAGGGAAAGATATAACTCTGTGAGATGAATTAAGAAAACTCAGAGCAGTTTCTCAGAAAGCTTCTTTCCAGTTTTGAACGGAAGATATTTCCTTTTTCACCATTGCCCTCTATCGGCTTCCAAATATCCCTTTGCCATATCCACAAGAACAGCCTTAGCGAAAGGCTTCTTGAAGGGAAAGATGTAACTCTGTGAGATGAATTAGCAGAACAGAATGCAGTTTCTCAGAAAGCTTCTTTCCTGTTTTGAACGGAAGTTATTTGCTTTTTCACCAGAGCCCTCTTTGGGCTTCCAAATATCCCTTTGCTAATTCCATAAGAACAGCCTTAGGGAAAGGCTTCTTTAAGGGAAAGATGTAACTCTGTGAGATGAATTAACAGAACACAGAGCAGTTTCTCAAAAAGCTTCTTTAAAGTTTTGGACGGAAGATATGTCCTTTTTCACCATATCCATCTATGGGCTTCCAAATATCCCTTTGCCAATTCCACAAGAACAGAATTAGCGAAAAGCTTCATGAAGGGAAAGATGTAACTCTGTGAGATGAATTAAGAGAACACAGAGCAGTTTCTCAGAAACCTTCATTCCAGTTTTGAACGGAAGATATTTCCTTTTTCACCATAGCTCTCTGTGGGCTTCCAAATATCCCTTTCCCAATTCCACGAGAACAGCCTTAGCGAAAGGCTTCTTGAAGGGAAAGATGTAACTCTGTGAGATGAATTAAGAGAACACAGAGCAGTTTCTCTGAAAGCTTCTTTCCAGTTTTGAACGGAAGATATTTCCTTTCTCACCGTAGCCCTCTCTGGGCTACCAAATATCGCTTTGCCTATTCCACAAGAACAGCCTTAGCAAAAGGCTTCTTGAAGGGAAGATGTAACTCTGTGAGTTGAATTAACAGAACACAGAGCAGTTTCTCAGAAAGCTTCTTTCCAGTTTTGAACAGAAGATAATTCCTTTTTCACTATAGTCCTCTATGGGTTTCCAAATATCCCTTTGCCAATTCCACAAGAAAAACCTTAGCGAAAGGCTTCTTGAATGGAATGATGTAACTCTGTGAGATGAATTAACAGAACACAGAGAAGTTTCTCAGAAAGTTTCTTTCCAGTTTTGAACGGAAGATATTTCCTTTTTCACCTTAGCGCTCTATGGGCTTCTAAATATCCCTTTGCCAATTCCACAAGAACAGCCTTAGCGAAAGGATTCTTGAAGGGATAGATGTAACTATGTGAGATGAATTAAGAGAACACAGAGCAGTTTCTCAGAAAGCTTCGTTCCAGTTTTGAACGGAAGATACTTCCTTTTTCACCATAGCCCTCTATGGGCTTCCAAATATCCCTTTTCCAATTCCACAACAACAGCCATAGCCAAAGGCCTCTTGAAGGGAAAGATGTAACTCTATGAGATGAAATAACAGAACACAGAGCAGTTTATCAGAAAGCTTCTTTAAAGTTTTGAACGGAAGATATTTCCTTTTTAATCATAGCCCTCTATGGGCTTCCAAATATCCCTTTGCCAGTTCCACAAGAACAGCCTTAGCGAAAGGCTTCTTGAAGGGAAAGATGTAACTCTGTGAGATGAATTAACAGAACACAGAGCAAGTTCTGAGAAAGCTTCTTTCCAATTTTGAACGAAAGACATTTCCTTTTTCACCATAGCCCTCTATGGGCTTCCAAACATCCCTTTGCCAATTCCACAAGAACGGCTTTAGCGAAAGGCTTATTGAAGGGAAAAATGTAACTCTGTGTGATGAATTAAGAGAACACAGAGCAGTTTCTCAGAAAGCTTCTTTCCGGTTTTGAACGGAAGATATGTCCTTTTTCACCGTAGCCCTCTATGGACTTCCAAATATCCCTTTGCCAATTCCACAAGAACAGCCTTAGCGAAAGGCTTGTTGAAGGGAAAGATGTAACTCTGTGAGATGAATTAACAGAACACAGAGCAGTTTCTCAGAAAGCTTCTTTCCGGTTTTGAACGGAAGATATATCCTTTTTCACCATGGCCCTCTATAGGCTTCCAAATATCCCTTTGCCAATTCCACAAGAACAGCCTTAGCGAAAGGCCTCTTGGAGGGAAAGTTGTAACGCTGTTAGATGAATTAACAGAACACACAGCAGTTTCTCAGAAAGCTTCCTTCCGGTTTTGAACGGAAGATATGTCCTTTTTCACCATAGTCCTTTATGGGCTTCCAAATATCCCTTTGCCAATTCCACAAGAACAGCCTTAGCGAAAGGTTTCTTGAAGGGAAAGATGTAACTCTGGGAGATGAATTAACAGAACACAGAGCAGTTTCTCAGAAAGCTTCTTTCCAGTTTTGAACGGAAGATATTTCCTTTTTCACCATAGCCCCCTATGGGCTTCCAAATATCCCTTTGCCAATTCCACAAGAACAGCCTTAGCGAAAGGTTTCTTGAAGGGAAAGACGTAACTCTGTGAGATGAAATAAGAGAACACAGAGCAGTTTCTCAGAAAGCTTCTTTCCAGTTTTGAACGGAAGATATGTCATTTTTCACCATAGCCCTCTATGGGCTTCCAACTATCCCTTTGCCAATTCCACAAGAACAGCCTTTGCGAAAGGCACCTTGAAGGGAAAGATGTAACTCTGTGAGATGAATTAAGAGAACACAGAGCAGTTTCTCAGAAAGCTTCTTTCCAATTTTGAACGGAAGATATTTCCTTTTTCACCATGGCCATCTTTGGGCTTCCAAATATCCCTTTGCCAATTCCACAAGAACAGCCTTAGCGAAAGGCTTCTTGAAGGGAAGGATGTAAATCTGTGAGATGAAATAGGAGAACACAGAGCAGTTTCTCAGAAAGCTTCTTTCCAGTTTTGTATGGAAGATATTTCCTTTTTCAGCCTAGCCCTCTATGGGCTTCCAAATATCCCTTTGCCAATTCCACAGGAACAGCCTTAGCGAAAGGCTTCTTGAAGGGAAAGATGTAACGGTATGAGATGAATTAACAGAACACAGAGCAGTTTCTCATAAAGCTTCTTTCCAGTTTTGAACGGAAGATATGTCCTTTTTCACCATATACCTCTGCGGACTTCCAAATATCCCTTTGCCAATTCCACAAGAACAGCCTTAGCGAAAGGCTATTTGGAGGGAAAGATGTAACTCTGTGAGATGAATTAACAGAACACAGAGCAGTTTCTCAGAAAGCTTCTTTCCAGTTTTGAACGGAAGATATTTCCTTTTTCACCATAGCCCTCTATGGGCTTCCAAATATCCCTTTGCCAATTCCACAAGAACAGCCTTAGCGAAAGGACTCTTGAAGGGAAAGATGTAACTCTGTGAGGTGAATTAACAGAACACACAGCAGTTTCTCAGAAAGCTTCTTTCCCGTGTTGATCAGAAGATATTTCCTTTTTCACCATAGCCCTCTTTGGGCTTCCAAATATCCCTTTCCAATTCCACAAGAACAGCCTTAGCGAAAGAGTTCTTGAAGGGAAAGTCTTAACTCTGTGAAAAGAATTAACAGAACACAGATCAGTTTCTCAGAAAGCTTCTTTCCAGTTTTGAACGGAAGATATTTCCTTTTTCACCATAGCCCTCTATGGGCTTCCAAATATCCCTTTGCCAATTCCAAAAGAACAGCCTTAGCGAAAGGCTTCTTGAAGGGAAAGATGTAACTCTGTGAGATGAATTAACAGAACACAGAGCAGTTTCTCAGAAAGCTTCTTTCCGGTTTTGAACGGAAGATATTCCCTTTTTCACCAAAGCCCTCTATGGGCTTCCAAATATCCCTTTGTCAATTCCACAAGAACAGCCTTAGCGAAAGGCTTCTTGAAGGGAAAGATGTAACTCTGTGAGATGAATTAACAGAACACAGAGCAGTTTCTCAGAAAGCTTGTTTCCAGTTTTGAACGGAAGATATGTCCTTTTTCACCATAGCCCACTATGGGCTTCCAAATATCCCTTTGCCAATTCCACAAGAACAGCCTTAGCGAAAGGTTTCTTGAAGCGACAGATGTAAATCTGTGAGATGAATTAAGAGAACACAGAACAGTTTCTCAAAAGGTTGTTTCCAGTTTTGAACGGAAGATATGTCGTTTTTCACCATAGCCCTCTATGGGCTTCCAAATATCCCTTTGCCAATTCCACAAGAACAGCCTTAGCGAAAGGCCTCTTGATGGGAAAGATGTAACTCTGTGAGGTGAATTAACAGAACACAGAGCAGTTTCTCAGAAAGCTTCTTTCCGGTTTTGAACGGAAGATATGTCCTTTTTCACCATAGACCTCTATGGGCTTCCAAATATGCCTTTGCCAATTCCACAAGAACAGCCTTAGCGAAAGACTTCTTGTAGGGAAAGACGTAATTCTGTGAGATGAATTAATAGAACACAGAGCAGTTTCTCAGAAAACTTCTTTCCAGTTTTGAACGGAAGATATGTCCTTTTTCACCATAGCCCTCTATGGGCCTCAAAATATCCCTTTGCCAATTCCAAAAGAACAGCCTTTGCGAAAGGCATCTTGAAAGGAAAGATGTAACTCTGTGAGATGAATTAACACAACACAGAGCAGTTTCTCAGAAGGCTTCTTTCCAGTTTTGAACGGAAGGTATTTCCTTTTTCACCATAGCTCTCTATGGGCTTCCAAATATCCCTTTGACAATTCCACAAGAACAGACTTAGCGAAAGGCTTCTTGAAGGGAAAGATGTAACTCTGTGACATGAATTAACAGAACACGGAGCAGTTTCTCAGAAAGCTTCGTTCCAGTTTAAAACGGAAGATATTTCCTTTTTCACCATACCCCTCTTTGGGCTTCCAAATATCCCTTTGCCAATTCCAAAAGAACAGCCTTACCGAAAGGCTTCTTGAAGGGAAAGATGTAACTCTGTGAGATGAAATAAGAGAACACAGAGCAGTTTCTCAGAAAGCTTGTTTCCAGTTTTGAATGGTGGATATTTCCTTTTTCAGGCTAGCCCTCTATGGGCTTCCAAATATCCGTTTTCCAATTCCACAAGAACAGCCTTAGCGAAAGGCTTCTTGACGGGAAAGATGTAACTCTGTGAGATGAATTAAGAAAACTCAGAGCAGTTTCTCAGAAAGCTTCTTTCCAGTTTTGAACGGAAGATATTTCCTTTTTCACCATAGCCCTCTATGGGCTTCCAAATATCCCTTTGCCAATTCCACAAAAACAGCCTTTGCGAAAGGCATCTTGAAGGGAAAGATGTAACTCTGTGAGATGAATTAAGAGAACACAGAGCAGTTTCTCAGAAAGCTTCTTTCCAGTTTTGAACGGAAGATATTTCCTTTTTCACCATAGCCTTCTATGGGCTTCCAAATATCCCTTTGCCAATTCCACAAGAACAGCCTTAGCGAAAGGTATCTTGAAGGGAAAGATGTAACTCTGTGAGATGAATTAAGAAAACTCAGAGCAGTTTCTCAGAAAGCTTCTTTCCAGTTTTGAACGGAAGATATTTCCTTTTTCACCATAGCCCCCTATGGGCTTCCAAATATCCCTTTGCCAATTCCACAAGAACAGCTTTAGCGAAAGGCTTATTGAAGGGAAAAATGTAACTCTGTGTGATGAATTAAGAGAACACAGAGCAGTTTCTCAGAAAGCTTCTTTCCGGTTTTGAACGGAAGATATGTCCTTTTTCACCGTAGCCCTCTATGGACTTCCAAATATCCCTTTGCCAATTCCACAAGAACAGCCTTAGCGAAAGGCTTGTTGAAGGGAAAGATGTAACTCTGTGAGATGAATTAACAGAACACAGAGCAGTTTCTCAGAAAGCTTCTTTCCGGTTTTGAACGGAAGATATATCCTTTTTCACCGTGGCCCTCTATAGGCTTCCAAATATCCCTTTGCCAATTCCACAAGAACAGCCTTAGCGAAAGGCCTCTTGAAGGGAAAGCTGTAACGCTGTTAGATGAATTAACAGAACACACAGCAGTTTCTCAGAAAGCTTCCTTCCGGTTTTGAACGGAAGATATGTCCTTTTTCACCATAGTCCTTTATGGGCTTCCAAATATCCCTTTGCCAATTCCACAAGAACAGCCTTAGCGAAAGGTTTCTTGAAGGGAAAGATGTAACTCTGGGAGATGAATTAAGAGAACACAGAGCAGTTTCTCAGAAAGCTTCTTTCCAGTTTTGAACGGAAGATATTTCCTTTTTCACCATAGCCCCCTATGGGCTTCCAAATATCCCTTTGCCAATTCCACAAGAACAGCCTTAGCGAAAGGTTTCTTGAAGGGAAAGACGTAACTCTGTGAGATGAAATAAGAGAACACAGAGCAGTTTCTCAGAAAGCTTGTTTCCAGTTTTGAACGGAAGATATGTCATTTTTCACCATAGCCCTCTATGGGCTTCCAACTATCCCTTTGCCAATTCCACAAGAACAGCCTTTGCGAAAGGCACCTTGTAGGGAAAGATGTAACTCTGTGAGATGAATTAAGAGAACACAGAGCAGTTTCTCAGAAAGCTTCTTTCCAGTTTTGAACGGAAGATATTTCCTTTTTCACCATATACCTCTGCGGACTTCCAAATATCCCTTTGCCAATTCCACAAGAACAGCCTTAGCGAAAGGCTTCTTGGAGGGAAAGATGTAACTCTGTGAGATGAATTAACAGAACACAGAGCAGTTTCTCAGAAAGCTTCTTTCCAGTTTTGAACGGAAGATATTTCCTTTTTCACCATAGCCCTCTATGGGCTTCCAAATATCCCTTTGCCAATTCCACAAGAACAGCCTTAGCGAAAGGACTCTTGAAGGGAAAGATGTAACTCTGTGAGGTGAATTAACAGAACACACAGCAGTTTCTCAGAAAGCTTCTTTCCAGTGTTGATCGGAAGATATTTCCTTTTTCACCATAGCCCTCTTTGGGCTTCCAAATATCCCTTTCCAATTCCACAAGAACAGCCTTAGCGAAAGACTTCTTGAAGGGAAAGTCTTAACTCTGTGAAAAGAATTAACAGAACACAGATCAGCTTCTCAGAACGCTTCTATCCAGTTTTGAACGGAAGATATTTCCTTTTTCACCATAGCCCTCTATGGGCTTCCAATATCCCTTTGCCAATTCCACAAGAACAGCCTTAGCGAAAGGCTTCTTGAAGGGAAAGATGTAACTCTGTGAGATGAATTAACAGAACACAGAGCAGTTTCTCAGAAAGCTTCTTTCCGGTTTTGAACGGAAGATATTCCCTTTTTCACCAAAGCCTTCTAAGGACTTCCAAATATCCCTTTGTCAATTCCACAAGAACAGCCTTAGCGAAAGTCTTCTTGAAGGGAAAGATGTAACGCTGTGAGATGAATTAACAGAACACAGAGCAGTTTTTCAGAAAGCTTCTTTCCAGTTTTGATCGGAAGTTATTTCCTTTTTCACCATAGCCCTCTATGGGCTTCCAAATAACCCTCTGCCAATTCCACATGAACAGCCTTAGTGAAAGGCTTCTTGAAGGGAAAGATGTAACTCTGTGAGATGAATTAACAGAACACAGAGCAGTTTCCACAAAGCTTCTTTCCGGTTTTAAACGGAAGATATTTGCTTTTTCTTTATAGCCCACTATGGGCTTCCAAATATCCCATTGCCAATTCCACAAGAACAGCCTTTGCGAAAGGCTTCTTGAAGGGAAAGATGTAACTCTGTGGGATGAATTAAGAGAACACAGAGCAGTTTCTCAGAAAGCTTCTTTCCAGTTTTGAACGGAAGATATGTCCTTTTTCACCATAGCCCTCTATGGGCTTCCAAATATCCCTTTGCCAATTCCACAAGAACAGCCTTACCGAAAGGTTTCTTGAAGCGACAGATATAAATCTGTGAGATGAATTAAGAGAACACAGAGCTGTTTCTCAGTAAGCTTGTTTCCAGTTTTGAACGGAAGATATGTCGTTTATCACCATAGCCCTCTATGGGCTTCCAACTATCCCTTTGCCAATTACACAAGAACAGTCTTTGCGAAAGGCATCTTGAAGGGAAAGATGTAACTCTGTGAGATGAATTAAGAGAACACAGAGCAGTTTCACAGAAAGCTTCTTTCCAGTTTTGAACGGAAGATATTTCCTTTTTCACCATAGCCCTCTTTGGGCTTCCAAATATCCCTTTGCCAATACCACAAGAACAGCCTTAGCGAAAGGCTTCTTGAAGGGAAAGATGTAACTCGGTGAGATGAATTCAGAGAACACAGAGCAGTTTCTCAGAAAGCTTCTTTCCAGTTTTGAACGGAAGATATTTCCTTTTTCACCATAGCCCTCAATGGGCTTCCAAATATCCCTTTGCCAATTCCACAAGAACAGCCTTAGCGAAAGGCTTCTTGAAGGGAAAGATGTAACGCTGTGAGATGAATTAACAGAACACAGAGCAGTTCTTCAGAAAGCTTCTTTCCAGTTTTGAACGGAAGATATTTCCTTTTTCACCATAGCCTTCTATCGGCTTCCAAATATCCCTTTGCCATTTCCACAAGAAGAGCCTTAGCGAAAGACTTCTTGAAGGGAAAGATGTAACTCTGTGAGATGAATTAACAGAACAGAGAGCAGTTTCTCAGAAAGCTTCTTTCCAGTTTTGAACGGAAGATATTTCCTTTTTCACCATAGCCCACTTTGGGCTTCCAAATATCCCTTTGCCAATTCCACAAGAACAGCCTTAGCGAAAGGCTTCTTGAAGGGAAAGATTTAACTCTGTGAGATGAATTAACAGAACACAGAGCAAGTTCTGAGAAAGCTTCTTTCCAGTTTTGAACGGAAGATATTTCCTTTTTCACCATAGCCCTCTATGGGCTTCCAAATATCCCTTTCCCAATTCCACAAAAACAGCCTTAGCGAAAGGCATCATGAAGGGAAAAATGTAACTCTGTGAGATGAATTAACAGAACTCAGAGCAGTATCTCAGAAAGCTTCTTTCCGGTTTTGAACGGAAGATATTTCCTTTTTCAGCCCAGCCCTCTATGGGCTTCCAAATATCCCTTTGCCAATTCCACAAGAAGAGCCTTAGCGAAAGGCTTCTTGAAGGGAAAGATGTAACACTGTGAGATGAATTAAGAGAACACAGAGCAGTTTCTCAGAAAGCTTCTTTCCGGTTTTGAACGGAAGATATGTCCTTTTTCACCATAGCCCTCTATGGGCTTCCAAATATCCCTTTGCCAATTCCACAATAACAGCCTTAGCGAAAGGCTTCTTGAAGGGAAAGATGTAACTCTGTGAGATGAATTAAGAGAACACAGAGCAGTTTCTCAGAAAGCTTCTTTCCAGTTTTGAACGGAAGATATGTCCTTTTTCACCATAGCCCACTATGGGCTTCCAAATATCCCTTTGCCAATTCCACAAGAACAGCCTTAGCGAAAGGTTTCTTGAAGCGACAGATGTAAATCTGTGAGATGAATTAAGAGAACACAGAGCAGTTTCTCAAAAGGTTGTTTCCAGTTTTGAACGGAAGATATGTCGTTTTTCACCATAACCCTCTTTGGGCTTCCAAATATCCCTTTGCCAATTCCACAAGAACAGCCTTACCGAAAGGCCTCTTGATGGGAAAGTTGTAACTCTGTGAGGTGAATTAACAGAACACAGAGCAGTTTCTCAGAAGGCTTCTTTCCGGTTTTG